>NC_065599.1:3653978-3996478 GCF_024542745.1 Macaca thibetana thibetana | reverse complement strand
ACAAAGTCATTTTTGCTTCCTGAAATCAGTGGCAGCAAGATCTGTATTGAGAGGCAGTCCCATTCAGCAGCAGCCCAATGCTATACACCCTCTACAATGAGAAAGGACTTGCAGATGAAATAAAACAGAGCACAGATTACTAGGAAAAAGCCAGGCACGACTGCCTGCTTCTCATCCTACAGGAAAAATGCAGCCCTTTGATAGAAGTGGGAGAACAAAAGGGCCGGGTGCGGTGGCTCAAGCCTGTAATCCTAGAACCTTGGGAGACTGAGATGGAATGATCATGAGACAAGGAGATGGAGACCATCCTGGTTAACACAGTGAAATCCTGTCTGTACCTAAAATACAAAAAAATTAGCAAGGCATGGTGGCAAGTGCCTGTAGTCCCAGCTACTCGGGAGGCTGAGGCAGGAGAATGGCGTGAACCTGGGAGGCAGAGCTTGCAGTGAGTGGAGATCGTACCACTGCACTTCAGCCTGTGCAACAGAGCAAGACTCTGTCTCAAAAAACAAACAAACAAACAGAAAATTCTCTGTTGGCAGCTGTAATAGGAAATTACGATTTTGAAAGTATTACAGCAGGTCAGTCATTAAATCGTGACAGTGTTTAGAAGGAAACACTGATGCAGTGCATTCCCGTGAGGGTCATCCTCTATGAACTTGGAAACGTTTAGTGTGAAAGACATTGAGCCAGACCCAGGAAATTCTAGGCCAATGAGGAACATGAAAGTGAAGAAAAGAAGAGGCAAGTGTGGAGGCCACATCCCACACAGTATCATTCTATCCCCCACCCCCTTGGGTCCATGTACAGAAGTCCTCCAATAGGGAATTTGCTGGGATTGCCAAAGTTTGCACTAACATTGTTCCCTGCAACTTGAAGTACTCACACCAGAACACTAGGTCATGGTGTGAACTCATTTTGCAATTAAGGGAATGCTTAAATGCAGTTGGAAGCACTTTCTATGTTATTTGCTTTTATCATTTCTGCAGGTGAAGGTGGGGGACACCAACCACCTTTCACCAGATTGTATCCTCACTACTATCTGACTTTATTGCTGCTCAAACTCTGTGTCCCAGAATGAAATCCCAAGATGATGGAGGAGTGCCTCCTCATGACACAATACATCTGCTCAGCTGGAAACTGATTTCGAGGTTAATTCAAAGGTCTTACAAACATGACTGGTAGTGTTGCTTTTCGGGTTGGCCGTAGGACAATAAAACATCCTCCAGGAATCATGCAGCTTTTCTATAGAAGTGGGAGAACAAGAGTTTCCTTGTTGGTGGCTGTTGCAGGAATTCATGGTTTTAAAAGGATCACAGCTGCCCAGTAATTAAAACATGACAGTGTTTAGAAAGAAATCCTCACACAATGGAATCCCATAAGGGTCATTTTCTGTGAACTGGGAAACATTCAGTTTGGAAGACGTTGAACCAGACCAAAGAAGCCCTAGACCGAAGAGGAAAATAGAAGTCAAGTAAAGAAGAGGCAAGCATTGAGTCTATATCCCATCCAGTATCAATCCCTCCCACTCGCATTTGGCTCTGTGTTTAACAGCCCTCAGATTGGGAGTTTGCCAGCATAGCCCCAGTTTGCACTCCAAATATTCCCTGGAGAGCAGTCAGCCTACCTGAAGTTTCTTTTTCTCCTTGAAATCCCTGGCAACCACTAGATCTGTGACAAGAGGGAGTCCCATTCAGCTACAAGGCAATGAAAGAACCCCTCCACAATGAGAAAGGAAATGCAGATCCAGTAAAACAGATGCTAGATTACCAGAAAAAGCCACACTTGGTTTCCTGTTTCTCATCCTTCAGGAATCATGCAGCCCTCCAAGAGAAGAGGGAGAAACAGTGTTTCCTCATGAGTCAATAGAATACGAATATATTGTTTTAAAAGTATCAGCTGCCCAGTCATTAAACCGAAACACCACTTAGAAGGAAACATCACACAATGGATTCCCATGAGGATCATCCTTATGAAGCGGAAATGCTTATTGTGGAAGACATACAGTCAGACCCAGGAAACCTTAGGTTGATGAGGAATGTGGAAGTCAGAATGCAGAGATTAAAGTGTGGCGGCCACATGCCACGAACCGTCAATCCCTCCCAGTCCCATTTGGCTCCAAGTATGAAAGACCTCATATATGGAGTTAGTCAGCTTGGCACCACTTTGTACTCAGAAAGTCCCATGCACGTTGGAGTACTCCCATGTGAATACAGGGCCATTGTATGGGCTGCTTGTGAAATTAAGAGAATGCTGGGATGCAGATGGAAGCAACTTCTGTGTTATCTGTCTTCTTTTCTTTCTCTTTTCTTTCTTTCTTTCTTTCTTTCTTTCTTTCTTTCTTTCTTTCTTTCTTTCTTTCTTTCTTTCTTTCTTTCTTTCTTTCTTTCTTTCTTTCTTTCTTTCTTTCTTTCCTTCCTTCCTTCCTTCCTTCCTTCCTTCCTTCCTTCCTTCCTTCCTTCCTTCCTTCCTTCCTTCCTTCCTTCCTTCCTTCCTTTCTTTTCTTTCTTTCTTTTCTTTCTGTCTTTCTCTTTTCTTTTTTTTTTTTTTTTTGCAGGGGAAAGTACTCCATGACATCCACCCCTCACCAGATTGTATTCCCACCCCTATCTAACCTTATTTCTGCTCACACTCTCTATCCCAGACTGAAATCCCAAAATGATGAAATTCCTCCTTGATGACATGAAGCACCTACTCCTCTGGGAATCAAATTCGAGGTAAATTTAATGGGCCCTCCAGACAGGAATGATAGTGTCTCTTCCTGGGTTGGCTGAAAGACAACTAAACACTGGTATATTTTTGTTCAAAGAGTGACTTTCTTGGCAGAGGGAGGTGATTTGGATAGCGGCATTTCTCAGTCAGCCTGTCAATTCACTGGGATTTACGATCATCAGAAAAATAAAGAACAAGGAGCCCAACAGCCCAAGAAGATTCACACATACAGGCCACCAAAATGTTTGGAGACTCAAAAAAAAAAAAAAATCACTGCAGTGCGTTAGTCACATTCCTTTAAGCAGACTCCACTTAAAAGGAACACACACTCTCAATCACAAGCACACACACACAAGCACACACTCTACCACATACACGTAGATTTCCAACACTTGCAAAATTCTCACAAAAACACATAGCTGGGCTCCTTCTTAGGCCTCTTGGTTCTGCAGGAAGCCCTGCCTTTGAAAAAGCAACTCAGGGGAATATGGGCAGCCTGTACCTAGAAATTACAGGAAGGCAGGTTTCAAAAAGACTCACCCCTACAACATCTGGGAGACCCAAGGCATCCTGCAGATCCTTTTGGATGGTAGGGATTTTGCAGTTTATTCCTGGCGTTGTGCTTGACTTTTCTTCAGGCTGGCTCACCTCCTGTCTCTCTTAGGTTTATGGAACTATCCTGGGAATCCCACAGAGAAGATAGGTGAGAGTTCACTCCTGACTCACCTCCACAGAGTTCTCCACAAAGTCACAAGTACTTACCCCTAGACAATGGTGTCCTTCATTGTGATGCTAGTCGGAGTCCATAGATCAGTCCTTGTGCCTTAAAAGTAGTGTGTTCTCATTCGCAATACAGGTTCAGGGGCCAGGTTGTCAGACGTGTCAGCCAGATTAAGCAAATAAAATAAATAAATAAATAAATAAATAAATAAATAAATAAATAAATAAATATACAGTAAGAGCCAGCATGGTATTGGAAAAAAAAATGCTGCCTAAAATAACCCAATGCGGGACCATAAAATTCTTGACTAGAGTACCCCTTCGGGTTGCCCCTGTGGTCATGTCCCGCTGGAGAAGGAGGTGATCTGAGACTAGGATGTGGTCTTTGGAAAGTGTTACTTTGACTCCGTTTCTGAAAGAGGCTGTGTGCTAGGGTCGGGTCAGATGAAGACTAGAATATAGTCTGGTGAGTTGTTGAGGGCTCTTTGGGTGTTGGAATCATACCCGAGAGACCAGAGGCAGGTGTCAGCAAAAGAGTTCTGGGCTCTGGACCTCACTGCCTCCCTTCAAGCTGGGTCTTGCAGGGCCTCTCTGGGAAAGGAAGGAATCATGAAAAAAACAACTCCAAGGTGGAGAAGTATTCTCTTACCTCAAACTGGCCACTAACAGGTTCAGATGAGGTTGAGACAGTGTCTCAAAGTCCATCTGTGACAATTGCAAGGCCGAAAATGGTTTCCAGTAGTGTTGTTGAGGGGCACTGTAGATCCACAATGAAAGCAAAGAAAAACCAAGGCTCACCAGACCGAACGACCTGACTTGTGCTGGAGTCCAGACAATATTCAAAGATTTCTGTCACGGGACCCTAAAGACTCCTGCAAATTGCAATCAACATCAGCTGCAACAATGAGACAATGACCCACATGCTGGAATGCAGCCAGCCTACCCAAATTCCCTTTTGCTTTCAGAACTCCCTGGCAGTCAGAAGATTTGTGGTGAGAGGCACTCCGATCCAGAAACAGCCCAATGAAAGATTCCCTCCACAATGTGATAGGACATACAAATGAAATGAAACAGAGTCAAGATTATCAGGCCAAAGTCAGAAATGGCTGCCTGCTTCTTATCCTAGAGGAACTGTGCAGCCCTCTGATAGAAGCGGGAGAACAAGTTTCCTTGCTTGCTTCTGCAACAGGAACTTACAGTTCTAAAAGTATCAGAACTGTCCAGTATTAAAACATGATAGTGTTTATAAGGAAACAATCATGCAGTGGAGTCCCATGAGGGTCATCCTCCATGAACTGGGAAATGTTTAGTTTGGAAGACATTGAGCCAGATCAAGAAAACCCTATGCTGACAAGGAACATGGAAGTCAATAAAAGAAGAGGCAAGTATGGAGGCCACATCCCACCCAGAATCTATCCATCACCTTCCCATTATGCTTCAGGCATAAAAGCCCTCAAATCAGGAGTTTGCAAGAATGGCTCCAGTTTGTATCTCAAATATTCTCTGAAAGTTGGACTACTCCCACCTGAACAACGCGGTTGGTATGGATTGCTTGTGCAGTTATGGGAATTCAGGGATGCATTTGGAATCAACTTCTGTGTGATCTGTCTTCAACTTTTTTGCAGGCTAAAGTGTGGGACCCCATCCAACCTCCACAGATTGCATACTCACCCCTATCTGTCCTTACTGCTGCTCACACTCTATGTTCCAGAAAATAAATCACAAAACGATGGAGACGTTTCCCCTCATGACATGTAGAACTTTCCCTCTTGGGAACAAAATTCAAGGGTCCTTGCTGGTGAACTTCACTGCTACTCTCTCCCCCTGGGGTGGCTGCAGAACAATAAAAAACTTTGAAATATCTGTTCTTAGGTGTGGTTTCCTCCTATTCTTTCTTGAAGAGTGAAATTTTTACAGGGGAAAGGGACTGGGACTGGCAGGTCACGGCCAGTCTCTCAATTAACTATGGATTCATGATCCACAGAAAAATAAAGAACACATATCCCTGATAAAGCAGCAAAGACAGGCCACCAAAAGTTTGGGATACTCAAAACACAACAAATGCTACAGTGTGATAGCCACTTTCCTTTAAGCAGACTCCACTTACAGATACATACACACACAAACACACAATGCCACACACATATGCAGACTTCCAACATTTGCAGCACTCCCACAGAAACATACAGTGTGGCAGCTCCTGAAGCTGTGTGGTTCTGCAGAAAGTCCCACGTGGCATAGGGCAACCATGAACAACACAGGCTGGCCGTAACTAGAAATCATAGTGGGACAAGTTTCAAAAAGACACCCCTACAATGTGCAGGCAGACATGTGCAGGCAGGCCTGAGGAATCCACTTCTACCCTCTCCTAGATCATGGGACTATGATGTGGATCCCACAGAGAAAAAAAAGCAGGAATCCACTGCAGATGCACCCCCATGAAGGTCTCCTTTTTCCACCAAGTCACAAGGCCTCGTCGCTAGACAACAATAACATTCACTGTGATTCTCAAAAGAGCTCACAATCAGGCCTGGTGCCCTGAGACTAATGCATGTGCATTCATGAGGCCAGCTCAGGTCCCTGGCTGTCAGAGCTGTTAGCCTGCCTAACTAAGGAAAATGGTACAGGCAGAACCTGGCTGGTATCAGGAAGAAAGCAGCCATAAAAACCCATTGCTGGACCAAAAACTCTCGATCTCAGGTCTCCTTCCTCCGTCTTTGTGGTTGGGTCCCACTGGAGAGGAAAACATTTTGAGACTGTGAACTGTCTCAGAAAAAGCATTTTGAGACTTGAAATTGTACTTCTGATTTTATTCCCAAAAGAGGATGTGTTCCAGAATCAAGTCCCATGGAGATTGGTTTATAGTCTGTTGTGCTGTTGAGGGCTTTTTGGTTGATAGAATCAGACTCTGTTGAGGGTTTTTTTTGGGGGGGGTAGGGTAAAAGAATTATACTTGAGACCCCAGAGACCCAGAGGTGGGTATCAGGGAAAGATGGCCAGGCTCTTGACCTGTTCTTACACCTCAGACTGGCCTCTCATGGGTGCAAATGACATTGAGACACTGTCTCAGCTGCTGTCTGTGGTAATGGGAAGGCTGAATGGTATGTACAGTAGTGCTGTTCAGGGGCAGTGTGGATTATCCATGAAAGCAAAGAAAAATCTAGGCTCACGTGAAACAACGAGCTGCCTTGTGCTGTAGTATAAACAATGTTCAATGATTCCTCTCTGAGGAACCAAAGCCTCCTGCAAAGTGCAAACAACCTCACCCACAATGAGACAACAACCACAATATGGAGCCTGTCCAGCCTACACAAAGTCCATTTTGCTCTCTAAAATCCCTGGCAGCTAAATAAACTGTAGAGAGAGGGAGTCTCATCCAGTAACAGTTCAATGAAAGAGCCCTTCCACAATGAGAAGGCCATGCAGATGAAATTAAACAGGTTAGATTACCAGGCTAAAATGAGACACGTTTGCCTGTTTGTCATTTTTCAGCAATCATGCAGCTTTCTGATTCAAGTGGGAGAACAAGAGTTTTCTTGTAAGTGACTGTAACCCAAATTTACGGTTTCAAAAATATTAAAGTTGCCCGGTCATTAAAATGTGATAATGTTTAGAAATAAACACTCATGGCCGGGCGCGGTGGCTCAAGCCTGTAATCCCAGCACTTTGGGAGGTCAAGATGGGAGGATCATGAGGTCAGGAGATCGAGATCATCCTCACTAACACAATGAAACCCCATCTCTACTAAAAAATATTTAAAAAACTAGCCAGGTGAGGTGGCAGGCACCTGTAGTCCCAGCTACTCGGGAAGCTGAGGCAGGAGAATGGTGTAAACCCAGGAGGCGGAAGATCCAGCCACTGTACTCCAGCCTGTGGGACAGAGCGAGACGCCATCTAAAAAAAAAAAAAAAAAAAAAGGAAAGAAAGAAACACTCATGCAGTGGATTCCACTGAGGATCGTTCTTCATAAACTGGGAAATGTTTAGTGTGGAAGTTGTTGAGCCAGACCTAAGAAACCCTAGAATGATGAGGAACACGGAATCCAGGAAAAAAAGAGGCAAGTATGGAGGCCACACCCCACACAGCATCAATACATTCCACTCACGTTTGGCTCCACGTATGAAAACCCTCAAATTGATGGTTTGCCAGGATGGTCCCAATTGGCATTCCCAATGTTCCTTGTACATTGCAGAAATCCCACCTGAACATTAGGCCATGTGTGGACTGTTTGTGCAATTAATGAAATGTAAGCATGGAGTTAGAAGCACCTCCTGCATCATTTTTCTTCATTTTTAATGCAGGTGGAATTGCGGGACCACTTCCACACCTCATCAAATTGTATCCTCATGCCAATCTCACCTTATTCCTTCTCACACTCAATGTTCCAGCATTAAAACCCAAGACAATGAAGAAGTGTTCTTTCACAACCTGACATACCTGCATGGCTGGAAACCGAATTCGTGATAAATTCAAGGGGACCTGCAGAAAGGACTGTTAGTGCCTCTCACTGGGTTGGAGGTAGGACAATGAAACCGTGGTAGATACCCATTTTTTGTGTGTGAAGTGTGTTGTTCTTTCTAGAACAGTGTTTTTTGTTTTGTTTTGGTTTGGTTTGGTTTGTTTGGAGGAGGAGATGTTTTGAAAGTCAGCAGGTCTCAGCCCTCCTCTCGATTCACTGCAGATTCATGATACACAGAAAATTTAAAAACATGGATCCCCACAGTCCAAACAGAGGCCCACATAAAGGCAAAACAAAAAGTATGAGACACAAAAAAATAAGCTGTGAAGTGTGGCAGCCACATTTCTTTAAGCAGACTGCACATACAACCACACACACAGAGACACACAAGCGCAGAATTCCAACACTCATAATACTCCCACAAAAACACACAATCTGGCAGTTCCTGAAGCTGTGTGGTTCTGCAGGAAGCCACACCTGGCATAAAGAAACCCTGGGAAACACAGGAGGGCTGTGACTAGAAATCACAGTTGGAAATGTTTCAAAAAGACACGTACAATGTCTAGGCAGGCCTAAAGTATCCTGCAGATCCTTTTGGATTCCTAAAGATTTTGCAGTCTATTCCTGGATATGTGCTTACATTTCCTCACGCTGGCTCTCATCTGAAACCTTATAGGATCATGAGACTATCCTCTGAATTCCACAGAGAAGACAGGCGACAGGGCACCATTGATGAACCTCTACGGAGGTCTCCTTCTCCGCCAAGACACAGAGACTTGTCACTAGACTAAGGTGACATTCTTTTTGACTCTAGCCAGAACTCACAATCTGGCCTGGAGACTCATGCATATGCCTTCTTGCAGCATGCTCTGGTGCCCGGCTCTCAGATCTGTCAGTCTGCCTAAGTAGAGAAAAATGGTAGATGCAGAGCGGGCCTACTATTGGGAATAATGCTGCCTGTGAAAACCCACCGCAGAAACCCAAAAGTCTCAACCTCAGGGCCCCTTTGGGCAGCCTCTGTGGTTGGGTCCCGTGGAGGAGGAGGCTGTTCAAGACTGTGAGGTTGTCGCTGGAAACTGCTCTTCTGGCTTCAACCCGTATGAGGCTTTGTGCCAGAATCAAGTATCGTAAAGATTGGAATATAGTCTTGTGTGTTGCTAAAGGCTGTTAGGATGATAGAATAATACCTTAGACCCCAGAGGCAGGTATCAGTGAAAGATGGCCGGATTCTTGACTTCACTGTCTTCCTTCATCCTGCACCTTGCAGGGGTTCTTTGGGAAAGGAAGGAACCATGACACAGCCAAGTCCGATGTGGAGCAGTAATTTGGACTGGACTCTCATGGGTTCAGATATAATTGAGATGCATTTCAGAGTTTGCCATCAGTGGTGATGGTAAGCCTGACAAGAGAGTGCCCAGTAGTGCTATTGAGGGGCATTCTGGATTCAACCTGAGAGCAAAGAAAAATCAATGCTCGCCTGAGAGAATGAGCTGCCTTGTGCTGGAGTCCAAGAAATGTTCAATATTTCCTGTCAGGGGACTCAAAAGCCTACTGCAAAGTAGAAATAACCTCAGTCACCACATTGAGAAAATGACCCAAAACCTGCAGTGCAGCCTTCTTGTTTTATGAAATCCCTGGCAGCTAAATAATTTATGGTGAGAGACAGTCCAATCCAGCAGCAGCCCAATAAAAAAGCACTTCCACAATGAGAAGTTGGTGCATATGAGATGAAACAAAGGCTAGATTACCAGGCAAAGGCCAGATGTGACTAATTTTCATTCTTCAGGAATTATGCAACCCTCCAATAGAAGAGGGAGAAAAAGAGTTTTCTTGTTGGTGGCTGTAATAGGAATTTATGTTTTAAAAGTATCTAAGATACCCACTCATTAGAACATGACTGTTTAGAAGGAAACACTCACGCAGTGGATTACCATGAGGGTCGTTCTTTGTGAACTGGGAAATATTTAGTGTGGAAGTCACTGAACCAGTCACAGAAAACCCTAGGCCAACGATGAACATGGAGGTCAGAAAAGAGGAGGCAAGTCTAGGGGCTGCATCGCGCACAGCATCAATGCCTTCCACTCCCATTTGGCTCCAGATATAAAAACCCTCCTGTGATAAGTTTGCCAGAATGGCCCCAATTTGCATGCCAAATGTTCCTTGCAGGTTGGAGTACTTCCACCTGAAACCAGGCCATGGTGTGGACACCTGGTGCAATTAAGGGAATGTGGGGATGATGTTGGAAGCATCTTTTGTGTCATCTGTGTGGCTTTTTGTTTTTCTTTCTTTTTTTTTTTTTTTGTTTTGCAGGTGAAGTTGTGGAACTCCATCCACCCCTCAGCAGATTATATACTCACCCCTATCTGACCTTATTGCTACTCATATTATATGTCACAGGACGAAATCCCATGACAATAGAGGTGTGACCCTTCACGATGTGAAGCACCTGATCGAATTCAAGGTAAAATCAAGGGTTCCTGCAGACACGACTGCTAGTGTCTCTCCCTGGGTTGGCTGCAGTAGGATAAAACAATGGTATATGATTTTTCATGTGTGTGTGTGTAGTGTGCTCCTATTCTTTCTAGAGAGGGGTTTATTTTTTTTCAGAGGGAGGTAATTTGGATGCTGGGGGATCTCAGGACACCTCTCAATTCGGATTCATGATCAACAGAAAAATAGAGAACAGGGAGCCCTGCAGAGCCACAGAGACAGGCCAACAAAAGATGGGAGTCTCAAAAGTAAAATAAATAAATAAATAAATAAGAAGAAGAAGGGCTGAAGTGTGCTAGCTCCATTTCTTTAAGCCGACTCTACTTACGGGCACACACACACAAACACACACACACACCCACACACACAGATATCCAACACTTCCAACACTCCCACTAAAACACTCAGCCCAGCAGTTCTAGAGGCTGTGTGGTTCTTCATGAAGCACCACCTGGGGCAGAGTAATGCTGGGGACCAAATGGGTGCTGTACCTAGAAATCACAGTGAGGCAAATTCTAGACTATTTTCTACAACATTTTGGCGGACCTGAGAAATTCTGCAAATATTTTTGGATCTTTGGAGATTTCACGATTTAATCCTTGGGCTGTGATTGAAGTTTTTGCAGGCTGGCTCATCCCTGCCCTCTGTTAGGATCATGGGACTATTCCATGGATCCCACAGAGATGACAAGCAAGATTACACCATCAACACACCTTCACAGAGGCCTCTTTCTCATCCAAGCAGCAGGGACTTTTCACTAGGCAATGGTGATGTTTGATGTGATGCTAACCAAAGCTCACAATTAGGCCTGGTGCCCTGAGATAAGTGCATACGTATTTGTGAGATCAGCTTGGAAACGTGTCTGTCAGAGCTGTCAGCGTGCCTTAGCAGAAAAGAAACGTTACAGGAAGAGCTGGGTTGATGTTGTGAAAAAGGCTGCTTGTGAAAATCTACTGCAGTACATTAAGAGTCTCAACCTCAGGGCTCCTTTGGGCCATCTCCATAATCAGGTTTGTCTGGAGGAGGAGGCATTTCAAGACTGTGAGTTAGTCTCTGGAAAATGCCATTCTGACTCCATTTCCAAAAAAGGCTATGTACAAGAATCAGGTCATATGGGGAATGGAATATAGTCTGGTGTGTTGTTGAGGGTTCTTTGCATGACAGGATCATACCTGAGAATGCAAAAGTGGGTGTCAGTGAAAGATGGCTGAGCTTTTGACATCATTGCTTCCCTTCATCCTGGTCTTTACAGGGGCTCTCTGCAAAAGGCAGGAACCACGACAAAGGCAAGTCCAATGTAAAGCAGTATTCTGACACCTGGGACTGGCCTGTCAGGAGTGCAGATGAGGTTGAGACAGTGTCTAAGAAGCTGTTTGTGGTGACGGCAAGCCTGGAATTGTGTCCTGTACTACCATCGAGGGGCACTGTGGATTCTCCATGAAAGCAAAGAAAAATCAGTGCTCACCTGAAAGAATGAGCTGCCTTGTGCTGGAGTAAGAGCAATCTTCAATGACTCATGTCAGAGTACCCAAAAGCCTCCTACAAAGTGAAAATATCCTCAGCCCCCACAACAAGATGACACACAGCCTCGAGCTCAGCCAGGCTACCTGAAGTCCCTTTGGTTCTCAGAAATCTGTCAGCTAAATAATGTGTGGTGAGAGGCCATTCCATCTGGCAACAGCCCAATGAGGCCATGCAGAAGAAATAAGACAGAGGCTACATTACCAGGCAAAAGCCAGAAATGACTGCTTCTCATCCTACAGGAATCCTGTAGCCCTCCAATATAAGAGATTCCTTGTTGGTGGAAGTAATGGGAATCTATGGTTTTAAAATTATTAAAGCTCTCCAGTCATTAAAACGTGATGGTGTTTAGAAGGAAACATTCAGGCAATGAATTCTCATAGGGGTTGTTCTTCATGAACTGGGAAACGATTAGTGCAGAATTTGTTGAGCTAGACCCAGGAAGCCATATGTCAAACAGAAACTTGAAAGTCAGGAAAATAAGACACAAGTCTGAAGGCCACATCCCACCCAGCATCAATCCATTCCTCTCACATTTGACTCCAGGTAAGAAAGCCCTCAAATCGGGAGTTTGCCAGGATGGCCTCAATTTGTACTCCAAATGTTTCTTTTACTTTGGAGTACTCCCACATGAACAGCGGTCCATGGTGTGGACAACTTATGCAATTAAAGTAATGTGGAAATGGGATTGAAAGCTCCTTTTGTGTCATCTGCAGTCATATTTTATTTTTGCAAGTGGAGTTGCAGAACCCCATCGAACACTTACCACATTGTATCCTCACCCCATCTGACTTTATTGCTGCTCACGTTCTATTCCCAGGATGAAATCTCAAGACGATGGAGAAGTACACCCTTATGACATGAAGCACCAGTTCATCTGGCAACTGAATTTGAGGTAAATTCAAAGGGCCCTGTGGACAGGACTGACAATGTCTCTCCCTGGGTTAGCCTCAGGACAAAGGAAAACTAGATGTCTGTTTTTGGTGTGGTGTGCTCCCCGTCTTTCTAGAAGAGTGCCTTTTTTTTTTTTTTGCAAGTGTGGTGATTTGGATGCCGGTGGGTCTCAGCCCTTCATCAAGTTCACTGTGGATTCATGATCCACAGGAAAATAAAGAACACGGAGCCCCATACCCCAAGCAGAGCCACAGAGACTGGCCACAAAATGATTGGAAAACTAAAATAAAGCAGTACTGATGTGCATTAGCCATATTCCTTAAAGCAGACTGCACTAAAAAGCACAAACAAAGAGACACACACATGCACAATGCCACACATACATGCAGGTATCCAACACTTGCAGCACTCCCACAGATAACACAGCCTGGAAGCTCCTGTTGCTCAGTGGTTCTGCAGGAAATCCCACCTTGGAGAGAGCAACCCTGGAGAACAGAGGCTGGATGTACCTAAAAATCACTATTGGACATGTTTCAAAAATTTTCACCCCTAGGCAGGCCTCATGAATCCTGTAAATCATTTCAGATTATTAGGGATTTTGTGGTTTATTTCTGGGGCTTTGCTTGAGGTTTCTTCAGGCTGACTTATGTCTGCCCTTTCCTATGATCACAGGACTATCCCACATCACTAGGCAATGGTGCATTCACTGTGGCTCTAACCAAAGCCCACTATCAGGCCTGGTACTCTGAGAGTAGCACTTGCTGGTTAGTGTGACAGGCTTGGGTGCCTGACTCTCAGAGCTTTCAGCCTGCCTCAGCAGAGGAAAATGGGCAGCCCTCCAATAGAAGGAGCAGAACAAGAGTTGGCTATTTCACTGCTATAATGGAAATGTATGATTTTAAACATAGGAAAGCTGGCCAGTCACTAAAACATGACAGTGTATAGAAGGAAACACTCACCCAGTGGATTCCTGTAAATGTCATTTTCCAGGAACTGGGAAACATTTAGTGTTGAAGTCATTGATACAGACCCAGGAAACCCTAGGCAGATGAGGAAAAGAAGAGGCAAGTGGGGAGCCCATATCCAAACCAGCATCAATCCATTCAACACCTATTTGGCTTGGTATGAAAACTCTCAAACTGGGAGCTTGCCAGGGTGGACAAAATTTAAACTGTAAATGTTTCTTCCACCTTGATGTTCTCCCATCTGAAAATCAGGCCAGAGTGTGAACTGTTTATGCAATTAAGTGAATGTGGGGAAAATGTTAGAAGCATCTTCTCTGTCATCCGCCTTTTTTTTTTTTTTTTGAGTTGTAAGTTGCTGGGCCCCATCCACCCCTCACCAGATTGTATTTTCACTTCTTTCTGTCCTTATTGCTGCTCACACTTTATGTCCAAGGATGAAATTCCAAGATGGAGAAGTTCCTCCTCATGTCCTCATGATGTGAAGCACCTGCTCAGTTGGGAACTGAATTTGATGTAAATACAAGGGGCCCTTCAGACACAACAATGAGTGTCTCTTCATGTGTAGGCCTCAGGGCAATGAAACTGTGGAAAACGTCTGGGTTTTGTTGTTGGTGGTGTGTGTGTGTGTGTGTGTGTGTGGTGTGCTCCTCTTCTTTCTAGAACAGTGGCTTTTTTTTGCAGGTGGAGGTGATTTGGATGCCGGCTTGTCTCAGTCCACTTACCAATTCTCTGCATATTTATGATCCAAAGAAAATGATAGAACACAGAGCCCTGCAGTCCAAGCAGAGCCACACAGACTGGCCACCAATAGGTTGAAAGACTCAGGAAAAAAAAAAGTGTTGAAGTGTGTTAGCCACATTCCTTTAAGCAGACTCCACTTACAGGCACAGTCACCCACACAGACACACAAACACACAAGTAAACATACAATGCTACCTAGACATCCAACACTCACAACACTCCCACAGAAACACACTGCCCAGCAGCTCCTGAAGCTGCTTGGTTCTGCAGGAAGCCTCACCTGTGAGAGAGCAACTCTGGAGAACGCAGGCAGGCTAAACCTCAAAATCACACTGGAGCAGGTTTCAAGAAAACTCTCCCCTCCAATGTCCAGGGAGACTTGAGTAATCCTGCAGGTCCTTTTGGATCTTTAGGAATTTTACAGTTTATTCCTGAAGCCGTGTTTGGAGTTTCTCTGGCTTGTTCCCATCTGCCCTCTTCTAGGTTCATGGGATTATTCCATTGATCCCACATAAGACAGCTGTAATTACAACCCAGAAGCACTTTTTTGGAAATCTTCTTCACCAAGCCACAGAGACTTTTTGCTAGGCAATGGCGGCATTCATTGTGACACTACCCAGAGTTCACAATCAGGCCTGGTGCTCTGAGATTTGTGCAAGCGAGGTCGTGAGCCTGGCTTGGACACTGTGCTGCTAGAGCTGTCAGCCTGCTTAAGTAGAGAAAAACAGTATAGGCAGAGCCGGCCTGGTATCACAAAAAATTCTGCCTTCTATAACACTGTGGGACCCTAAAATTCTCTACCTTACAGCTTCTTCAGGATGTCTCCATCTTCATGTCCTCCTGGAGGTGGAGGTGTTTTGAGACCGTGAGGTTGTCACTGAACACTGCCTTTCTGACTCCTCTTCTGACAGAAGCTGTCTGCAAGAATCAGGTTTCATCTGGATTGGAACATAGTCTGCTGAGACTGCTTTGGGTGATGGAATGATAACTGAAAACCCAAAGGCAAGTTTCAGTTAAAGATGACTGGGCTCTTGACCTCACTAACTCTCTTCCTCCTGGGCCCTGCAGGGCCTTCCTGGGAAAGACAGGAACCACGACAAACAAAAGTACAACATGGACAGCATTCTCACCCTTCAGAATGACCTATCACAGGTGCAGATATGGTTGAGATAGTGTCTCAGATGCTGTCTGTGGCAATGGCAAGCCTGGATAGCTATGTGTAGTAGTGCTGTTGAGGGTGACTGTGGACTGCACATGGAAGCAAAAAATATCCAGGCTTGCCTGAGAGAATGAGCTACCTTGTGCTAGGGTCCAGGCAATGTTCAATGATTCCTGTAAGAGGACCCAAAAACCTCCTGCAAACAATCTCAACTTTCACAATGAGACAGCGGCCCACAACCTGGAGCATAGACAGCCCAAATGAAGTCCATTTTGCCTCCTCAAATTTCTGGCAGCTAAATAATGTAAGGTGAGAGGCATCCAGCAACAGTCCAATGAAAGAGCCCCTCCACAATGAGAAGGCCATGCAGATGAAAGGAAACAGCCTAGATTACAAGGCAAAAGCCAGACATGGCAGCCTGCTTCTCCTTCAGGAACCCAGTAGCCCTCTGATAACAGTGGAAAAACAAGAATTTCCCCGTTGTCGGCTATAACTGTAATTTATGGTTTTTAAAGTATCACAGAAGGTCAGTCATTAAATCCTGACAATGTTTACAAGGAAACACTCACATAATGCATTTTTATGAGGGTCATTTTCTGTGAACAGGGAAATGTTTAGTGTGGAAGACACTGAGCCAGACCCAGGAAACCCTATGTCAATGAGGAACATGGCAGTCAGGGAAAAAAGAGGCAAGTGTGGAGGCCACAACCCACCCAGCATCAGTCCATCACACTTTCATTTGACTATGTGTATTAAAGCCCTCAAACAGGGAATTTTCCAGATTGACCACAATTTGCACTCCAAATTTTCCTTGCAAGTTGAAGCACTCCCACCTGAACACCAGGCCATGTTGTTGACTGATTTTGCATTTGAAGGAATGTGGGGATGGAGTTGGAAGCATTTTGATGTCATCTATTTTCACCCTTTGTGTTTGTGAAGGTATGGGACCCCATCAACCCCTCACCGGATTGTACCTTCACCCCTATCTTACCTTATTGCTGTCACTTCTCTGTCCTAGCATGAAATCTCCAGATGATGGGGGAGTACACTCTCAGGATGTAAAGCACCTGCTTGGCTGGAAATTGAATTCTAGGTAAATTCAAGGGAATATGCGGATGAGAGTGTCTCTGGTGTAAACAGGTGTCTCTGGGTTGGCCATATTATGATGAAACACTGGAAGATGTCTGTTTTTGAGTGTGGTGCTCTCCTCTTCCTTCTAGAAGACTGCCTTTTTTTGGGGGGGTGCAGGTGATGGAGAATCTGGCTGGTCACAAACAGCTTAATTAGCCATTGCTGATTCATTATACACAGAAAAATAAAGAACAGGGAGACCCACAGCCCAAGCAAAGCCACACAGACAGACCACCAAAAGGTTGAGAGAATAAAAAATTAAAAACAATGTAGTGTGTTAATTACATTCCTTTAAGCAGAACTCACTTATGTGCAGACACATACAGATACAAACACACAAACACAAAAACCACACACGCACGCAGACATCCAACACTTGCAATACTCCCATGGTAACACACAGATCAATAGCTTCTGAGGTTGCATCGTTCTGCAGGAAACCCCACCTGAAAGAGAAAAACTGCGGAGAATACAGGAAGGCTGAACCCAGAAATTACAGTGGGAGAAGCTTCAATAAGACTAACCCCTCTTTGTCTAGGCAGGCCTGAGGAATTATGCAGATCCTTTTGGATCTGTAGGGATTTTGTACTTTATTCCTGGGGTTCTGCTTGAATTTCTTCAGGCTGGCTCACATCTTCCCTCTCCTAGAATCATGGGACTATCCCATGGATCCCAGAGAGAAGACAGGTGAGAGTCCACCGCCAAAGCACTTCCAGAGAGGTCTGCTTCTCCAGCAATCCACAGGGAATTGTCACTAGAGCATTCCTTGTGACACTAGCCAGAGCTCACAGCTCAGGCCCATTGCCCTAAGACTAGTACATCTACTTTAGTGACTCAAACTGGAGCACCAGTTTGTCAGAGCTGTCTGTCTGCCTAAGCAGAGGAAAATGGTACTGGCCGAGCTGGCCTGGCATCAGGAAAAAACTGCCTGTGATAACCCAATGCAGGATCCTAAAATTGTCAATCGTAGGGCCTTTATATACCATCTCCATGGTCAGGTCACACTGGAAGCAGAGTGTTTTCAAGACTGTGAGATTGTCACTGGAAATTATTCTTCTGATTCCATTCCTGAAAGAGGCTTTGTGCAAGAATCATGTCCCATGGGGACTGGAGTATATTCTGATGAGCTATTGAGGGGTCTTTGGGTAATGGATTCATACCTGAAATATCAGAAAAAGGTGTCAGCAAAAGATGGCCTGGCCCTTGACTTCACTGTGCTCATTCATGCTGGGTTGTGCAGGTGCTATCTGGGAAAAGCAGGAAACATGACAAAGGTAAATCCAAATTGAAGGAGTGTTCTCAGACCTCGAACTGGCCTCTCACAGGTGCAGATGCATTCAGACAGTGTCTCAGAGGCCATCTGTGGAGACTGCAAGACTGAAATGTATATCCAGACCATGTCTCAGAGGTCATCTGTGGAGATTGCAAGCCTGAAAAGTGTATCCAGTAGTGTGATTGAGGTTCAATGTGAATCCCCCATGAAAGCCAGGAAACATCAAGTATCACCTGAAAGAAAGAGCTGACTTATGCTGGAATCTAAGCAATGTGCCAATATTCCTGTCACAGAATCAAAATCTTCTTTCAAAATGCAAACAATCTTAACCCCCACAACAAAATAATGACCCATAACCGAATGTGCAGCCAGTCTACTCTATGACCATTTTGCTTCCTGTAATCCCCGGCAACAAAAATGTCTGTGGTTAGAGGCAGTCCCATCAAGCAGGAGCCCAGTGAAAAAGCCCATCCACAATGTGAAGAACAAGTAGATTAAATGAAGCAGATGCTAGATTACCAGGCCAAATCTAGACATGGCTGCATGCTTCCTATCATACAGAAATCATGTAGCCCTCCGACAGCAGAGGGAAAAAAAGACTTTCCTTGTTGGTGGCAGTAATGGAAATTTACAGTTTTAAAAGCATCAAAACTGCCCAGTCATTAAAACATGACAGTGTTTAGAAGAAAACACTCACTTAACGTATTCCCATGAGAGTTGTTCTCCATGAACTCAGAAACGTTTAGTGTAAGAGTCATTGAGCCAAACCCAGGAAGTGCTAGGCCAATGAGGAACATGCAATTCAGGAAAAGAAGAGGCAAGATTGGAGGCCACATCCCACCCAACATCAACTCATTCCACTCTCGTTTGGCTCCAGATTTGAAATCCCTCAAATCAGAAGTTTGCCAGCATGGCCCCAATTTGCACTCCGAAGGTCCCTTCCACGTTGCAGTGCTCCAACCTGAACCCAGGTGTGGTCTACTTGTGCAATTAATAGAATGTGGGGATGGAGTTGGAAGCACCTTCTGTGTCATCTGTCTTCATGGTTTTTATTGCAGGTGAAGTTTTGGGGAACCATCCACTCATCACCATATTGTACCCTCACCCCTATCTGACCTTACTCCTGTTCAAACCGTATGTCCCAGGAAGAATGCCCAAATGGCAGAGGAGTGCCTTCCTCATGACAGTTCAGCTATTTTGCAGTAAACTGAATTAGTGGTAAATTCAAGGGGTCATGCAGACAGGATTCCTAGTATCTCTTTCTGCGTTGACCACAGGACAATGAAACACTGGGAGATGCTGTGTTTTGTTTGCTTGTTTTTTTTTGTTTTTGTTTTTTGGGGTTTTTTTTTTTGTTTTTTTCTTGGTGTATTGTGCTCCTCTTCATTATAGAAGAGTGGTTTTTTTTTGCAGTGGTTAGTGACTTGTACTCTGGATTTATGATCCACAGAAAAATAGAGAACATGTAGCCCCACAGTCCAAGAAGAACCACACAGACAGGTGACCAAAAGTTTGTGAGCCTCTAAAAAAAAATGCTGAAGTGTGGTAGCCACATTCTTTAAGCAGACTCTACTTACAGGCACCCACAAACACACACAAACACACACACACACAATGCCACACATCCATGCCAACATCCAACTCTCAAAATACTCTTTCAGAAACACAGTTTGTCAGCTCCTGTGGCTGCATGGTTCTGCAAGAAGCTTAACCTGGGAAAGAGCAACCCCAGGGAATAAAGGTGGGCTGCTCCTAGAAATCAGTAGTGCAAGTTTCAAAAAGACTCACACCTACAGCGTCTAATCAGGCCTAAGTAATCCTTCAGATTTTTTTTTTTGGATTCTTAGGGATTTTGCAGTTTATTCCTAGTACTGTGGTTGACATTTCTTCAGGCTGGCTCTCATCTGCCCTCTCCTAGGCTCATGGGAATATCCCATGGATTCCATAGAGAAGACAAGCAAAATTTCACCAACCATGCACCTCCATAAAGGTATTTTTCTCTGCCTAGATGAAGGAACTTTTCATTAGGGAACAATGATATTCATTGTGATGTTCACTAAAGCTCAATGTCAGGCCTGGTTTTCTGAGACTTGTGCATTCACATTAGTGAGGCAGGTTTGGGCATCTGGCTGTCAGCCTTGCCAGCCTGCCAAAGCAGAGGAAAATAATATAGGCAGAGCTGGTCTAGTATTGGAAAAAATGCTGCCTGTGAAAACCCACTATAGGACCCTAAAACTCTCAACCTCAAGGCCCCTCTGGCTGTCTCTCTGATCAGGTCCTACTGGAGAAGGAGGTGTTTTGAGTGTGTGAGGTGGTCAAAGGAAACTGCTCTTCTGAATCCATTCCTGAAAGAGGTTGTTTGCCAGTATCTGGTCTCACAGCTATTGGAATATTGTCTGGTGTGTTGCTGAGGGTCCTTTAAGTGACAGAATCATACCTGAGACCCCAGGGGTGTATATAATTGAAAGACAGCCTGACTCTTGATCTCATTGCCCCCTCTTTATTTTTGGCCTTGCAGGGGCCCTCTGGGAAAAGCAGGAACCATGACAAAGGCAAGTTCAAGGTAGAGCAGTATTCTCACACCTCATACTGGCCTCTCATAGGTGCTGATGAGATTTAGACAGTGTCTCAGAGGATGTCTGTGACAAGGGCAAGTTTGAAACTGGTGTCCAGTAGTGCTGGTGAAGGGTACTGTTGAATCCCTATGAAAGAAAAAAAAAAAATCAAGGCTCGTCTGAGAGAATGAGCTGCCTTGCGCTGGAGTCCAAGCAATGTTCAAAAATTCCTGTCAGAGGACCCAAAATTGTCCTGGAAAATGTAAACCACCTCAGCTCCCACAATGAGACAAGCACTGTAAACCACCTCAGCTCCCACAATGAGACAAGCACCACAACCTGGAGTGTAGCCAGCCTACCCAAAGTCCCTTTTGCTCTCTGAAACCCTAGCAACCAAAGATGTGTGGTGAAAGGCAGTCCCAATCAGCAACAGCCCAGTGAAAAAGACCCTCCTCAAAGAGAAGGTCATGTAGATGAGATTAAACAGAGGCTAGATTACAAGGCTAAGGCAGACACGGCTGTCTGCTTCTCACTTTTCAGGAATCATGCAGCCCCCTGATAGAAGTGAGCAAACAAGTGTTTTCTTATGGCAGCTGTAATGGGAATTTACAGTTTTAAAAAATTCAAAGCTCCACAGTCATTAACACATGACAGTGTTTAGAAAGAAACAGTCACAGAAAGGATTTTCATCAGTCCCATTCTCCCTGAATTCTGAAATGTTTAGTTTGGAAGTCATTGAGCCAGACCCAGGAAACCCTAGGCCAACAAGGAATGTAGAAGTCAGGAAAAGAAGAGGCAAATGTGGAGGCCACATCCCATATGACATCAATCCATTCCACTCCCATTTAACTCTGGGCATAATAGGTCTCAAATCAGGAGTTTGCCAAGATGCCCCATTATGCAGTCCAAATGTTTTCTGCACATTAGAGTACTCCCACCTGAACACTGGGCCAATGAGTGGACAGTTTGTGCAATTAAGGAAATGTGAATGTGAGGATGGTGTTTGAAGAACTATCTTTGTCATCTGTCTTTATTTTTTTTTTCAGGTGAAGTTGAAGAACCCCATCCACACCTCACCAGATTGTATCCTCACCACTATCTGAACTTTTCCCTGCTCACATTCTATGTCCCAGGATGATATCCTAAGATGACGGAGGAGTGCCTCATCATGACCTTAAACACGTGCTCAGCTGGGAGCTGAATTCTATGTAAAGTCAAAGGATTCAGCAGACAGGACTGTTAGTGTTTCTTTCTGGGTTGGCCACAGGACAATGAAACACTGGGAGATGACTGCTTTTTGGTGTGGTGTGCTTCTCTTCTTTTCAGAAGTTTTTGTTTGTTTGTTTGTTTGTTTTCCCAAGGGGAGGGGATTTGGGCATCGATGAGTCTCAGTCTGACTCCAAATTTACTGCGGATTCATGATCATGATCCACAGAAAAAATAAATAGCACAAAGCCTCGAAGCCCAAGCAGAGCCACACAGAGAGACCAACAAAAGGCTTGGAGACTTAAAAAAAAAAAAAAAAAAAAAAAAAAAATGAAGCCCTGGAGTTTTCCATATTCCTTTAAGTAGACTTGGCTTATAGGCACATACACACACACAAACACACTCACACACACACAATACCACACACTCATGCAGACTTGCAACACTCGCAGCACTCCCGAAGAAACACACTGCTTGGTAGCTACTGAGTCTGCGTGGTTTCCTGGAATCCCCATTTGGGAGAGAGACACCTGGGGGAACATGTGGGCTGTAACTAGAAATCACAGTGAAACAAGTTTCAAAAAGACTTACCCCTACACCGTCTAGGCAGGCCTGAGTAATCCTGTAGATCTTTTGGATCCTTAGGGATTTTGTGGTTTATTCCTGGGGCTCTGTTTGATGTTTCTTTTGGTTGGCTCACAACTGATAATCTTGTAGGATCATGGGACTATCCTGTGGATCCCACAGAGAAGACAGGCAAGAGTCCACAGCCGACGTACCTACAGGGAGGTCTCCTTCTCCCTCAAGAGGCAGGAACTTGTCACTAGGCAATGGTGACATTCATGGAGACAACAGCTAGAGCTCACAATCGGGACTGGTACCCTGAGACTGGCATATATGCTTTCCTGAGGCATGTACAGGTGCCTGGCTGTCAGAGCTATCAGCCTGTCTAAGCAGAGAAAAATGGTATGGTAAAGCCAGTCTGGTGTTGGGAAAAAGACTGCCTATGAGAAGCCACAGTGAAACCCTAAAGTCTAGAACTCAGGGTTCCTGCAGGCCATCTTCATGGTCAAATCCTGCTAGAGAAGGAGGCATTTTGAGGCTGTGAGATGGCAGCTGGAAACTACTTTTCTTACCCCATTCCCAAAGGATGCTTTTTGCAAGAATTGGGTCCCATAGGAATTGGAATTTTGTCTGGTGTGTTGGTGAGGTTTCTTTGGGTGACAGAATTATACCAGAGAACCCAGAGACGTGTGTCAGTGGAAGATGGCTGGGCTCTTTACCTCACTATCTCTCTTCACCATGGGATTCTCTGGGGCTCTCAGCAAAAGGCAGGAACCATGACAAAGGGAAGTTAAAGTTGGGTCAGTGTTCTCCCGTTGGTCTGGTCTCTCATGGGTATAGATGAGACTGAGACAGTGCCTCAGATGCACTCTGTGGTGATGTCAAGCCTCAAACTGGTGACCGCTAGTGCAGTTGAGGGGCACTGAGGATTTCTTATGAAAGCAAAGTAACATCAAAACTTGCCTCAGAGAAAGACCTGTCTTGTGCTGGAGTCTAAGCAATGTTCAGTGGTTCCAGTAAGAGTACCCAAAAGCCTCTTGCAAAAGACAAACAACCTCAGCACTCACATTGAGACAGCAAATTACAACCTGGAGGGAGTCAGCCTACCAGAAGTCCCTTGAAATCCCTGGCAGCCAATAGATCTGTAGTGAGAGGCAGCCCCATCCAGCAACAGCCCAATGGAAGACCTCATATGCAATGAGAAAGGACTTGCAGATGCAGTAAAACAGAGGCTAAACTACCAGGCAAAAGCTCAAAACTGCTGCTTGCTTTTCATGCTACAGGAATCACACAGCCCTCTGATAAAAGTAGCAGAACAAGAGTTTCTTTGTTGATGTCTGTAACAAAAATTTACAGTGTTAAAATTATCTCATCTGCCTAGTCTTTAAAAGATGATAATGTTTAGAAGAAAACACTCCTGCATTGGACTCCCATGAGGGTCATCCTCCCATGAACGGTGAATTGCTTAGTATGGAAGATGTGGAGCCAGACCCAGGAAATTCTAGGCTGATGAGGAACATGGAAGTAAGGAAAAGAAGAGACAAGTGTACAGGGCATATCTCTCCCAGCATCAATACATGCCACTCCCATTTGGCTCAGGGTATGAGAGTTCTTAAATCAGGAATTTGTTAGGATGGTCCCAGTTTGCACTCCAGATGTTCCCTGAATCTTCAAACCTTTTGGTTGCCTGTCCATGTGGCTTTGCTTGGGTTACAGGGCTCCGTGTTCTGTATTTTTCTGTGGATTATTAATTCTCATTGAATTAGGAGACTGTCTGAGAGACGCATAAGTTCACACCAACTCCCCATGCCAAAATAAATAAATAAATAAATAAATAATAATAATAATTCTAGAAAGAGGAGCACACCACACCTCAAAACAAATATCACTGTGTTTCATTGTCCTGCAGCCAACCCAGGGAGAGAAACTCACAGTCTTATCTGAAGGGCTATCTGAATTTACTTTGAATTTGCTTCCCAGCCAAGCAGATGCTTCACGTGACGACGTGTGATTTCATTCTGGGACAGAGAGTGTGAGCAGCAAAGCCACATGGACAGGCAACCAAAAGGTTTGAAGATTCAAAAAAAAGAAGTGACCCAATGCGTTATGCACATTCCATTAAGCAGACTCCACTTAGAGCCACACACAAGCACATACCCACACACACACAAACACAAACACACACACACACACAAAGTCACACATACATGCAGACATCCAACACTTACAACACTTTCACAAAAAACAAACAAACAAACAAAAAAACACAGCATGGCAGATTCTGAGTTTACGTGGTTCAGCAGGAATCCCTAACTGAAAGAGAACAACTTTGGGGAACACAGGTGGGCTGTACCTAGAAATCACAGTGGGGTCAGTTTCAAGAGACTCACCCCTACTACATCTAGGCATGCCTTAGGCATCCTGCAGATACTTTTATACCCTTATGGATTTTGTGCTTATTCCTGAAGCCCTGCTTCACGTTTCTTCAGGCCGGTTCACGTCTGCTCTCTTCTAGGATGATGGGACTATCCCAAGGATCCTCACCTCCACGGAGGTACCCTTCTCCCTCAAGATGCATAGACTTAGGAAACTGTGGTCTTCATTGCGATGCTAGCCAGAGCTCAAAAGTAAGGCCTTTTGTCCTGAGACTAGAGAATGTGCATTTGTGAAGATTGCACATGCACCTGGCTGTCAGAGCTGTCAGCCTGCGTAGGCAGCAGAAAATGACAAAAGCAGAGCTGGCTTCGTACTGAGAAAGAGACTGCCTGTGATAACACACTGCAGTATTGTAAATGTCTCAAACTTGGGCCCCTATTTTATCACCTCCGAGGCCGGGTCCCACTGGAGTATGAGGTGTTCTGAGACTGTGAAGTGTTGGCTGGAAACTGCTCTTCTGACTTCATTTCAGAAAGTGGCTGTGTGCAAGAATCTTGTCCCAAGGGGATTGGAATATAGTACAGTGAGTTTCCTTGTTGGCAGCGGTAATGGTAATTTATGATTTTAATTATATAAAAGCTGCCCAGTCATTAAATCATAACAGTGTTTAGAAGGAAACACTCATGCAATGGATTCCCATGAGGGTATTCTTCGTGCAAGGGGAAACCTTTAGTGTGCAAGTGATTAAGCCAGACTCAGGAAACTGTAGGCTGACAAGGAACATGGAAGTCAAGAAAAGAAGAGGCAACTGAGGAGATCACATCCCAATCAGCATCAATCTTTCCCCTCCCATTTGGTTCTGAGTATGAAAACCCTCAAATTAAGAGTTTGCCAGAACAGTCTCAATTTGCAATTCAACTTTCCTGGCACATTGGAGGACTCCACCTGAAAACTGGGCCATTGGGTGAACTGCTCGCTTAATTAAAATAATGTGGGGATGGAGCTGGAAACAACTTCTGTGTCTTCTGTCTTCATTTTATTGCAGGTTATGTTGCAGGACCCCATTCACTCCTTACCAGATTGTATCTTCACTCCTATCTGACTTTATTCATGCTCACATCCTATGTCCCGGAAGGAAATCCCAAAATGATGCAGGAGTACTTCCTTATGACATGAAGCACCTGCTGGGCTGGGAACCAAATTCGAGGTACATTCAAGGAGACCTGTGGACAGGACTGCTATTGTCTCTCCGTGGGTTGGCCACAGGAAAATAAAACATTTGTATATGTCTCTTTTTTGGTGTGGTGTGCTCCTCTTCTTTCTAGAAGAGTCAATTTTCTTGAAGGATGAGGTGACTTGGATGACCGTGGGTCTCAGCCCACCAGTTCATTGTGGAGTAATAATCCACAGAAATATGAAGACCACAGAGCTCTGAAACACAAACAGAACCACACAGAGAGGCCACTAAACGGTTTTGATACACACACACAAAAGTGCTGAAATTCGGTAGCCACATTCCTTTAAACAGACTCCACTTATGCTCACACACGCTCGTGTGTGCGCGCACACACACACAGATACACACCAAGGCACAAATACCTGAGGACATCCAGCACTTGCATAACACTCCCACAGAAACACAGTCTGGCAGCTTCTAAAAATGCCTGGTTCTGCAGCAATCCCCACCTGGGAAAGAGCAAACCTGGGAAACACAGCTGGGTTCTACCTAAAAATCAGTGAGGCAAGTTTCAAAAAAACTTACCGTAGAACTTCTAGGCAAGCCTGTGGCATGGTGCAGATCTGTTTGTATGCATAGGGATTTCTCAGTTTATTTCTGGGGCCCTTCTTGGCATTTCTTCAGGCTGGCTCATGTCTGCCCTCTCTTAGGATCATGGGACAACTCCTTGGATCTCACAGAGAAGACAGGGAAAAGTCCCCCACCAAAGCACCTCCACTGAGGTCTCCTTTTCTGTTAAGCTGCAGGAGTTGTCACTAGGCAAAGGTGGCATTCATTGATACTCTAGCCAGAGACCACAGCTCAGGCCTGGTGTCCTGAGACAAGCACATGTGCATTCACAAAGCCGGACCCGGCACCCAGCTCTAAGAGCTGTCAGACTGCCTAAGCAGAGGAAAATGGTACAGGCAGAGAATATTTGGTATCAGAAAGAAGACTGCCTGTGATAAGCTACTGCAGGACCCTACAAGTCTCCACCTAAGGTCCCCTTTGGGACATCTCTGTAGCTGGGTCACACAAGGAGAGGCATTTCAAGACTCAGAGGTGATACTGAAAACTACTCTTCTGACTCCATTTTTGAAAGAGGCTGTGTGCAAGAATCAGGTCCCATGCACATTGGAATATAGTCTGGTGTGTTGTTGAGGGGTCTTTAGTTGATGGAATCATATCTGAGACACCAGAAGTGGGTGTCAGTGAAAGATGACTGGACCCTTAACCTCACTGCTTCCCTTCACCCTGGGCTTCACTGCTGCTCTCTGGGAAAGCCAGGAATACTGATAAAGGAAAGTCCAAGGTGGAGCAGTGTTCTGACACCTTGAAAAGGCCTGTCAGGCATGCAGATGATGTTAAAACAATATCTCAGATGCCCTCTTTGGTGACTGTCAGCCTGAAAAATGTATCCAGTAGTGCTGTTAAGGGACACAGTAGACCACACATGAAACGAACAAAAAAATCAAGGCTCACCTGACAGAATGAGCTGATTTGTGCTGGAGTCCTAGCAACATTTCAAGATTCCCATCAGAGGATCCAAAATCCTCCTGAAAAATTCAAACAACCTCAACCCCTTCGTAGAGACCATGACCCACAACCTTGAGCACAGCAAGCCTATTCTAAGTCCCTTTTGCTCCCTGAAATCCCTGGCAGCCAAAAGATCTATGACAAGAGGCAGTCCCATCCAGCAACAACTCAATGAAAGACACCTTCCACAATGAGAAAGGGTGTGAAAATGAAATGAAACAGAGCCTAATTTACCAGTTAAAAGTCAGACACGATGGCCTGCTTCTCATCCTATAGGAATCATGCAGCCCCCCAGTAGAAGTGAGAGAAAAAGAGTTTCCTTTTTCATGGATGTAATGGGAATTTATGGGGTTAAAACCATCACAGCTGCTCTGTCCTTAAAACGTGACAGTGTTCAGAAGAAAACACTCAGGCAATGTATTCCCATGAAGGTCATCCTCTGTGAAGTGGGAAATGTGTAGTGTTAAAGACTTGGAGTCAGACCCAGGAAACCCTAGGCCCATGAGAAACACGGAAGTCAGAAAAAGAAGAAGCAAGTGTGCAGGCCAAGTCCCACCAACCATCAATCCATCTCACTCCCATTTGGTTCCAGGTATGAAAGCCCTCAAATCCAGAATTTGCCAGGGTATCGCCAGTTTGCAGTACAAATGTTCCCTGCACGTGAGAGTACTTCCAACTGAACAGCATGCTATGAGGCTGAAACCATCTTCTGTGTCATCTGTCTTCATTTTTCTTACAGATAAGGTGTGTCACCTCATGCACCCCTCACCAGATTGTATCTCACCACTACTGACCTTATTGCTGTCCACACTCTATGTCCCAGGATGAAATGCCAAGAGGATAAAAAAAGTGTCCTCCAAGATGTGAATTACCTGTTCTGCTGGGAAGCGAATTCGAGGTTAATTTGAGGTTAATGGGCAGGACTGCTCGTGTCTCTCCCTAGGTTGGCTAAAGAACAATAAAACACTGAGAAATATATGTGTTTCAGTGTGGTGTGCTCCTCTTCTTTCTAGAAAGGTGGTTTTTATGGCACACACAATGCTACACACACACTCAGACATCCTACATTTGCAAAACCCCCACAGAAACACCCAACCCAGAAACTACTCAGGATGCATTGTTGTGCAGGAAATACCACCTGGGAGAGAGCCCCACAGCCCAAGAATAGCCACACAAAAAAGCCAACAAAAGTTTGGGAGACATAAAAAAAGTAGCGCTAAAATGTGTTAGCAACATTCCTTTAAGCAGATGGCATTTACAAACACAAACACACAAACACATAATGCCACACACACACAGACATCCAATACTCACAACACTTCACCAGACAGGTTTAGAGACAAAAAAAAAAAAAAAAAAGCAGCACCGAAATGTATAGCCACATTATTTTAATCACACCCCACTTACAGGAACACAAACACACACAAATAAACACACAATACCACACATACACGCAGACAGCCAAGACTCACAACACTTCCACAAACAAACAAAGCTGGGCAGCTCCTGTGGTTGTGTGGTTCTGCAGGAATCCCAACCTGGGAAAGAACAACACCAAAAAACACAAGGGAAACGTACCTAGAAATTACAGTGGGGCAAATTTCAGAGACTCACACCGACAATAGTCGTGAGGATTCCTGCATATCCTTTTGCATCCTTATGGATTTTGCAGTGTATTCCTGGAGCTGTGGCTGACGTTGAGTCGTTTTGAGACTGTGAACTCGTCTTTGCAATCTGCACTTGTGCCTTCATTCCCCAGAGAGGCTGTGTGCAAGATTCCATTCCCATGGGGATTGGAATACTATCTGGTGAGTTTTTGATGGGTCCTTTGGTGATGGAATCATCGCTGAGACCCAAGAGGTAGGTGTCAGCAAAAGATGGCCAGCCCTTTTACTTCACTGCCTCCCTTCATCCTGGACCTACCAGGGATCCTCGGGGAGAGGCAAGAACCATGACAAAAACAAGTCCAAGATAAAGCATTGTTCTCACACCTCAAATTAACCTCTCATGGGTGCAGATGAGGTTGAGACAGTGTCTCACAGGCTGTCTGTGGCAACTGCAAGCCAGAAAACTGTCCAGTATTGCTGATGAGGAGCAACGTGGACTCCTTGTGAAAGCAAAAAAAAAAAAAAATGAAGGCTTACCTGAGAGAAAAAAAGCTGACTTGTGCTGGAGTCTAAGCAATGTTCAAAGATTTTTGTCAGAGAATTTAAAAGCCTCTGGCAAAGTGCAAACAACATTAACCCAAACAAGGAGACAACAACCCACAATCTGGAGCATAGCCAGGATAGACGAAGTCCTTTTTGGTGCCTGAAATTTTTGGCAGCCAAAAGATTTGTAATGAGAGGCAGCCCATTCAGCAAGAGCCAATGAAAGATCCACTCCTCACAAAGGAAGGACCTGCAGATGAAGTGAAATAGAGCCAGGATTGCCAGGCAAATACAGACATGGCTGTCTGATTCTCATCTTACAGGAATCATGCAGCCCTTTGATCAAAGTAGGAGACAAGACGTTTCATGTTTGTGGCTGTATCAAGAATTTATGCTTTTAAAACTGTCATAGCTTCCTGGTCATTAAAACGTGACAGGGTTTAGAAAGAAACACTCACACAGTGGATTCCCATGAGGGTTGTCCGTGAACTGGGAAATTTTAGTGTGGAAAACATGGAGTCACACCCAGGAAACCATTGGCTGAAAAGGAACATGGGAGTCAGGAATAGAAGAGGCTAGTGTGGAGGCCACGTACCACCCAGTATCAATCCATCACACTCTCATTTGGCTCTGGGAATGAAAGCCCTAACATCGAGTGTTTGCCAGAATGGCCCCAATTTGTACTCAAAACTTTGCCTGCACGTTGGATTACTTCCACCTGAACCCTTGGCTAGGGAGCTGAAGGCACTTTCCGTGTCATTTTTCTTCATTTTCTTTACAGGTGATGTTGCAGTACCCCATACATCCTCACCCCTAACTGACCTTATTGCTGCTCACACTATATGTCCCAAGTTGAAATCCTAAAATGATGGAGAAGAGCCCCTGCAGATGATGTGAATCACCTGCTTGGACAGGAATCAAACGTGAGGTAAATTCAAGTGGCCCTTTCGACAGGATTGCTAGTGTCTCTCCCTGGGTTGGCTGCAGGACAATGAAACATTTGGAGATATCTCTTTTCTAGTGTGGTGTGCTCCTCTTCTTTCTAGAAGAGTGGTTTTGGGGCACAAAAAATTCCACACACACACATACACTCAGATATCCTACACTCACAATACTCCCAAGGAAACACTCAGCCCAGCAGTCACTGAGGCTGTGTTGTTGTGCAGACAGCACGACCTGGAAGAGAGCACCACATACCAAGCAAAGCAAAACAGACTTGTCACAAAAGGATGGGAGACTCAAAAAAAGGAAACGCTGAAGTGCGTTAGCAATATTTCTTTAAGAAGACTCCACTTACAGTCACATACAAACAAACACAATGCTACGCACACACGCACATATCCAACAGTCACAACACTCCAACCAGAATGGAGTTTTGGAGGAAGAAGAAGAGGAAGAAAGAAGAAGAAGAAGAAGGAGAGAAGAAGAGGAGGAGGAGAAGAAGGAGGAGGAGAAGAAAGAGAAGAAGGAGGAGGAGGAGAAGAAAGAGAAGAAGGAGGAGCAGGAGAAGGAGAAGGAGAAGGGGAAGAAGAAGAAGGAGGAGGAGGAGGAGGAGAAGGAGGAGGAGGAGGAGGAGGAAGAGGAGGAGGAGGAGAGGAGGAAGTGCTGAAGTGTATTAGCCACATTACTTTAAGCACACTCCACTTAAAGGAACACACGCACACAAACACAAAATGCCCCGTAGAAATGCATACAAGCAACACTCACAACACTTCCACAGAAAAACAAATCCAAGCACCTTCTTAGGCTGCGTGGTTCTGCAGGAATCCCCACCTGGGAAAGAATAACCCCAAGAAACACAGGCAGGCTGTACCACACAATGGGGTAAGTTTCAAAAAGATTCACTTCTACAGCATGTTAGGTAGACCTGAGGACTCCTGCAGATCCTTTTACATCCTTAGGGATTTTTCAGATTATTTCTGGGGCTGGCCTTGACATTTCTTCAGGCTGGCTCACATCTGCCCTCTCCTAGCCTCATGAGACAATCCTGTGGATACCACAGAGAAGACAGGCATGAGTCAACTGCCGACACATCTCCAAGGAGGTCTCCTTCTCTCCTAAGCCACAGGGACTTGTCACTAGGCAATGGTGACATTCATTGTGATTCTAGTCAGAGCTCACAATCAGATCTGATGCTGTAAGACTAGCACATGAGCATTCGTTAGGCAGGTCAGGCACCCAGCTGTCAGAGCTGTCAGCTTGCCTAAGCAGAGGTAAATGGAATAGACAGAGCTGGCCTGGTATCAAGAAAAAGGCTGTCTGTGGAAACCTACTGCAGGATCCTAAATGTCTCAACCTCAGGGCCTTTTCAGGTCATCTCTGTGGGTCAAGTCCCAGTAGAGGAAGAGGCATTTTGAAACAGTGAGCTAGTCACTGGAAACTGTTCTTCTGACTCTATTGCAGAAAGAGGCTGTGTGCAATTATTGGGTCCTCTGGGGATAGGAATGCGGTCAGGTGTGTTGTTGAGGGTTCTTTGGGTGATAGAATCATACCTGAGTACACAGAGGTGGGTGTCAACAAAAGACGGGAGGGCTCTTGACCTCATTGCCTCCCTTGATCCTGAGCCTCAGAGGGGCACATTGGGAAAGACAGGAACAACACCACAGTCAAGGTGGAACAGTGTTCCCATAACTTGACCTGGCCTTTCACCCATGCAGGTGAAGATGAGACATTGTCTCAGAGGCCATCTGTGGTGATGGCAAGCCCGAAAATGGTGTACTGTTGTGCTGTTGAGAGGCATAGTAAATTCCTCTGGATAACAAAGATAAATCAAGGCATACCTGAGGGAACAAGATGCCTTGTTCTGCAGTCCAGACAATGTTTGATGATTCCTGTCAGAGGATCCAAAAGCCTCCTGCAAATTGGAAACCATCTCAGTTTCAACAATGATACAAGGAACCACCACCTGTAGCACAGGCAGCCTACTCGAAGTCCTATCTGCTCTTTGAAATCCCTGGCAGCTAAATAATCTGTCGCCAGAGGCAGCCTCATCTAGCAACAGCCTAATGAAAGATCTCCACAATGAGAAAGCAGTCCAGATGAAATGAAACAGAGGATAGATTGCCAGGCAAAAGTGAAAAATGGCTAAAATACTTCTAATCCTAAAAGAATTACACAGCCCTCGAATCAAAGTGAGAGAACAAGAGCTTCCTTGTTGGTGGCTGTAAAGGGAATTTATGATTTTAAAAGTATCAAGGCTGCCTCGTCATTAAAACTTTACAGTGTTTAGAAGGAAACACTTATGCAATGGATTACTGTGATAATCATTCTCTGTGGACTGAAAAACATTTAGTGTAGAAGTGGTCGATTCAGACCTAGGAAACCCTAGGCTGACAGGAAACATGGAAGTCAGGGAAAGAAGAAGCAAGTCTGGAGGCCACATCCCACACAGCATCAATTCATTCCACTCTCATTTGGCTTTGGATATAAAAACCCTCAAATCAGGAGTTTGCCAGGTTGGCCCCAATTTGCAGTCCAAATGTTTTTTGCATGTTGGAGTACTCTCACTTGAACACCCAGCCATGCTGTGGTCTGGTTGTGCAATTAAGGGAATGTGGGGATGGAGTTGGAAGCACCTTCTGTGTCATCTGTCTTCGTTATTTTTACAGGTGAAATTTTGGGATGCTATCCACCCCACCAAGATTGTATCCTCAACCCTCTTTGACTTTATTTCTGCTCACTCTCTATGTTCCAGTATAAAATCCCAGGATGACGGTGGAGTGTTCCCTCATGCCATGAAGAATCTCCTCAGCTGGGAACATAATTTGAGGTAAATTCAAGGGGCCTTGCAGACAGGACTGCTACTGTCTCTCCCTGGGTTGGCCACAGGACAAAGAAACACTGAGCAACATCTTATTTTTGGTGTAATGTGTTCCTCTTCTTTCTAGAAGAGTGGCTTTTCTTCATAGGGGGAGGTGACTCAGACACAGGTGTGTCTCGACCCACCTCCCAATTCGCTGTGGATTTATGATCTACAGAAAAATAAAGAACAAGGGGCCTCACAGCCCAAGCAGAGCCACACAGCCAAGCCAACAAAATGCTGCAAGATTAAAAAAAAAAAATGACGTGTTGAAGTGCGTTAATTATTTTAAACGGACTCCACTCACAGACACACACACACACAAACACACAAACACACAATGCCAAAAACACATGCAGACATCCAACACTCACAACATTCCCACAGAAAAATACAGACTGGCAGCACCTAAGTCTGTGTGGTTCTGCAGGAATCCCCACCTAGAAGACAGTAACCCCAAGGAACACAGGGTAACTGTACCTAGAAGTCATTGTGGGGCAAGTTTCAAAAAGACTCACCCCTACAACTTCTTGGCAGGCCTGCGAAATCTTGCAGAGTATTTTGAATTCTAAGGGTTTTTGATGTTTATTCCTGGGCCTCCACTTAACCTTTCTTCATGCTGGTTCACGTCTGTTCTATGTTAGGGTTATGAGACTACCTGGTAAATCTCCAAGAAAAGATAGGCAAGAGTCCACTGCCAACAAACCTACATGGAGCTTTTCTTCTCTGGCAAGGCACAGGTACTTGTCTCTAGGTAATGGTGACATATATTGTGACGATAGCTAAAGCTCACGGTCAGGCCTGGTGCCCTGAGGGTAACCCATTCGCATTTGTAAGGCAGGTTCAGGCAACGGGTTATCAGAGCTGTCTTCCTGAAGAAACAGAGAATGGTACAGGCAGAACTGAACTGGTATGGAAAAAAAGGTGCCTGAGATAACCTACTGCATTACTCAAAAAGTCTAGACCATAGAGCCCTTTTAGGCAGTCTCCATGGCCTTGTTCTGCTGAAGAAGGAGTTGTTTTGAAACTGTGAGTTGGTTGGTGCAGTCTTCTCCTCTGCCTCCATTCCAAAAAGAGGCTGAGTGTAAGAGTCGGTTCCCATGGGGATTAGAATACTGTTTGGTGAGTTTTTGAGGTGTCTTTGGGTGATGGAATCATGGCTGAGACCTAAGAGGTGGGTGTCAGCGAAAGATGGCTGGATCTTTAACCTCACTGCCTCCCTACACTCTGGTCATCACGGTGGCCTTCAGGGAAGGCAGGAACCACGACAAAAGCAAGTCAAAGATAAAGCATTGTTCTCCCACATCAAACTGGCCTCTTACAGCTGCGGATGAGGTTGACACAGTGTATCAGACACCGTCTATGGCGACTGCAAGCCAGAAAAGTGTGTCCAGTAGTTTTGATGAAGTGCAAAGTGGACCCCCCATGAAAGAAAAGAAAAATAAAGAGTTGCCTGAGAGAACAAGCTGACTTGTGTGGGGTTTCAAGCAATGTTCAAAGATTTTTGTCAGAGGACCCAAAAGCCTCCTGCAAAGTACAAACAACATCAGCCCCCACAAGGAGACCACGACACATAACCTGGAGCATAGCTAGTCTATGCAAAGTTCTTTTTGCTTTCTGAAATTACTGGCAGCCAACAGATCTGTAGTGAGAAGCAGTCTGATCCAGCAAGAGCCAACGAAAGATCCATTCCACAGGGAAGAAGGACGTGTAGATGAAGTGAAACAAAGCCAAGATTACCAGGCAAATGCAGAACGGCTGCCTGCTTCTCCTCCTAGAGGAATCATGCAGTGCTCTGATAAAAGTGGGAGCACAATAGTTTCCATATAGGTAACTGTGATGGGAATTTACGCTTTTAAAAGCATCACAGCTGTCCAGTCATTAAAACATGACAGAGTTTAGAAACATGAATGCAATGAATTTCCATAAAGGTTATCTTCTGTGAACTGAGAAACCTTTAGTGTAGAAGACATGGATTCAGACCCAGAAAACCCTAGACTGAAGAGGGACATGGAAGGCAGAAAAAGAAGAGGCAAACGTATAGGGCACATTCCACCCAGCATCAATCCATTACATTCTCCTTTGATTCTAAATATGAAAGCCTGAACATTGGGAATTTACAAGTATGGCCTCAGTTTATACTTGAAATGTTCCCTGCATGTTGGAGTACTTCCAGCTGAACACCCAGCTATGGAGTTGGAAGCAGCTTCTGGGTCATGTATCTTCTTCTTCTTTTTTTTTTCTTTTTCTTTTTTGCAGGAGATGCTGTGGGACCCCATGCACCATTCACAAGATTGTATCCTCAACACTTCCTGAATTACTGCTACTTACAATCTGTGTTTGAGGATGAAATCTTAAGGAGATACTGAATGCCCACTCATGACATGAAACAGGTGCTCAGCTGTGAACCAAATACTAGGTAAATTCGAGTGGTTCTGCAGACAGGACTGCTAGTGTTTCTCCCTGGGTTCACCACAGGACAATAAAATACTGGGAGATGTCTTATTTTTGGTATAGTGTGCTCCTCTTCTTTCTAGAAGAGTGACTTTTTTTTTCAAGGGGAGGTGATTTGGATACAAGCATGTTTCAGCTTCCTCCCAATTCACTACAGATTCATGATCCAAAGAAAAATAAAGAACTTGGAGCCCCACAGCCCAAGGAGAGCCACACTGTGTTGGGAAAATCAAAAAAGAAGAAGCACTGAAGTGCATTAGCTGCATTATTTTAAGCATGCTCCACTTACAGGTGCCCACACACACACACAATGTCACACACACATGCAAACATGCAACACTTACAACACTCCCACAGATAAACACACACTGGCCACTCCTGAGGGTGCATGGTTCTGCAGGAATATCCACCTGGAAGACAGCAACCCAAAAAGAAAAATCTGTCAGGCTGTACCTAGAAGTCACTGTGGGACAAGTTTCAAAAAGACTTACAACTACAACTTCTCAGCAGTCCTGAAGAATCCTGCAGATCTTTTGCATCCCTAGGGATTTTGTGGTTTATTCCTGGGGCTGTGTTTGACGTTTCTTCAGGCTGGTTCACATCTGACACCTCCTAGGAGCATGGGATTATCTCGTGGATCCCACAGAGAAGACAGAAGAGAGTCCAAAGCCAATTCACTTAAATGGAAATCTTCTTCACAAATCTACAGGGACTTGTTGCTAGACAATGGTGACATGTATTGTGATGTTAACCAGAGATCAGAATCAGGCCTGGTGCCCTGAGATTAGCACATGCACATTCATGAGGGAGGCTCAGACATTGTGCTGTCAAAGCTGTCAGCCTACCTAGGCAGAGGAAATTGTTACAGGAAGAGCTGGCCTGGTATCAAAAAAAAAGACTGCCTGCAAAAACCTACTTTAGTACCCTAAAACTGTCGAACTGATGAAATTTCCAGGCAGTCTCAATGGTAGGATCCTGCTGGAGGCAAAAGTGTTTTGTTACTGTAAGGTGATCTTAGGAAACTTCTCTTCTGACTCCATTCAAGAAAGATCTATCTGCAAGATTTGGGTCCAGTGGGGATTGGAATATAGTCTGGTGTGTTGTTGAGGGTTCTTTTGGTGATAGAACAATACCTGAGACCCCAGAGCTAGGTGTCAGTGAAAGATGGCCAGCCTCTTGACCTTACTTCCTCCCTTCTTCTTGAGCCACTCAGGGCTCTTTGGGAAAAGCAGGAATGAAGACAAAGGCAAGTCCAAGTTGGAGCAGTGTTCTCACACCTTGGACTGACCTCTCACAAGTGCAAATGAGTTGAGGCAGTGTCTCAGAGGCCATCTGTGGTGATGGCAAGCCTTAAAATGATGTCCAGTAGTGCTGTTGATGGGCACTGTGGATTCCCCATGAAAACAAAGGAAAATCATGGCTCTCCAGAGAACAAGCTGTCTTGTGCTACAGCCCAAGCGATGTTCAATGATTCGTGTCAGAAGATCCAAAAACATCCTGCAAAATGCAAACATCCTCAGTCCCCACAGAGAGACAACAACCCAAAGCCTGAAGTGCAGACAGAATACAAAATATTTTTTATGATCTCTGAAATCCCTGGCCACTAAAAAAATCTGTGGTGAAAGCAATCCAACCTAGCAACAGCCCAAAGAAAGACCCTCTCCACAGTGAGAAGGCCATCCATATGACATGAAAGAGAAGCTTGATTACCAGGAAAAGCAAGACATTGCTCTCTGTTTCTCATCCTGCAAGACTCACGCAGGTCTCTGATATAAGTGGGAGAACAAGAGTTTTCTTATTGATGGCTCTAATGGGAATTTACAGTTCTAAACCTAAGGAAGCTTCTCACTCCTTAAAACGTGACAGTGTTTAGAAGAAAACACTCAGACAATGGGTCCCTGTGAGGATCATTCTCCATGATCTGGAAAACCTTTAGTTTGTGTGCTCCTTTTCCATCCAGAAGAGTGGCTTTCTTCTTTCTTTCTTTTCTTTTCTTTCCTTCCTTCCTTCCTTCCTTCCTTCCTTCCTTCCTCCCTCCCTCCCCCCCCCTCCCTCCCTCCCTCCCTCCCTCTCTCTTCTCTCTCTCTCTCCCTTCCTTCCTTCCTTCCTTCCTTCCTTCCTTCCTTCCTTCCTTCCTTCCTTCCTTCCTTCCTTTCCTTCCTTTCCTTCCTTCCTTCCTTCCTTCCTTCCTTCCTTCCTTCCTTCCTTCCTTCCTTCCTTCCTTCTTGCAGGTGAAGGTTATTTGGATGCCAGCACATTTTGGCACCCCTCCCAATCCACTGTGGACTCATGATTCACAGAAAAATAAAGAACACAGAGCGATGCAGCCCAAGCCAAGCCATACATAGGCCACCAAAAGGTTCGGAGAAGGAAGGAAGGAAGGAGGGAAGGAAGGAAGGAAGGAAGGAAGGAAGGAAGGAAGGAAGGAAGGAAGGAAGGAAGGAAGGAAGGAAGGAGAAAGAAAGAGAGGGAGAGAGAAAGAGAGAGAAAGAAAGGAAGGAAGGAAGAAGGAAGGAAGGAAGGAGAGAGAAAGAAAGAAAGAGAAATAAAGAAAGAAAAAAAAGAAAGAAAAAGAAAGAAAGAAAGAAAGAAAGGAAGAAAGGAAGAAAAGAAAGAAAAGAAAAGAAAGAAAGAAAGAAAGAAAGAAAGAAAGAAAGAAAGAAAGAAAGAAAGAAAGAAAGAAAGAAAGAAAGAAAGAAAGAAAGAGAAAGAGAGAAAAAGAGAGAGAAGGAAGGAAGGAAGGAAGGAAGGAAGGAAGGAAAGGAGGGAGGGAGGAAGGCAGGCAGGCTGTAGTACGTTAGCCACATTCTTATAAGCAGACTCCACTTACAGTCACACGTGCACAAACACACACACACCAAATGCCACACAGACACAGACATCGAACACGCAGATATCCAACACTCGCAACACTCCCACAGAAACACACAGTCCAGGAGCTCCTGAGGCTGTGTAGTTCTACAAGAAGCCCCACCTGGAGAGAGTCACCTTGGTGAACACAGGCGGCCTGTACTTAAAAATGACAGTGGGGCAAGTTTCAAGAAGACTCACCCCTACAATGTCTAGGCATGCCTGAGGAATCCTGCAGATCCTTTTGGATCCTTAGGGATTTCATAGTTTATTCCTAGAGCTGTGCTTGACATTTCTTCAGGCTGGCTTATGTCTGCCCTCTCCTAAGATCATGTACTATCCTGTGGATCCCACAGAGGAGACAGGCAAGAAGTCACCACTGACCCACCTCCACAGAAGTCCCTCACCAAGCTTAACGGACTTGTCACTAGGTAACAGTAAAATTTATATTGATGCAAGCCAGAGTTCACAGTGAGGCCTGGTGCCTGGCACTAATGCTTGCACACTGATGAGGCAAGCTGGGGAGCATGGCTGTCAGAGCTATCAGCTTGCCTAAGTAGACAGTAACGGTACAGACAGAGGAGGTCTGGTGTCAGGAAAAAGGCTGCCTGCAAAAACCCACTGAAGGACCCTAAAACTACTGATCTCAGGGAACCTGCAGACCAATGTGGTAGTTGGATTCCTCTGGAGGAAGATGCATTTTGTGATTGTGAGGTTTCTAGGTGATCACTAGAAACTGCTTTTCAGAATCCATTCCCAAAACAGGCTGTGCGCAAGAATTGGGTACCATGGGGATTAAAAAAAGTCTGGTGTGTTGCGTGATACAATCATAAAAATTGTATGGTGGGTGTCATGAAAAGATGGTCAAACTCTTGATCTCACTGCCATCTTTGTTTCATATTTGACCTCATAGGGGTTATCTGGGAAAGGCAGAAACTATGACAAAGGCAAGCCAAGTTAGATCACTGTTCTCACACCTTGCACTGCCTTCTCTTGGGGGCACATGAGGTTGAATCATTGTCTCAGAGACTGTTTGTGGGTTTGGCAAGCCTAAAAAGGGTGTCCAGTAGTGCTGTTAAGGGGCAATGTGAATTCCCCATGAAAACAAAGAAAAATCAAGGCTACCTGAGAGAACGAGCTGGCTTGTGCTGGAGTCCAAGAAATGTTCAGTGATTCCTGTCAGAGAAACCAAAATCCTCCTGCAAATTGCAAATATTCTCAGCCCCCACAACAAGACAATGACAGACAACCTGGAGTGCAGCCAGACTACCTGATGTCCCTTTTGCTCTCTGAAATCCTTGGCAGCTAAATAATCTGTAGCCAGAGGCAGTCCCACCAAGCAAGAGTCCAATGAAAGAGACCCTCCACAATGAGAATGCTGTGCAGACGAAATGAAACAGAGGCTAGATTACCAGGAAAAAGCCACATATGGCTGACTGCTTTTCATCCTGCAGGAATCATGGAGCTCCCCCTGCCCCATGGAACTGGGAGAATGATAGTTTTCTTGTTGGTGATTGCAGGGGAATCTATGGTTTTAACAATGTCAAAGCTTCCCAGTCATTAAAACATGGCAATTGTTAGAAGAAAATACTATTGCTATGAATTCTCATGAGGGTCGTTATACATGAACCGGAAAACATTTGTTGTGGAAGTCGTTGAGCCAGACCCAGAATGTATGTCAGTATAGGAAGAGGCAAGGGTAAAGGCCACATCTCATTCAGCATCAATCCATTCCACTCTCATTTGTCTCTGAATTTCAAAGACCTCAAATTGTGAGTTTGCTTTGATGGCTACAATTTCTACTCCAAATGTCCCTTGCACGTTGGAGTACTCTCACGTGAACACCGGACCATGGTATAGACTGCTTTTGCAATGAAAGGAAAGCAGCGATGGAGTTGGAAGCACCTTCTGTGTCATGTGTCTTCATTTTTTTTTCAGGTGAAGCTCATAGGCCCCATCCACCCCTCACCAGTTTGTATCTTCAACCCTATCTGACCTTATTGCTTATCACATTCTATCTCACAGAATAAAATCCCAAGTCGATGGAAGAGTGCCCCATCATGACATGAAACATCTGCACAGCTGTGAACCAAATTTGAGGTAAATTCAAGGGGCCTGTTTACACGAATGCTAGTGTCTCTTCCTGGGATGGTTATAGGACTATAAAGCACTGGAATATGTCTGTTTGTGTGTGTGTGTAGTGTGCTCCTCTTCTGTCTAAAAGAGTGGCTTTTTTTCAAGGGTTGGTGATTTGGATGCCAGCACTTTTCAGCATGCATCCCAGTTCACTACAGAGTCATGATCCACATAAAAATAAAGAACATGGAGCCCCACAGCCCAAGTAAAGACACAGAGGCAGACCAAAAATAGGTTTCAAAAAAAAAAAAAAAGAGAGAGAGAGAGAAGCACTAAAGTGCCTTAGCCACATTCCTTTAAATTCGTTTAAGGTGACTCCACTTACAGGCACACACACAGAAACACACAATGCCACACTCACATGCACACATCCAACAATCACAACATTTCCACAGAAACACACAGTCTGGCAGCTCCTAAGGCTGCATGGTTCTGGAGGCAGCTTCACCTGGGACAGAGCAACCCTGGGGAAAACAGGCAGATTGTACCTAGAAATAACAGTGGAGCAAGTTTCAAAATGATTCACCCCTACAACAGCTAGACAGGACTGGGGAATCCTGCAGATCTTTTTGGATCATTAGAAATTTTGCAGTTTATTCCCAAAACGGCACTTGACGTATCTTCAAAATGGATTGTGTCAGTCCTCTCCAAGGATCATGGGACTATCCCCTGGATTCTACAGAGAAGACAGGTGAGAATCCACCACCAAAGCACGTCCATGGAGGTCTCCTTTTCTGCCAAGATGCAGGGACATGTCACTTTGCAATGGTGACATTTATTATGAGGCTAGCCAGAACTCACAATAAGGCCTGGTGCCTTGAGACTAGCCCATGTGCATTCATTGGGCAGACTCGGGTGCATGGCTGTCAGAGCTGTCACCCTGACTAAGCCCAGAAAAGTGGTACAGCAAGAGCTGGCCTGGTATCTGGAAAAATGCTGCCTAAGAAAACCCACAGTAGGACCCTACAACTCTCAACCTCAGTACCTGTCCAGGACGTCTCCATGGTCAGGTGTTCCTGGAGGAGGAGAACATTCAAGACTGGGGTAGCCCTGGAAACTGCTCTTCTGACTGTTTCATGAATTTTCAGGAATTCATGAAAGAGGCTGTGTGCAAGAATCAGGCCCCGTAGGGATTGGAATATAGTCTGGCATGTTTTTGAGGGCACTTCAGGTGATAGAATTATACCTGAGACCCCAGAGGCTGGTGTCAGCAAAAGATGACAGGTCTCTTGATCTCACTGCTTCCCTCATCCTGGGTTTTGAAGGGCCTCTCTAGGAAAGGCAGGAACCAATAAAAAGGCAATTGCAAAGTGAAGCAGTGTTCTCACACCTGTACTGGCCTCTCTTGGGTCCAGATGAGGTTGAGACTGTGTCTCAGAGACCGTCTGTGGAGATGCAAGCCTGAAATGGGTGTCTAATAGGGCTGTTGATGGGGCACAGTGGATGCCCTATGAAAGCTTTGAAAAATCAAGACTCACCTGAGTGAACAAACTGTTTTGTGCTGGAGCTCAATCAATGTTCATTGAATCCTGTCAGAGGACCCACAAGCCTCCTGCAAAGTGCAAACATCCTTACCCCCACCCAACAAAGAAACAATGACCCAGAATCTATAAAACAGCCAGCCTACCCAAAGTCCATTTAACTTTCTGAAATCCCTAGGATCTAAATAACCTGTGTTGAGAGTCAGTCCCATCCAGCAACAGCCTAATGAAAGAGCCTCTGCAGAATGAGAAGGCCATGAAGGTGAAATAAATAAGAGGCTAGATTAATAGGCAAAAGTCAGGCATGGCTGCCAGCTTCTCATCCCACAGGAATCATGCAGCCCTGTGAAGGAAGTGAGAGAACAAAGATTCTAGTTGGCAGTTGTAATGGGAATTTACTCTTTTAACAATATCACAGAGGTCCAGTCATTAAAATGTGACAGTGTTTAGAAGAAACCACTCATATAATGGAATTTTTGTGTGAACTGGGAAATATTTGGTGAACTAGGAAATGCCACACAGAGTGGCCACAAAAGGGTTGCAGTCTCAAAATAAAAAAAAGAAGCACGGAAATGTGTTATCCACATTCGTTTAAGCAGACTCCACTAGCAGTCACACACAAATACACACATTCATACACACAAACAGTGCCACACGCACACACAGACATCCAGCAGTCACAACAATCCCACAGAAACACACATGCCTGCAGCTTCTACAGGTGTGTGGTTCTGCAGGACGTCCCACCTGGGAGAGAGCAACCCCAGTGAACGCAGGCTAGATGTACATAGAAATCAAAGTGGGGCAAGTTTCAAGTAGACTCACTCCTACAATGTCTAGGCAGGCCAGAGGAATCCTGCAAATCCTTTTGAATCCTTAGGGATTTCACCTCCATGAAAGTATCCTCTGCCACAGGGACTTCTCGCTATGCAACAATCGCAGTCATTGTGATGGTTGCAAGCTCTCATAATTAGTTCTGATGCCCTGAGACTAGCTCATGGTCATTCATGAAGCAGGCTGGGGTGCCCATCTATCAGAGGTGTCAGTCTGCCTAAACAGAGAAAAATTGTACAGAGGCGGACTGGTATCGGAAAAAAAAATATGACTGCAAAACCCCACTGTGGGACCCTAAAAGTTTCAACATCTAGGCCCCTTCTGGCTGTCTCTATGGTCAGTTTTCATTGGTGGAGGAGGCGTTTCGAGACTGTAAGGTGGTTGCTGGAAACTGCTTTTCAGACTGCATTCCCAAAAGAGAATATATGTGTGCAAGAATCAGGTAACATGGGAATTGCAATATAGCCTGGTGTGTTGTTGAAGATAATTTGAGTGATAGAATGTTACCTGAGACCAACCCCAGACGCGTGTGTCAGCAAAAGATGGTGGAGACCTTGACCTCACTGCATCCCTTTATCTTGGGCCTAAAAGGGGCTCTCTGGGAAAGGCAGTTACCACGATAAAGGCGAGTATAATGTGGAGAAGTGTTTTCACACCTCGGACTGGCCTCTAAGGGATGCAGATGAGGTTGAGACAGTGTCTCCGAGGACATCTGCTGTGATGGCAAGCCTGAAAAAGTGAATATTAGTGCTGTCAAGATGCACTGTGAATTACGGAAAGCAAAGAAAAATCAAGACATGTCTGACAGAACCAACTGCCTTGTGCTGGAGTCCAAAAAATGCTCAGTGATTCCTGTCGGAGGACCCAAAATCCTCCTACAAAGTGAAAATAATGTTAGCCCCTCAAAGAGGCAACGACCCATAACTTGGAGCACAGGAGCCCACCCAAAGTCTCTTTTGCTCTTTGAAATATCTGGCAGCTAAATAATCTGTTGTGAGAGGCAGTCACATCCAGCAGCAGCACAGTGAAAGAGTTCCTCCACAATGAAAGGCCATGCAGATGAAATGAAACAGAGACTAGATTACCAGGTAAACGCGAAACATGGCTTCTCATCCTACAGCTACTATGCAGCCTTTCGATGGAAGTGGAAGAAAAATATTTCTTTGTTGGCAGTGGTAATGGGAATTTTTGGTTTTAAAATATCAAAACTGCCCAGTCATTAAAAGATGACAGTGTCTAAAAGGAAACACTCATGCAATGGATTCCTTTGAAGGTCGTTCTCTGTGAACTGGGAAAATTTTAGTGTGGAAGTTTGTGAGACAGATAGAGGAAACTCTAGGCAGACGAGGAACATAAAAGCCAGAAAAAGAAAAGAAAGTGTGGAGGCCACATTGCAAGGAGCATCACTCCATTCAACTCTCATTGATTTCCAAGTATGAAATCCCTAAAATCGGAGGTTTGGCAGGATGGCCCCAATTTGCACTCCAAATATGCATTGCACATTGGAGTGTTCCCACCTGAACACCATGCCATTATGTGGACTGCTTGTGCAATTAAGGAAATTGGGGGATGGAGTTGGAAACACGTTCTGTGTCACCTGTCTTTATTTTTATTGCAGTTAAGTTATGGGACACCAACCACCTTTCCCCAGACTGTTTCCACCTGTATCTGAACTTATTGCTGCTCATACTCTATGTCCCAGGATAAAATTCCAACATGATTGAGGAGTGCTCCCTCATGACATTAAGCACCTGCTAGGCTTGAAACAGAATTCAAGGTAAGTTCAAGTGGCCCTGTGGACAGGACTACTAGTGTCTCCCCCTGTGTTTGCTGCAGGACAATGAAACACTGGAAAATGTCTATTTTTTTTTTTTTTTGATGAAAATGTACTCATCTTCTTTCTAGAAGTGTGGGTTCTCTGCAGGGGGAGGAGATTTTGATGCCAACGGGACTCAGCCAACCTCCCAATTCATGTTGGATTTATAATTCACAGATAAAATAAAGAACATGAAGTTTTGCAGCCCAAAGCCACAGAGACAGGCCACCAAAATATCGGGAGACTGAAAAAAAAAATAACAGTGAAGTGTTTTAACCACATTGCTTTAAGCAGACACCCTTTATAGGCACACATACACACACTCACAAACACACAGAGAAACACACAATGCCTCACATACAGAGAGACATCCAACACTCACAACACTGCCACAGAAACACACAACCCAGCAGCTCCTGAGGCTGTGTGATACTAAAGGTAGCCCCACCTAAAAGAACAATCCCGAGAAACACGGGCAGGGTACCTAGAAATCACAATGGGGCAAGGTTCAAAAAGACTCACCTCTATAATATCTAGGCACACCTGAGAAATGCTGCAGATGTTTTTGGATCCTTAGAGATATTATGGTTTATTCCTGGGGCTCTTATTGATGTTACTGCAGGCTGTCTTACATCTGTCCTCTCCTACACTCATGGGACAATCCCGTGGATCGCACAGAGAAGACAAGTGAGAGTTCACGACAGACACACATTCATGGAAGTCTCCTTCTTTGCTAAGACACAGGAATTGTCACTAGTCAATGGTGAAATTCATTGTGATGCTAGTTAGAGCTCACAATCAGGCCTGGTACCCCAAGACCAGAGCATGTACATTTTCAGGCCCTGTTGGTAGAGCTGTCAGCCTGCCTAAGCAGAAGAAAATGATACATGCAGAGCCAGACTGGTATCCAGGAAAATGCTGTCTGTGATAACCCACTGTAGGACCCTAAAAGTCTCATCCTTAGGGCCCCTCAGGCCATCTTTGATGTCAGGTCCCCTGGGAGGAGGATGTGTTTCTAGACTGTGAGTTGGTCATGAAAAACTGCTCTTCTGACTCCATTCCACAAGAGGCTGTGTGCAAGAATAGAGTCCCATGGGGATTAGAATGTAGTCTGGTGGGTTGTTTAGGGGTCTTTGGGTGAGAGAATCATACCTGAACCCCAGAGATGGGTGTCAATGAAAGATGACCAAGCCCTTAACTTCAGTGCCTCCCTTCATCCTGGGCCTCACAAGATCTCAGGTAAGCTGGAACCACACCTCGAACTGGTCTCTCATGAGTGCAGATGAGGTTGAGACAGTGTCTCACAGGCTGTCTGTGGTGATTGCAACCATGAAAAGGTTGTCCAGTAGCGCTAGTGAGTGGCACTGTTGACCCCGCATGAAAGCAAGAAAAATCAAAGCTCACATGAGAGAACGAGCTGCCTTGTGCTGGAGTCCAAGCAGTGTTCACTGAAGCCTCCTGCAAAATGCAAACAACCTCATCCCCCATATGAGACCAGGGCCTAGAACCTGGGATGTGGTCAGCCTACTTGAAGTCCCTTGTGCTCCATGATATCCCTGTCAGCCAATAAATTCGTGGTGAGAGGCAGCCCCATCCAGCAACAGCGCAATAAAAGAACCCCTACACATTGAGAAAGGATGTGCAGATAAATGAAACAGAGCCTATATTACCAGGTGAAATCCAGACATGACTCCCTGCTTCTCATCCTCCAGGAATCATGCAGCATTTCAATAAAACCTGGAGAACAAAAGTTTCCTTGTTGACAGCTGTAACAGGAAGTTACTGTTTTAAAATTATCACAGCTCTCTATTCTTTGAAACGTGACAGTGTTTGGAAGGAAACACTCACTCAATGGATTCACGTGTGGGTCGCCTTCAATGAACTGGGAAATATTTAGCATGGAAGACATTAAGCCATACCCAAGAATCCCTAGGATGATGAGGCACATGTGAGTCAGGATATGAAAGGCAAGTGTGGAGGCCACATCCCACCTTTTATCAATTGATTTCGCTGCCATTTGGCTCTGCCTATGAAAGCCCGCAAATCGGGAGTTGGCCAGTGTGGCCCCAGTGTGCATTCCAAATATTCCCTGCATGTTAGAGTACTCCCAACTGAACACCGGGCCAAGTTGTGGACTGCTTGTGCAATTAAGGAAATGCAGGGATGCTGTTTGAAGCAGCTTTTGTGTCATCTGTCCTTATATTTTTGCAGGTGAAGTTGTGGGACCCCATCCACTCTCATTAGGTGGCATCCTCACCCCATCTGACCTTATTGCTACTCATGCTCTATGTCTCAGGATGAAATCCCAAGATGATGGAGGAGTGACCCCTGGGGACAGTAAGTATCTGCTCCACTATGAACCAAATTCAAGGTAAATTCATTGGGCCCTGTGGACAGGAATGCTAGTGTTTCTCCCTGGAATGGCTGAAGGACAATGACACAGTGAAGGATATCTGTTCTTGGGTGTGGTATGCTGCCCTGCTTTCTAGAGGGTGGCTGTTTTTTTGTTGTTGTTGTTTTGTTTTGTTTTTTATTTTTTGACAGCGGTCTTTTATGTGGACTTCTGATTACTGAGGATTCATGATTCACAGAAAAATAAAGAACAGGGAGGACTGCAGCCCAATTTTGTGTGTTTTTAAAACACACAAAGCCAAAAAGCCACACCCACACACAGACATCCAACACTTGCAACACTCCCTCAGAAACAGAGCCTGGAATCTTCTGAGGCTGCGTGTTTCTGCAGAAAGCCCCACTTGGGAGAGTGCAACACCGGCAAACACAGTGGGCTCTACCTAGAAATCGAAGTTGAGCAAGTTTCAAAAAGACTCAACCCTATAAATTCTAGGCAGGCCTGAGAAATCCTGCAGGTGTAAGAGGCAGCCCCATCCAGCAACAGCACAATGAAAGACCACCTCCACTATGAGAAAAGGATGTGCAGATACAATGAAACACAGTGTAGATTACCAGGCAAAAGTCATACAAAACTGTCTGCTTCACATCTTACAGGAATTATGTAGCACTCTGATAAAAGTTGGAAAGCAAAGGTTTCCTTGTTGGTGGCTGTAACAGGAATTTACAGTTTTAAAATTTTCACAGCTGTTTAGTCATTAAAACATGACAGTGTTTAGAAGGAAAGACTGGAAAATTTTACCATAGAAGATGTTGAGCCAGATCCAGGAAACCTTTGGCTGACACCGAATATGAAAGACAGGAAAAGAAGAGGCAAGTGTGGAGGCCTCATCCCACCTTGTATCTATTGGTCTCACTTTCAGTTGGAACCAAGTATGAAAGCCCTAAATTGAGAGTCTGCCAGGATGGCCCCAGTTTTCACTTCAAATGTACCCTGCACATTGGAGTACTCCCACCTGAATACTGGACCATAGTCTGGACTACTTGTGTAATTAATAAAAATGAGGATGCAGTTGGAATCACTTTCTGTGCGATCTGTCTTCACTTTTTTTGCAGTTGAAGGTGTGGGACCCCATCCACTTTTCACCAGATTGCATGTTCACCCCTTCTGACCTTATTGCTGTTCACATTTTCTCTGAACAGCAATAAAATCCCTGAATGAAATCCCAAGATGATCTAGGAGTGCCTTCTCATGACTTGAAGCACCTGCTCAGTTAGGAACTGAATTCAAGGTAAATTCAAGGGGCTTTGAGGACTGGAATGCTAGTGTTTCTTCCTGGGATGGCCGCAGAACAATGGAATACTGAGGGATATCTGTTCTTTGGTGTGGAATGCTCCACTTCTTTCTAGAAGAGTAGCTTTTTTTGCAGGCTGTGTTGAAGTGGACACTGGTAGGTCACAGCCAGCCTCCCAGTACACTTTGAATTCATGATCCAGAGAAAAAACACAAAGCCCTGCAGACCACGACCAAGGAGAGCCACACAGACACGTGACCTAAAGGTTGGGAGACTAAAAATAAAGACAAAAAGAAAAAAAAAGAGTTCTGCAGTGATTTAGCCACATTCCTTTAAGCAGACTCCACTTACAGGTATGTGCACACACACAAACATTCACACACAAAACACACACAGTGCCAGAAAAGGCCACACCCATACACAGATATCAAAGACAATACTTTGACAGAAACACACAGCCCAGCAGTTTCTGAGGCTATGTGGTTCTGCAGGAAGCCTTACCTGGGAGGTAGCAACTCTGGGGAACCCAGGCACGGTGCACCTAGAAATCACAGTGGGACAAGTTTCATACTCACCTCTACACACCTAGTGAGGCCTGAGGCATCCTACAGATCCTTTTGAAACATTAGGGATTTTGCAGTATATTCGTGGGGCTTGGCTTGTATCTTCTGACTGGCTCACATCTGCCCTCTCCTAGGATCATGGGACTATCCCATAGATCCCACAGAGAAAACAGACAACAGTCCACCGCCAATGCACCTCCACTGTGGTCTCCTTCTCTGCCAAGCCTCAGGGAATTGTGGCATTCATGGTGAGGCTAGCCAGAGCTCACAGCTCAGGCCTGGTGCCCTGAGATGATCGCAAGTGCATTCACAGATGGGCTCCATGCCTGGCAGTCAGAGCTCTCAGTCTGCCTAAGCAGAGGAAAAAGGTACAGGCAGTGCCGGCCTGGTACTGGGAAAAAAATGCTGCATGTGATAACCTACTGTGGAACCCTAAAAGTCTCAAACTTAGGGCCCCTTTCGGCCATACCCTTGATCTGGACCCACTGGAGGAGGAAGTGTTTAGACTGTGAGGAGGTCTCTGAGAACTGCTCTTCTGACTTCATTCCTGAAAGAGGCTTTGTGCAAGAATTGGATCCCATGGGGATTTGAATGCTGTCTGGTGAGTTGTGGAGGGTTCTTTGGGTAGTAGAATCATACCTGTGACCCTAGAAGTGGGTGCAATCAAAATATGGCAGGGTTCTTAACCTCACTGCCTCCCTTCATCCTGGGCCCCACAGGGGCTCTTGGCGAAAGGCAGGAACCATGACAAAGCAAGTCTAAGATGGAGCAGTATTCTCACACCTTGAAGTAGCCTCTCAGGGGTGCAGATGAGGATGAGACAGTGTCTCAGAGGACATCTGTTATTATTGTAATCCTGAAAAGTTTGTCAGGTAGTGCTGTTGAAAGGCACTATGGACCCCCCATGAAAGCAAAGGAAAATCAAGGCTCACGTGAGAGAACGAGCTGCCTTGTGCTGTAGTCCTAGCAAAGTTTACAGATTGCTGTAAAAGGACCCAAAAGCTTCCTTCAAATTGGAAACCACCTTAGTTTCAACAATGAGACAAGGATCCACCACCTGGAGCACAGGCAGCCTACCCAAAGTCCCTTTTGCTCTCTGAAATCCCTGGCATCCAATACATCTGTGATGAGAAGTAGCCCCATCCAACAACAGCCCAGTGAAAGAGTCCTCCACAATGAAAAAAGATACGCAGATGAAATGAAACAGAGCCTAGATTCCCAGGCAAAAGTCAGGTACAGCGGCCTGCCTCTCCTCCTACAGGTATCAAACAGCCCTCTGATAAAAGGTAGATAACAAGGGTTTCCTTCTTAAGAACTGGTACAGAAATTTAAAGTTTTAAAACCATCAGAAATGCCCAGTCATTAAAACCTGACAATGTTTAGAGGAAAACGCTTATGAAATGGATTCCCTTGAGGGTCGACTTCCGTTAAGTGGGAAATGTTTAATATGGAAGATGTAGAGCCAGACCTAGTAAACTATAGGCCAATGAGGTACATGGAAGTATGGAAGAGACAAGTGTGGTGGCCACATCAAACCTTGCATCAAATGATCTCACTCCCATTTGGCTCCTCGTATGAAAGCTTGCAAATAGGGAGTTTGCCACTATGGCTCCAGTTTGCAATCCAAATGTCCCCTGCACGTTGGGGTGCTCCCAACTGTACACTAGTTCATGGTGTGGACTGCTTGTGTAATTAAGGAAATGTGAGGATGCAGTTGGAAGTACCTTCTGTGACATCTGTCTTCACATTTTTTGCAGGTGAATGTGTGGGACCCCATCCACCCCTCATCAACTTGTATCCTTACCTTTATCTGATATTATGGCTGCTGAAAATATCTGTCCCAAAATGAAATCCCAACACAATGCAGGAATGCTCCCTCATGACATGAAGGTCTTGCTCGGCGAGGAACTGCTAGTGTTTTTTCTTGGGATGTACAATGGACAACAAAACACTTAAAGATTTATGTTCCTGGGTTTAGTGTGCTCCTCTTCTTTCTAGAAGAGTGACTTTTTCTTTGTTTGTTTTTTTGTTTGCAAGGGGAGATTATTTGGACCCCTGCAGGTCTCAGCCAGTCTCTCAATTTACGGCAGATAAAAGGGGCTCCAGGGACAGGACTGCTAGTATCTCTACCTGGGTTGGCTGCAGGACAATGAAACACTAGAAGATGTCTGTTTTGAGACATCGTCTAGTGGTGTGCTCCTTTTCTTTCTAGAAGACTTTTTTTTTTTTTTACAAGGGGAGGTTATTTGGTTCCCGGTGGGATTTGGCAAGCTCCCATTTCACTGGAGATTCATGATCCACAGAAGAAAAAGAACACACAGCCCCAAGCAGACCCACACAAACAGGCCACCAAAAGGTTTTGAGACTTAAAAGAAGTAGCACTGAATTGGGTTAGCCACATTTCTTTAAGCAGACTCCACTTACAGGCACACACACACACACAACACAAACATGCAGTTCCACACACACATGCAGACATCCAAAACTCACAACACTCCCACAGAAATGCCCAATGAGGCAGTTCCTGAGGCTGTGTCATTCTGCAGAAAGTCCCACCTAGGAGAGAACAACCCCAGGGAACACAGTCAGGCTGTGCCTAGAAATCACAGTGGGGAAAGTTTCAAAAACACCTACCCCTACAAGGTGTAGGCAGACCTGAAATCCCCAGTATCATGAAGATACTTTTGGATCCTTAGGTTATTCCTGGGACTGTGCTTGACATTTCTTCAGGCTGGCTCCTGTCTGCCCTCTCCTAGGATTATCCTGTGGATCCCACAGAAAAGTTAGGTGGGGGTCCACCACGTACACATCTCCTCAGAGGTCTCCTTCATTGCCAAGATGCAGGAACTTGCTGCTAGGCAACTGTAACATTAATTGTGATGCTAGCCAGAGTTCACAATCAGGAATGGTGCCCTGAGACTAGCTCATGCGCATTCTTGAGGCAGGCTCAGGCGCCCAACTGTCAGAGCTGTCAGCCTTCCTAAGCAGAGGAAAACACTACAAGAAGAGTCGGACTGGTATCAAGAAAAGGGATTCCTGAAAAACCCACTGTGGGACCCTAAAAGTCTTGACCTGAGGTGTCCTTCAGGCCTTCTCTGTAGTCGGGTACTGCCAAAGAAGGAAGCACATTAATACTGTGAGGTGATCTGTGGAAACTGTTCTGTCTCCCTTTTTGAAAGAGGCTGCGTGCAAGAATCATGTCCCGTGGAGATTGGAATAAAGTCTGATGTGTTGTTGAGGGTTCTTTGGATGATAGAATCATACCTGAAACCCCAGAGACTGGTGTCTGTGAAAGATGTTTGGGTCCTTGACCTCACTGCCTCCCTTCATCCTGGGCTTCGCAGAGACTCTGTGGGAAATGCAGGAGCCACAGCAAAAGCAAGTCCAAGGAGGAACACTATTCTCACACCTCAGACACTCAGACTGGCCTCCACAGGTGAAGATGAGATAGAGACCAGTGTCTCAGAGGCCATCTGTGGTGATGACCAGCCTAAAAAGTGTGTCCAGTAGTGCTGCTAAGAGGAACAGTGGATTATCCATGAGAGTAAGGAAAAATTAAGGCTCACCTAAGAGAACGAGCTGCCTTGTTCTAGAGTCCAAGCAATGTTGAATGATTCTTGATTCCTGTCAGAGGACCCAAAAACCGCCTGCAAACTACAAGCAAACTCAGCCTCCAAAACAAGACCCCGAACCACAAGCTTGAGTACAACCTACCTCCCCAAAGTCCCTTTTGCTCTCTGAAATCATTGTTAGCTAAAAAATCTGTGACAACAGGCAATCCCATCCAGCAACAGCTGAATGAAAGATCCCCTCCACAATGAAAAGGCCCTGCAGGTGAAATGAAACAGAGGATAGATTACCAGGTAAAAACCCACACATGGTTGCCTTCTTCTCATCCTATAATAATCATGCAACCCTCCAATAGAAGTGGGAGAATAAGAGTTTTCTTGTTGATGGCTGTAATGGAGATTTACTGTTTTAAATGTATTAAAGCTGCCCAGTCATTAAAACGTGACAATGTTTAGAAGGAAACAGTCTCCCAGAGAATTCCCATAATGGTCGTTCTCCATGAACTAGGTAATGTTTAGTGTGGAAGTCACTGAGCCAGGGAACCCGAGGCCAATGAAGAACTTGAAAATCAGGAAATGAAGTGGGAAGTCTGGAGGCCATATCACACCTAGCATCAAGCATCAATCCATTCCACTCCCATTTAGCTCCCGATATGAAAGCTTTCAAATCGGGAGTTTGCGAGGGTGGCCCCAACTTGCACTCCAAATATTCCTTGCATGCTGAAGTATTCCCGTCTGGATATATGATGATGGAATTTGAAGCACGTTTTGTTTCATTTGTCTTTGTTTTTTGGAGGTGACTATTAGGGACCCTATCCACCGTTCACCAGATTTTATCCTCACAGTTTCTGACCTTATTGCTGCTCACACACTATGACCCAGGATGAAATTCCAAGAAAATAGAGGAGTAACCCCTCATGATGTGAAGCACCTGTTAAGCTGGGAATTGAATTCGAGGTAAATTCATGGGGACCTGAAGACAAGACTACTAATTTGTCTCCGTGAGTTGGCCACAGGAAAATGAAGCACTGGGAGATGTCTAGTTTTTGGTGAAATAATCTAGTTTCATGGGTTTTGGAATATAGTCTGGTGTGTTGTTGAGTGTTCTTTGGGTGATATAATCATACCTGAGAACCTAGAGATGGGTCTCAGTGGAAGATAGCTGACCTCTAGATCTTACTGTCTCCCTTCATCCTGGGCCTCACAGGGCTCTCTGGGACAGGCAGGAACCAGGAAAAAGACAAGTGTATGATGGAAAAGTGTTCTTGTACCTAGGACATTCCTCTGATGGGTGAAGATGAGGTTGAGTCAGTATCTGAGAGGCCATCTGTGGTGATGGCAAGCCTGAAAATGGTGTCTAGTAGCGCTGTGAGGGGCACTGTGGATTGCCCCATTAAACCAAAAAAAAACAAAAAGAAAAAAAATCATGGCTTGCATGAGAGAACAAGTTGCCTCATGCTCAAATTTAAGCAATGCTAATAATTCCTGTCAGTGGACCCAATAGTCTCCTACAATGTACAAACAACCTCAGCCCCCATGATGCAAAAATTACCCACAACGAGGAGCATAGCCATTTTTCCTAAAGTCCATTTTGCTGGGTAAAATCCTTGGCAGTTAAATAATCTGTGGCATGAGGCAGTCCCATCTAGCACCATCCCAATGAAGAGTCCTTCCACAGTGAGAATGCCATGTACCATGTAAATGAAATGAAACTGAGGCTATATTACCAGGCAAATCCATACACAGCTGCTCACTTCTCATCCTATAGAAATCATGCAGTGTTCCAATAGAAGTGGGACAACAAAAGTTCCCTTCTTGGTGGCTGTAATGAGCATTTTTAGTTTGAAAAGTATCAAAGCTGCACAGTTATTCAGACTGTTCGACTTATGAAAAAGTCAAACAATCAAGACTTCTAAACACAATAGATATTAATGTCTCTTTGCTATGGCTTGAAAATAATCTAATATGTATCTGATGGATATTTTTGAAAGCTTCTGTTCACATCTCTGGTCTGGGTATGGGTCAGCTCTGGTCTGCTTCAATTCTAGTCAACTGCACAACTCACATTTCATTTTAGGTCCTTACCTATACTGATCTTTTGATCACTGACTGTGTCTGTGTCTGTGTATGTATGTTTTGTGTATTACCATATTTTATCCTAAGGAGCTAAATAATGGTGCTGCAGATGTTTTGTAAACAAAAAGCATTCCAGGAAGACAATATTTCTTATCAACGGAGCTTTAAAACATACAAGGCAGGGCATGGAGGCTCACACCTGCATTCCCAACAGTTTGGCAGGCAGAGGTAGGTGAATCTCTTGACATCAGGAGTTTGTGACAAGCCTGGCCAACATGGCAAGATTGCATGTCTAATATCATACCAAAGCTAGACAGGCTTGGTGGCCCATGGATACAGTCTCAGCTACTCAGGAGGCTGCTGTGGGAGAATCCATTGAACTCTGGGGATGGAGTTTGCAGTGAAGTAAGATGACACCATTGCACTTCACCATTGCACTTCATCTGAGATGCTGTCTCAGAAATAAAAACGAAATAAAATAATAGATAGGAGAGATCACTGAGAAGAGAAATGCATAAAACTGGGTGGCCATTGTGGCTCATGCCTTAAAACCCACCTTTCATTTTGAGAGGTGAAATTTGGGGGATGACTTGAGGACAGGATCTCGAGACCAGCCTGAACAAACAATGTGAAACCTCATCTTTAATAAAAGTACAAAAAAAAAAAAAGTCAAGATTCATGTCATATATCTGCAGTCATAGCTACTTGGGAAGGTGTGACTGGAGAATTGCTGGAACCCAGGATGGGGAAGTTGAAGTGAGCAGAGATCATGTCACTGCACTCCAGCCTAGGTGACAGAGCAGGATGCCATCGAAAAAAAACAAAGAAAGATACAGAGATACAGAAAAAGAAAGAAAGAGAGAGAGAGAGAGAGAGAAAGAAAGAAAAGAGAGAGATAAAGAAAGAAAAGAAACAGAAAGAAAGAAAGAAAGAAAGACAGAAAGAAAGAAAGAAAGAAAAGAAAAAGAAAGAAAGAAAGAAAGAAAGAGAAAGAAAAAAGAAAGAAAGAAAAAAGAAAGAAAGAAAGAAAGAAAGAAAGAAAAGAAAGAAAGAAAGAAAGGAGGGAGGGAGGGAGGGAGGGAAGGGAGGGAGGAAGGAAGGAAGAGAGAGAAAGAAAGAAAGAAAGAAGGAGAGAAAGAAAGAAAGAAAGAAAGAAAGAAAGAAAGAAAAAGAAAGAAAGAAAGAAAGAAAGAAAGAAAGAAGAAAGAAAGAAAGAAAGAAAGAAAGAAAGAAAAAGAAAGAAAGAAAGAAAGAAAGAAAGAAAGAAAGAAAGAAAAGAAAAGAGAGAGAAAGGGAGAAAGAGAGGGAAGGAGTGAAGGAGGGAGGGAGGAATGGAGGGAGGGAGGATGGGAGGGAAGGAGGGAGAGAGAGTGAAAGGCTTGAAACCAAAAGGAAATGAATAAAAATAAAAACTTGCTATTTTTCTCATTATCCAGATGAATTTTTAACTATGTTTAAAATAATATTTCATGTTTAAAATCATATCAATAGTATTTAGGTCTCTGGTGGACTAACAGAAATTTTAAAATAAGCTGGTGTATATTGTCAAAATTACTTATGTGACTATAAGTATTGTCAAAATTACTCATGTAACTAAGCTTTTTGGAGGAGTGAAAGCTAGTTGTCAGCAACCAAATCTAATTGACATTTGTCATCAGATTGCATACTACTATGGGCTTGGTAGTCTGTATTATGCTGCCTAATCTACACTAAATTAAAAATGAAATCAAATCTGCAAAGGATTTTACATTTACTATTACCGGTAAAGACTGTTTTATTTCCTGACTTGTTGAGGGTATTATTTCCACAGTTTTGATGGCTCTGTCAGAAAGCCTTCCCAGTTCAAACTCACCTCTTATCATCACAGTATACATGTGTTCAGGCATTAAGAAGAAAGAACATCCAAACCTACTGCTTTCCTAGTTGATTTCTATGCACAAGCAAATGTGCTGTGTTAGTAACTATCAAATATTAATATATTTGATCAAGGAAACTTGTGTTTCCAAACATTAAAACAAAAATATTACTATCAGTTGCATTTCTATTATTTATTTACTTAGAGGCATAGTCTTTCTCTGTCAACAGGCTGAATTATACCTAACTGAAGTCTCAGAATTTTGGGCTTAGAGGATCCTCCAACATCAGCCTCCCAAAGTAATGAAATTACAGACTTGAGCCATTGTACCCAGCCTCAAGTTTAGAGATAAAGGCTAATGAAGATATTGTAAACCATTATAAATAAACATAATCGCAGGTTGTCCAGAGAGCTGTAAGAAACCACTGAAAAACTGTCATTGTGGCAAGGCTACTGGCAGCAATGTAATGCAAGCAAAGGATTGGGTCCTTTCCTACTGATCCTTCAGATGACACCAGAGGCCAGCTTGGTGTTTCCACTGCAGCTTTTTGAGAGAACATGAAACATAGATGTGTTTGTCTGTGTGTGTGTGTGTGTGTGTGTGTGTGTGTGTGTGTGTGTGTGTGTCTGTAAGCATACATACATAACAGGTTGAACAAACTAGGATCACCCACACAATGGAATATGAGGCAGCTCTTTGTAGATATGTTAGAACGCATCCTGAATCTATCAGTTTCTCAGCTTTTTTTTTTTTTTTTTTTTTTTTTTTTTTGGTGGTGGGGGGGAGCTGGTATGTTATTTATTAGTAATTAGTCAATTTCAGAAATTGAAATTGGACAGGCTGGAGCTGAGACATGGGTCCACTTTGATTCTGTTGTGGAACAGAGAATGGCATGAGTGTAATTTTGGCTGTGATGATTACTGGAAGATTTCTTCACAGATGGGCTAGTTTTCTGCCTACAGCAGGAGGCCTCGGGCCTAAAAATCAGCTCTCTTGACATCTGCTGTTAAATAGATTATTTAGAGCCTGGTCTCTCCTAAGGAAATTGCATATTGCCCAGAAAGTTTCTCAAAGAGTATATAGTTCACTGACTTAGGGAAGGGCAAGAATTGAGAGTGGGTCCTTCCTATAGGGGACAAAGCCTGGAGAGTCTAGATCTATTTTCTGCTGGAGAGAGCCCAGATAGGCTACACTCATTGGTTCAGACAGGCAAATTCCCCAGCAGGGTAGTTGTTTCCCAGCAGCAGATGGAAGGGCTGGACCTGAGACTGGGATTCTGTTTCTCAATAAAGTCTTATGCTCTAGAGATTCTAATGCCCCAGTGATTTCCACTAGATATATCAGAAGTGAACTTCCTTCTGGGGTACCAAGGCTTATTATATAAGCTACTTGCCCACTGGGTCCAGGTAGAGACAGAAAATTCATCCTTAACCACCAAATTGCCTCTGTTTTTCAGCCTGGGGATAGGTGGAGCACACAGGGCTAGGATGGTCAAAAGTATGGCAGATGAGATTGGGTGGGGTCACATTCCCCTTCTGTGGATAATCACCAAGTAGCCTCTTTGTCACAGACTGGAAAGTTTTGCAGAGAAAGCCAGGGTGGTATTTGGCAGTTGGTCAATGATTTGAGCCTAGCAGATGCATCAACCATTGTTGCTTCCTGCAGAATGATGCTGTTGCCTAGTTTCTCTGCTGGTGTACATCTGCTGGCTGGAATGCAAAGCCACCAGTAAGATTACTTTTATGGTTAATGTGAGCCCTATCCATGTAGTTTACTTCTAACTGACCCCAGTTGTCTGACACTTACAATATTTCCCACTGGATAAGACTAGAGAGAGCATCATGTGAAGAATTGCAAAATGGAAAAGAAAAGCCCAAATGTACACTTTCAGCTCTCTGCACTTTGAAGAAGCTGTGAGTCTGGAGAAATTTTTTCATATGCAACACTGTGCTGGCTTGGGAAGGAAAAAATAACATCAAATTAAAACTCTTCTTCTATCCTATGTGTGTGGCTATACTCAGTTCTACAGTCAAAAAAGGTGTCATAGATTCAATCCCATTACAGAATCATTTACTAAGCTGTCCTTATCTAAGGATAGTTGTGAGTTGAGTTATTTTGCGGAAAGTGTGGGAATTAGCAGAATAACATAATGCCTATTCTGTCACATCAGACCCTAGAAACAGGTAAGTTAAAAGACTGGTTCATGCTGAGCACAGTGGCTCATGCCTGTAACCCTAACACTTTGGGGGGAGAAGGTAGGCATACCATTAGGTCAGGAGGTCGCAACCATCCTGGCTAACACGGTGACATTTCCTCTCTACTAAACATGCAAAAACAACACCAACAAAAAAATAGCCTTGCCAGCTGGCATGTGACTATAGTTCCAGCTACTTGGAAGGCTGAGGCAGGAATGTCTCTTGAACCCAGGAGGTGGAGGTCGAAGTGAGCTGAGATCACACCACTGCACTCCAACGTGGGTGACAGAGTGAGAATCTATTTCAAAAAAAAAAAAGAAAGTAAAAATAATAACAAAATACTTGTCTAAGGGAGCGGTCTAAAAGGTTGGGGGTTGGGGTGCTTCCATGGAGAACCAGAAAGCTACAGCAAGCCAAGGGTTGGACTTAAGAAAGATCTCATGAGACCATGGAAAACTACCTTCTTGTCCTCTATGGAATGCAGGAAATAGTGAATACTGAGCTCCATTGCTTACTGATATAGGCATGTATCAGCCTTAGTCAGTTTGTGTTCCTATAAAAGAATGAGACTGGAAAATGTATAAGATGAAAGTTTTCATTGGCTCCTGGTTCTTCAGGCTGTAAAAGATGCGTGGTGCCAGAATATGCATCTGGTGAGAGCCTCACAAGGCTTCCCCTCAGGACAGAAGGTAAAAGGAAAACAGGCATGTCACATGTGGAGAGAGCTATAGAGAGAAGAGGAGAAGGTATCAGGCTCTTTTCAACAACCTATTTGGATGTAAGCTCCATTATGGGAACTAATAAACTCACTTATTGACCATGGTGAGGGTGCCAAGCCCTTTATGTGGGATCCAGCCCCATGCCATAAACAAACACCTCTCACTAGGTGCTCTTTACAATGTGGAGGACCACATTTCAATCTGAGGCTTGAAGCCACAAATGTCCAAATGATAAAAATGGGCAAATTTAAAAATCATGTAGAGTTATGGTAAAACAATCCTTTTTCCTGTTTAGAATCCTGGGACTACAAAAAATTGGGCTTCATTAACTTCCAGAGATTGGCAAGTTAGTATTCAAACTCTTAGGCAGCAAGCTGAGAAGTCAGGGACAGAGTTGGGTAGTTTGACTTTTTGGAAGGAAAATTCAGAAACTCAGTATATTGCTAGAGTGAGTGACAATGAAGACTGATGGGAAATGCCTATGTGCCTGCTCTCAGAGGACCTTGACAGATCTAAAAGTCAGGAGAATTAGTAGTAAGATACCTGGGACGAAGCTATAAAAGTCAAGGCCTGGTTGGGTGTGGTGGTTCATGCCTGTAATCCCAGCACTTTGGGAGGCTGAGGCAGGGGATTACCCGAGGTCAGGAATTTGAGACCAACCTGACCAACATGGTGAAAACTTGTCTCTACTAAAAAATACAAAAATTAGCCTGACATGGTGGTGGTCGTTGTATTCCCAGCTACTCAGAAGGCTGAAGCAGGGAGACAGGGGTTCCAGTGAGCCAAGATCATTCACCTCAGCCCAGGTGACAGAGCAAGACTCCATCCCAAAAGAAATAAGAAAAAAAAAAAAAATTCAAGGCGTTAGATGTACAATCTAAGTTCTTTGAGGTACAAAGTGGGTGATGAGCTTTCTTGGTGGCTTGAGATGCAGTAAGCCAGGGGGAAACATTTTCGGAAGTGCTTGAATGTCTATTTAAATCCCTATTTTTTTCTTGGAGGTCCTAGCGAGAGGTGAAGCCACCCAGACATCCTCAGTTGAGTGGGGACTTGGAGAACTTTTTGGTCTAGATAAGGGATTGTAAACACACTAGTCAGCATTCTGTAAAAAAGGAGCCAATCAGTACTATGTGTCTAGATAAAGGATTGTAAACACACCAGTTAGGACTCTCTAAAATAGAACAATAACCACTCTGTAAAATAGACAAATCTGCACTATGTAAAAAGGGCCAATCAGCAGGACGTGGGTGGATCCAAATAAGAGAATAAAAGCTAGCCACCCCACCCACAGTGGAAACAAGCTTGGGTTCCCTTCTATGCTGTGGAAGTTTTGTTCTTTTGCTCTTCACAATAAATCTTGCTACTGCTCTCTCTTCAGGTTTGCATCACCTTTAAGAGCTGTGACACTCACTTCTAAGGTCTGAGGCTTCATTCTTGAAGTCATTGAGACCACAAACCCACTGGAAGGAAGAAACTCCAGTACATCTGAACATTTTAAAGAACAAACTCTCGATATACCATCCTATAGGTTGGTCAAGCTATCCTACAGCTTGACCTTTTCGGTAAGACAGAAGGCAACAGATCAAGAGCTGTAATACTCACCACGAAGATATGTAGCTTCATTCTTGAAGTCAGAGAGACCAAAAACCCACTAGAAGGAATAAATTCCAGACATGTACTGGTGACCACTAAGGGACTATCACCTATCACCAAGCAGTGAGTACTACTGGATGCCTTTCACTTGCTATTCTGTCCTATTTGCCTTAGAATTCGAGGGCTAAACACCAGGCACCTGTCAGCCAATTATAAGCGACTAGTGTGGGCACAGAACTAAAGACACAGGTATTAGGTTTTCTGGGACAGTGCTCTCTAATAACTCCCAATCTGTTGGAGTTAGGAGCGTTGGTTTTCCTGGAACCAGCTTCCACTTTCCCTGTACGTATGGGCTAAGCTGAGGGTCAACAGAGAGGAAAGCCATTCAGCTCCAGGGTCCCAACAACAAGTTGGTTGATCCTGCAACCATGAATTCTCAAAGTCACCTTGCACAAGCCAGACTCACCCATCTATCCTATGTATCCTGACCTTTGCCCCCTGGGTCTTAATGTCTGTCAGATAAACTTCCTCTTGCCTCTTCTCTGATGCTAGTCCTGCTTCTAAAATCCACTCTCAGTCTCTGGTGTTTTTCTAGTTTATCCTATAGGAATGATTTCTAGTATAAACTCCAGGACTCTATTCCCTTATTTAGGCCCCCCAGGCTCAACAATCAGAAAGACATAATTTTTGCCCAAGGCCCTGTCGGGGGTCTGGGAAGACTACCTTATCTAGAATTTTAGGATCCCTCCTCAGACTAGCAATCCTGAAAAAAAGCTACTCCTGAAACTAGGATATGGGGAGATTCAGAAATGATATCCTTCCTATTCAAGTGAGGACAAAAAGCTTCACTCTTCCAACCCTGGAGATCCCTTCCCTCCCTCAAAGTATGGCCCTGCACTCCATTTTTGATGCATAATATCTTTATAGGATGGGAGTAAAGTCCCAATACTAACAAGAGTATGCTTAAGACTCTTAACAGATTTTTGAGAATACATCAGTAAGGGCCACTAAATTCAATTTTTCTTAATCCTCTTTATGGTCTATGAGGACAGGCAAGGGAACTGGTTTTCAAGAATGTGTCAGTAAAGGCCACTAAATCTGATCTTCCTCAGTCCTCTTTGTGGTCTAGGAGGAAAACTAGTGTTTCTGCTGCTGCGTCAGTAAGTGCATCTATTCCAATCATCAGGGTCCAGGGACCATTGTGGGTTCTTGGGCAAGAAGTGTTTCTGTTGCTGCATCAATGAGCACAACTATTCTGATTAGTAGCGTCCAGGGACCATTGCAGGTTCTTGGGCAGGGGGAGAAACAAACAAACCAAAACTCTTGGCAGCTTTGTCTTTCAGATGGGAAACATTCAGGCATCAACAGGCTCACCCTTAAAATGCATCCTAAGCCACTGGGGCAAATCTGATCTGCAAGCCCTGAAAAAAAGGTGACTCATTTTTTTCTGCAATATGGCCTGGTTCCAATATTCTCTCTCTGTTGGGGAAAAATGGCCACCTAAGGGAAGTATAAATTACAATACTATCCTGCAGCTTGACCTTTTCTCTAAGACAGAAGACAAGTGGAGTGAAATACCTTATGTCCAAACTTTATTTTCATTGAAGGAGAATCCACAACTGTGCAAGGCTTGCTATTTACATCCCACAGGAGGACCTCTCAGCTTACCCCCATATCCTTGTCTCCCTATAGCTCCCCTTCCTATTAATTATAGGTTGTCTCTAATCTCCACCTCCCAGAAGGAAACAACAAAGAAATCTACAGAGGACCAAAAAAAACCTGGAGCATCATTTATGTCTCCTTCAAGCTGTAGGGGGAAGGGAATGTGGCCCAACCAGCGTACGTGTCCCCTTCTCCCTCCTTGATTTAAAACAGATCAAGGCAGACCTGGGGAAGTTTTCAGGTGATCCTGATAGATACATAGATGTCCCACAAGGTCTAGGGCAAACATTTGAATTCACTTGGAGAGATGTCATGCTAATGTTAGATCAAATCCCAGCCTTTGATAAAAAGAATGCAGCTTTAGCTGCAGCCCAAATTTGGAGATACCTGGTATCTTTTAGTCAAGTAAATGATAGAAAAAGACAAATTCCCTACCAGTCAGCAGGCTACCCCCAGTATGGACCCCACTGGGACCTCAACTCAGATTGTTGGGACTGGAGTCACAAACATCTGTTGATCTGTGTTCTAGAAGGACTAAAGATAATTTGGAAAAAAAGCTCATACATTATGCAATGATGTCCACGATAACTCTGGGAAAGGAAGAAAATACTTCTGCCTTCCTTGAGTGGCTATGGGAGGCCTTAAGGAAATATACTCCACTGTCATCTGACTCCCTCGAGTGTCAATTGATCCTGAAAGATAAATTTATTACCCAATCAGTCACAGATATCAGGAGAATGCCTCAAAAGTAAGCCCTGGTCCTGAACAAAATCTGGAGGCATTATTAAACCTGCAACCTTGATGTTCTGTATTAGAGACCAAGAGGAACTGGCCAAAAAGGAAAAGTGATATCAGAGAAAGGTTGCAACCTTAGTCCTGGCCCTCAGACGAACAAACCTTGGTGGTTCACTGAGGACAGAAAACAGAGGAGGCAAATTACCTGGTAGTGTTTCTTACCAGTGTGGTTTGCAAGGACACCTTAAAAAAAGCTTATCCAACAAGAAACAAGCTGCCCCCTTGCCCATGTCCACTATGTGGAGGCAAACACTGGAAGGCTCACTACCCCAGAGGACAAAGGTTATCTAGGCCAGAAGTCCCCAACCAGATGATCCAACAACAAGTCTGAGGGTGCCAAGTGCGAGTGCCAGCTCATATCATCACCCTCACTGAGCCCTGGGTACATTTAACCCTTGAGAGCCACGAAATTGACTTCCTCCTGGACACTGGTGTGGCGTTCTCAAATCTCCTGTTCTGGACAGTCCTCAAAATCCACTACTATACAAGGAATCCTGGGATGGTCTGTATCCAGGTGATTCTCCCATCTTCTCAATTGTAATTGGGAGACTTTGCTCTTTTCACATGCCTTTCTTGTTATACCTGAACATTCCATATCTTATTAAGGAGGGACATATTAGCCAAAGCTGGAGCTATTATCTACATGAATATGGGGGAAAAGCTACCCATTTTTTGTCCCCTGATTGAGAAGGGAGTCAACTCTGAAGTCTGAACATTGGAAGAAACAAACTCAAGCTCCAGCCTTAAGCCTTCCGATAGGACAAAACTTATCTTTACATGTCACAGAGAGAGCAAGAATAACTCTTGGAGTCCTTACCCAGACTCTTGACAACCCCACAACCACTGGCATACTTAAGTAATGAAATTGATGTATTAGCAAAAGACTGGCCTCACTGTTTACTGGTAGTTGTGGCAGTGGCCATCTTAGTGTCAGAGGCTACTAAAACAAGTAAAGGATCTCGCTGTCTGGACTACTCGTGATGTAGATGGCGTATTAGTTGCCAAAGGAAGTTTATGGCTATCAGACAACCACCTATATCAATGAAAGTTCATTTGTGGAGAATGGGATATGAAGGGCAGATTATGCCAGTTAGTGGTGTAATAGTGCTTGAAAGTAAGCCTCTTCCCCCAGGGACAAATGTCCAGTTATCAGAACTAGTGGCACTTACGCAAGACTTAGAATTGGGAAAGGGAAGAAGAATAAATGTGTATAGAGATAGTAGGTATGCTTATATAATCCTACATGGCCATCCTGCAATATGGAAAGAAAAGAAGTTCCTAACCTCTGGGGGAACCCCCTTTAAATATCACAAGGAAGCCATGGAGTTATTGTACTCTGTGCAAAAACCAAAGGACGTTGCAGTCTTACACTGCCAAAGCCATCATAAGGGGAAGAAGAGGGGAGAACAACAAATTCTAAGTTAATAGGGACTGAACAAGGTCTTATTAACAGCAAAGAATAATTGAAATCCCAAACCTAGAGGGGTTTCAATTAAAGGAAATTTTGCTAAAAGTTAACAATGTAACATGTGTTATCTTATTACCACACACTCTCAAAGGATTTCTCAGACAGTGTATGAAAAATAAAATCTATCCTTTCTCTACAATCTCAAATAGACTCTTTCACAGCAGTGACTCTCCAAAACCACCGAGGCCTAGACCTCCTCACTGCTGAAAAAGGAGAGCTCTGCATCTTCTTAGGGGAAGAGTGTTTCTTTTACACTAACCAGGCAGGGATAGTATGAGATGTTGTCTGGCATTTAAAGGAAAAGATTTCTGAAATCAGACAACATCTTTCAAACTGTTATATCAACCTCTGGAGTTGGGCAATATTGTTTCTTCATTTTCCAGGTCCAGTGACAGCCATCTGGCTATTACTCGCCTTCAGGCCCTATGTTTTCAACCACCTTGTCAAATTTGTTTCCTCTAGGATCAAGGCCATCAAGCTACAGATGATCGTGCAAATGAGACCCCAAAGGAGCTCAACTAACAACTTCTACCAAGGACCCTGGATTGACCCACTGGCATTTCGGCTGGCCTAGAGAGTTCCCCTCTGGAGGACACTACCACTGGAGGGCCCCTTCTTCACCTCTATCCAGCAGGAAGTAGCTAGAGTGGTCATTGCCCAATTCGCAACAGCAGTTGGAGCATTGAGAGGTGAAGAAGTTTTGTTCTTTCACTCTTCACCATAAATCTTGATGCTGCTCACTCTTGGGGTCTACGCCAACTATTAGAGCTACAGTACTGGCCATGAAGATCCATGGCTTCATTCTTGAAGAGAGCGAGACCAGCAACTCACCAGAAGGAAGAAACTCTGGACACATCTGAAGATCTGAAGGAATAAACTCTGGACACACCATCTTTAAGAGCAGCAACACTCAATGTGTTTAAGAACGGTAACACTCAATGTGAAGGTCCATGGCTTCATTCTTGAAGTCAGAAAGACCAAGAACATACCAGAAGGAACCAACTCTGGAAACAACAAGCCAAACTCAGTGTTTCAGGGCCTATAATCACAACACTTTATGAGCCCAAGGAAGGAGAATCACTAAAGCCTGGGAGTTTGAGACCAGCCTGAACAAAATATCGAAAGCATTGTCCCTACCACACACACAAAAACACAAAAGTGGGGAACAGTGGTGTGTGTCTATAATTCTATCTACTTGGGAAGCTGAAATTGAAGGCTCACACATTTGAACCCAGGAGTTCAAGGCTGCAGTGAGCTACAAGGGTGCCACTGCAGTGCAGGCTGAAAAACAGAGTGAGTCCCTGTGTCTAAAAAGAAAAAAAAAAAAAAAAAAAAGATAAGTACTTGAACTGAAGGATACCCTATTTATTATTTATGTCTATTTGTACATTTATGTAATTGTTTTTGATTTGGAGTCTCACTCTGTCACCCACGCTAGAGTACATGGTGCAATATCAGCTCACTTCACTCTCAGGATCCCACGGTCAAAACATTCTTCTGCCTGAGCGTCCCAATTAACTGTAACATACTACTAACATGGGCCACCAAGCCCAGCTAATTTTTGTATTTTGGGTAGTGATAAGGTTTCATGGTGTTGGCCAGGCTGGCTTGAACTCCTAAACTAAAGTGATCTGTAAGACTTGGCCTCCCAATGTGCTGGAATTAAAGAACTGAGTCATCACACCAGAACAGTAACATACACCAGACTAGGGACCTTTATCTTTTCACTTCATCTACACAATGCTACATTATAGGTGAATGAAAACACAACTTCATAACATCAATAACTCACTTGAAAATCAAAGTTTGTAACTTCTCCCTTTAAAATCATTTGCACACTTACCCTGTATAAATTGATAATCTTCTCAAAATTTTACCAAGAAAATACTTGCTCCTTGCAGAATAGTCTGTTAATTGTAAGAGTTATGGACTGTAAAACTTCTAGAATTTCATGTATTTCATTTCTTTAGGGTGTATAATCAGGAAAATGGAGAAACCCAGTCTCCACTAAACACAAAAAATTAGCCAGGCATAGTGGTGCATACTTGTAATCCCAGCTGCTCTGGAGGCTGAGGCAGTAGATTCACTTGGACCCAGGAGGTGGAGGTTGTGGTGAGCTGAGACGAGACGGCACCATTGCCCTCCAGCTGGGCAACAAGAGTGAGACTGTCTCAAAAAAAAAATATATATATATATATATTTTAATTGTGAATATTTTCAAAGACAGATGATATTAAAGGTTGAAGAAAAGGCTGGGCACAGTGGCTCACTCCTGTACTCTGAGCTCTTTGGGACACTGAGGTGGGTAGACCACCTAATGTCAAGAGTTCAAGACCAGCCTGGCCAATATCTTGAAGCCCCTTCTCTACTAAAAACACAAAAATTAGCTGAGTGCGATGGTGGATGTCTATCATCCCAGCTACTCAGCAGGCTGAGGCAGGAGAATCACTTGAACCAGGAGGCAGAGGTTGTAGTGAGCTGAGATCATGCCACTACACCCAGCCTCAGCAACAGAACAAGACTCCATCTAAAAAGAAAGAAGAAAAATAAAGGCAAGTTGCTAGATGTACAATCTAACTTCTTCAAGGTACAAAGTGCGAGCTGAGCTTTCTTGACTGCTTGAGATCCAGTAAGCCAGGAGGAAACATTGCAGAAGTGCTTGAACATTTATTTAAATCCCTCTTTTATCTTGGAGGTCTTAGCAGAATTATGAATGCCAGTCTATGTTGGAATCCAGAGATAGGCAAGCTAGGAATAATTTCATGGAGAAGCAACTGTAACAGGTGGGGTGCCACCTATGTGGTTTACTACTTCAGTCATCTGAGAGAAGGTGTGTAATAATAGTCCCCTATTCATTCTAGGGCACTGTGTCAGACATAAACTCTAGAAAAAAAATATTATTCAGGTTTTTTTACTTCCTTTTAACTGAGTATTTTCATAATCCTATGTGTGCAAGAGTATCTCAACTAGCTTCTGGGTTTATCTCACAGGGAATTGATGTGGGTGTGGCTTTTTATTTGTTGCACTTGTGGATGGAGAAACAAATTAGAGACTCCTCTTTTATCACCTTGATGGAGATACCCTTTTCATTATTTTCTTACTTATTTTAAAAATTTTGCACGTAACATTTGTAGATAATTTTGATATCATGCAATATTTTGACAGAAGCAATGTGTACTGATAAGAAAGGGAGCAATGAGTGGTTGGGGGTGGGTTAAATTATGGTTGCTTAGAAGCAATACAATCTAGTATTCAGTAGCACAGGATGACTACACTTAATAGTGATTTATTGTGTATCTCAAAAGAATTAAAAGAGCGAAGGTGGAATGTCACTCACACCAACAAATGATATACCAGATTCAGCAGCTCACTGCTATAATCACAATACCTTGGGAGGCCAAGTAAGGAGGATCACTTAGGTCTGGAAGTTTGAGACCAGCCTGAACAATATATCCGAAGCATTGTCCCTAAAACACACACACACACAAACACAAGAGCTGGGTGCAGTGGTGTGTGTCTGTAATTCCAGCTACGTGGGAGGCTGAAATGGAAGGCTTACACATTTGAACCCAGAAGTTCAAGGCTGCTGCAAGCTACCATGGTGACACTGCAGTCCAGGCTGGACAACAGAGTGAGACCCTGTCTCTACAAAAGAAAAAAGAAATGATAAGTGCTTGAACTGAAGGCCATCCTATTATTTATATATTTGTTGATCTATATAATTATTTTTGAGATGGAGTCTTGCTCTGTCACCAAGGCTAGAGAACACGGTGCTGTATCAGCTCCCTGCAGTCTCAGGTTCCCAGGTTCAAACAATTCTCCTGTTTGAGCCTCCCAATTAACTATAACACAATACAGGTGTGGGCCACCTGGCTAATTTTTATATTTTTCATAGAGGTGGGGTTTCATGGAATTGGCCAGGCTTTCTTGAGCTCCTGAGGTAAAGTGAGTTGCAAGCCTCTGCTTCCCAAATTGCTATTATATCTAACAGATAGTTTTCAAATGGCATTAACAAGTATGAAGAACTGAGCCATCACACCTGGACAGTAACATACAAAAGACTAGGGAATTTTACCTTTTCACTTCATCCTCACAATGCTACATTATAGGTGAATGAAAACACGACTTTATAACATGAATAACTCACTTGAATATCAAAGTTGGTAACTTCTCTCTTTAAAATTATTTGCACCCTTATCCTATAAAAATTGATGATCTTGTCAAAATTTTACCAATTTACCAAGAAAATCCTCCTTGCAGATTACCCGCTAATTGTAAGAATTATGGACTTAAAACTTCTGGAACTTCATATATTTCATTTCTTTAGGTTGGATAATCAGAAAAATTAATTGGTTTAGCTATTTGGGTCCAAATCTTTTTTATTTTTATCATGCGATAATATCTTAAACCTTTAAGCAATCCTTTGTCCGAAACTTTATGCTGTTGTTTTCTGTTTTATATAGTTCACTTTTCCAAAAGTATGGCATTTCCATTCACATCTTCAATTAAATATGATAGGCTGAGAATGGTGGCTCATGCTGGTAATCCTAGCACTTGGGAGTCTGAGGAGGGTGGATCAGGATTTCAAGAACAGCCTGGCAAGCATGGCAAAATGCTGTCTGTACTAAAAATACAAAAAAAGAAAAAAAAAAAAGCCAACTGTTGTACACACACATCTAATATTAGTTACTCAGGATGCTGAGGCAGGAGAATAGCTAGAACCCAGGAGGTGGAAGTTGCAGTAAGTCAAGATTGAACCACTGCACCCAAGCTTGGGCATCAAAGCTATACTCCATCTCAAAAATAATTGTCAAATCTTTCAAGAAAAAATTAACATGAGTAACTCTCAGGACAAAACACTTACTGTGCACTATTTAAACTAGGAACATTTAATTTCCTTATGTTATGCACTTGTGAAGCTTAGCTGGTTAGTTTTGATTTACGTAAAAAAAAAAAAAAAAAGTTTCCATTACCAATGTCCCCCATCAGTCACAGAATGCTTCAAGTAGAATGTTCCAGATGTCTTAAACTTTAGTATCAACCACATCTAATTGTTTCCTTTCACCTGTAATATTCCTTTATAAGATAAATGTTGTATGGTGAGGCAGACAGCTTTGTAGTGTTTCTGAAGATTTCACAACTGTTTTACTCTTGTAATGTTTTAAAGAGAAATACTGCCTAATTAGGAAACTTATGCAGCTTGCAAGGGAGACAGAACATATGCCTGGTTTTGTATCTATTTATGTTCAAAGAAACTAAGGAAAATGTTCAAAAACAACACAATTTACTCTTCTATTTAATTAGCCTTTAAGCATGTGTAGCTAAGGAGTAACATCAGGTATTCTGCATTACATGTAAAATTTTATTATGAAAATTTTATTGCAGATATTATATCTAACAGATAGTTTTCAAATGGCATTAACAAGTATGAAATTACTTTGAAAAAAGTATTTTTCCTTTAAATACCTCAAAAAAATTCATAGAGTAAGTTAGTTTCTACCTCTCTCCACAAAACCAACAAGTTTCTTTTAGTAAGATGCAGGTAACAATGCAGAAGTAACACGTTTTTGATTTACAAACAAGATTTGGTATGCAATAGCTACAATTTTGAATTCTTGCTTTAATATCTACTTCAGTCTCCTTTTCAGATTGGCTTCTCCCACCACCTCCTTGAGCTACCATATGCCTCACCAGGAGCAGGGTGTACCCCATCCAGAGAAGATGGATTCCTTTCGTCTTTTCTGCCAACTTGCTCACAACCACAGGAATAAAAATCACTGCAGTGCCTTGAGTAACTCTCTTAACTTCTGCCATATCTTGTGTATTCTTACAATCAATACAATCAATTTTTAGAATAAGTCACCAGAAGACCCCTACCAGAGGACCTAGGAAATGGATGAATTCATTAGATGAAGAAGCCTACCATCAAAGAATACGGCTAGGAACTTTTAGAAAAATTAAGGGGAATTATCCAGTAAACACGGGATTGAAAGGAATGTTGGCCTCACTCTAATCACTTCTCTCATCTGCAAGGAGAATCTCAAGTATTTCTTCACCATAAATCTGAAATATACCTAGTGAGATAGAAACTATAATAAAAGGTATCGATTTGTAATTATGCCCATGTAGATGTCTCTTCTCTTTCATTCAATGAACTGAAAGTTAAACATCCAGGTAAAATAGCTCATTTTTAGTCATACAAAAAATATGGTCTTTCTATCAGGTAGCATTTACCTTGGCCTCCCATCCAACTATTGCTTCTTGCCACAGCAGAAGGAGCAGATTTTTTAGAAGGAGGACCTCCACTTCTTGAAGATGAACCTCCTTTAACTGGAATGGGTCCCCTAGAAGAACTCATGTTGAGATCAAGAGTGGATCCACCCTCACCTGTATTTCAAACAAAATATTAGTTGACTAACATCACTGTTTCTTAAATGGCTAATTTAAATTGTTTATAAAGATTTTCTACATATTATAACCTTACAAATTCACATTTGTCTAAACCAATAAAATTAACATTTCTCTATGAAATTAGGACAATTCAAGCAATAAATCCATTTAGAAATCTAGAAAGAAACTCAAGAGTCACAATATGTTGGTATGAGAGAGATGTGGGAAAAGCGGAGAGTAAACAGGGAGCAAAAATCTATTAGTAAAAATCTAAGTATAATATACATAAAAATATTGAAAGAAAAATGATAAATGACTATATCATTCTGTTATAAGGAAATTTTTTTTTTTTTTTTTTGAGACGGAGTCCCGCTGTGTCGCCCAGGCTGGGGTGCAGTGGCGCGATCTCAGCTCACTGCAAGCTCCGCCTCCCGGGTTGGCGCCATTCTCCTGCCTCAGCCTCCAAGTAGCTGGGACTACAGGCGCCCGCCACCACGCCCGGCTAGTTTTTTGTATTTTTAGTAGAGACGGGGTTTCACCATGTTAGCCATGGTGAATCTCCTGACCTCGTGACCCACCCGTCTCGGCCTCCCAAAGTGCTGGGATTACAGGCTTGAGCCACCGCGCCCGGCCAGGAAATATTTTCAAAGTATATTATAAACTAGATTATGTTCAAAGATACTCAGATATTTACAATATCAAAAGGTGACACATCAGGAAAATATATTATCTCTAATATTTATTAACATAATATTGAATTCTTACAACTCCCTTATGAAACACTAATTTTCAGATTAGACTATGCTAAATTTTAATAGTAAGAATTGCATATTAAATAATATAAAAAATTATATATCTAAAAGAAGTAGATATACGCCAATTTCCAGGCAGTGCTACAGGTTAGAATATGCACATCCTTATACAGGGCAGAGTGTTATTGAACCTCACCCTCAAGATCAATGGAGATGAAATAATCATGAGGCCGTGTATCTTAAAATGGAGCAAACACTGCAATTTCAACTTTTAAAAACATCTCCAATTATTAAAAATCTGGTTATTAAAACTTGAAATTAAATGACAGATTTTTGAAAGTTGGCTAATAGATAATACAAGTTAACCAATGGGTTTATTTATTTATTATTATTTATTGAGATGGACTCTTGCCCTATCACCCAGGCTGGAGTGCAATGGCATGATCTTAGTTTATTGCAGCTTCCATGTCCCAGTTTCCAGTGATTCTCCTGCCTCAGCCTCCCAAGTACCTGGGATTAGAGTTGCAAGTCATCATGCTAGGCTAATTTTTTTGTATCTTTAGGAGAGACAGGGTTTCACCGTGTTTGCCAGGCTGGTCTGGAACTCCTGACTTCGTGGTTCACCCGACCCATACTTCCCAAGTGCCGAGATGACAGGCATGAGTCACCTCACCTAGCCCATCATATATATATATTTATATATTTTTAAATATATATATATACAGTTTTATTTTCTTTTTTATGTAAAAATTGCCCCTTCTTTCTATTGTGTAAATCTCTCATAAATATCATTTTCAGTGACTCATCCTGCAGCAAAGAAAGATACATACATATATGTGAAGCGTAATTCTTAGACCTTTCCAGATTCACAGACCCTTTTCAGAAATTAAAGTTCTACATTTCTTAAATTTAAAATGTTTTATGGCAGGTCGATTTACAAACTCTCCATATCAAAATTACAAAGCAATTGATTTGCATAGATGTTTGCACATGTATACACACAAAAAAAACAAATATTGCAAAATCAATCGTAAGTACTAAGTTACTTTTTTCCTGTTTGTTAGTTTTACATATTACATTGTATTTTGATAATAAAACTGATATGAAGTTCTGAGCCCCAGAGTAGAAAACTGTAAACTCTGATGAATATAAATGAGTTCTGCAGAAAACATATTGAGTACAGGCAATCAGCATTCATACAATCAATTCAGTTTGAAATTTATGTCATTTCAATGCAAAGTTATTACAATTTTAGAATGAATTTTAAATATTAATTCAATCATTCTTATAATACACCTTTAGTAGTTAGAAATAATTGTGCTTATTATCAATAATTATTGGTTCATAAATATAATAAATAAAATTGAGAAACTTTGATATCTTCAAACTTATTTTTTTTCAGTCCTATGGTTCCATCTTTATGTTTTAAAACATTACCCAAGTGTCCTTCATGTGAAAGAAGCCACCCTCTTATTTCTCCACTACTTCCTTTTGCAGATTTCAGACTTCCTGAAGTGCTTCTGCTTCTTGAAGAAGGTGGTGGTCTCTGCCCACCACCACTTTGAAGAGATCGTTTCTTGGCTTATTCTACTTTTATTTCTTTTCCATCCAAAGACTAAAAGTACTGTGTACTATCAACAACATTAGCACATTTAACTTACGCACATTTTACAAACATTTTTACATCAACTACGGTACATAGTTAATTAGGTGATATGAAGATGTTGGAAGAAGTGTTTTTGAAGTCACGTGTCTTCAAAAATGTTTTACTTGAGCAAAGACTAAACTCTTGGGGAAGTAATATAGGAATATATTTGGAGGAAGATAATTCCATGCAGAGAAAATAACCATTGATATAATTCCGAGACTAGAATTAAGCAAATAACCATACTCTCATCATATGGCAAGAAAAACGAAGGAAAACGCTCAAGTGAAATCAAAGACAAATCTTTTTGGCTTTATTCTCAGTATAATTCTGGCTACTGGGAGAACAGACTAAGCTACACATTCGTATCAGAATCAAGCAGAGAGACCAAATAAATGATGATGCTTCAACAAAAGTAATAGCAGAGGAGGTGATACATGCAGTCATTTCATGTGACTGTATAAACTGTGCCTTGCCAAAAGTTACTTGGCTCATGACATAAGTAATATTCAGATAATGGTGTTGAGTATGTAGATGATTTTTGTTACAACTTTACTCTAAATTCCCTCTAGTATTTAATTTCACTCTTTTAACCAGAGTTAAAATTATTTATGCCTAAGCATTATATGGAACTCATTAAGTATGTACCATGTAAAATTTCTTGCTGTCCATCAAGTAACATAAAGTTTACATGTGACAGAAAAGTATAATTTACTTTTGCTAATATCTTATCATTTAATATACATATAAACCATGTTATATAACTAATTTATAAATATGTGTTCCTAAACATACACAGTACATGTATCTGTGTTTTGTAATATATATGTATTGCATATAGATGAAATTTATGCAATATATATTTTTAACTCAAGTATATGTCTATATGTATTTTTATATACTTTAATTTCTGGGGTACATGTGCAGAACATGCAGTTTTGTTACTGGATATACACCTGCCATGGTGGTTTGCTGCACCCATCAACTCATCACATACATTAGGTATTTCTCCTAATGCTATCCCTTCACCAGCCCTCCACCCGACAGGTCCTAGTGTGTGATATTCCCCTCGTGTCTATGCGTTCTCATTGTTCAACTCCAAATTATTAGTGAGAACATGTGGTGTTGGGCTTTCCGTTCCTGTGTTATCTTGCTGAGAATGATGCTTTCCAGCTTCATCTATGTCCCTGCAAATGACATAAACACATCCTATTTTATGGCTGCTTAGTATTCCATGATGCAAATGTGCCACATTTTCTTTATCCAGCCTATCATTGATGGACATTTGGGTTGGTTCTAAGTCTTTGCTATTGTGAACAATGCCTCAATAAACGTAAGTGTGCATGTGTCTTCACAGTAGAATTATTTATAAACCTTTGGGTATATAACCCAGAATAAGATTGCTGAGTCAAATGATATTTCTAGTTTTAGATCCTTAAGGAATCAGCAGACTGTATTCCACAATGGTTGAATGCATTTTCATTGCCACCAACAGTGTAAAAGCATTGCTATTTCTCCATATTCTCTCCAGCATCTGTCATTTCCTTTTTAATGATCGCCATGCTAACAGGCATGAGGTGGTATCTCATTGTGGTTTTGATTTGCATTTCTCTAATGACCAGTGATGATGAGCTTCTTTGCATATGTTTGTTGACTGCATAAATGGCTTCTTTTGAGAAGTGTCCGTTCATATCCTTCACTCAGTTTTTGATGGGTTGGTTTACTTTTTTTCTTAGTAAATTTGTTTAAGTTCTTTGTAGATTGTGGATATTGGTTTGTTGCAGATGGATAGATTTTTCCATTGTCAGATGGCAGCTTTAAGCATTTAATCTATAAATTACACAGTAGGGCCATTTTCACAATATTGTTTCTTGCTATAATAAGCACGGAATGTTTTTCTATGTATTTGTGTCCTCTCTTATTTTCTGGAGCTCTGGTTTGTAGTTCTCCTTGAAAAGGTCCTTCACATTTCTTGTAAGTTGTATTCCTAGGTAATTTATTGTCTTAGTAGCAACCGGGTATGTGAGATCACTCATGATTTGGCTGTTTCTCTATTGGTGTATAGGAATGCTTGTGATTTTTTCCACATTGATTTTATATCTTAAGACTCTCCTGAAGTTGCTTATAAGCTTAAGGAGATTTTGAGGTGAGACAGTGGGATTTTCTAAATATACAATCCTGTAATCTGCAAACAGAGACAATTTGACTTCCTCTTTTTCTATTTGAAAAACTTATTTCTTTCTCTTGCCTGATTGTCCTGGTCAGAACTTCCAAAACTGTGTTGAATAGGAGTGGTCAGAAAGGGGGTATCCTTGCCTTCTGCAGGTTTTTAAAGGAAAAGCTTCCAGGTTCTGCCATTCGGTATGATATTGGCTGTGGTTTTGTCATAAGTAGCTCTTATTATTTTCAAATACGTTCCATCAATACCTAGTTTACTAAGTTTTTATCACGAAGGTGTGTTGAATTTTGTCAATGGGCTTTTCTGGATCTATTGAGATAATCATGTGTTTTTTGTCATTGATTCTGTTTATGTGATAGATTATATTGATGTGTGTATGATGAATCAGCCTTGCATCGGACGTATGAGCCCAACTTGTTCATGGTGCATATACTTTTTGATGTGCTGCTGCATTCAGTTTGTCAGTGTTTCATTGAGGATTTTTGCATCAATGTTCATCAGAGATATTGCTCTGAAGTTTTTGTGTTTTGCTGTGTCTCTGCCACATGTTGGTATCAGGATGAGTCTGGCCCCATAAAACATGTTAGGGAGGATTCTTTCTTTTTCTGTTGTTTGTTGTTTCAGAAGGAATGGTGCTAGCTCCTCTTTGTGCCTCTGGTAGAATTCTTCTGTGAACTGTCTAGTCCTGGACTTTTGTTGTTGTTGTGGTTGATAGACTACTAATTATTGCCTCAATTTCAGAACTTGTTATTGGTCTGTTTCGGGATTCAATTTCTTCCTGGTTTAGACTTTGGAGAGTTTGTGCATCCATTTCTTCTATATTTTCTACTTTATTTGCATGGAGGTGTTTATAGTATTCTCTGATGGTAGTTTGTATTTTTGTGAGATGAGTGGTGATATACCCTTTGCCATTTTTTATTGTGTCTATTTGATTCTTCTCCTTTTTCTTCTTCATTAGTCTGGCTAGTGATCTATCTATTTTGTTGATCTTTTCAAAAACCAGCTCCTGGATTCATCGATTTTTTTAAGGGTTTTTCATGTCTCTATCTCCTTCAGTTATTCTCTGATCTTAGTTATTTTTGTCTTCTGCTAACTTTTGAATTTGTTTACTTTTGCTTTTCTTGTTCTCTAGTTCTTTCAATGTTCATGTTAGTGGCCAATTTTAGATCTTTCCTACTTTTTCTTGGGGACACTAAGTGCTATCTATTTCCCTTGAAACACTACTTTAAATTTTCCCCAGAGATTCTGGTATGGTGTGTCTTTGTTCTCATTGGTTTCAAGGAACATTTTTATTTCTGCCTTCATTTCGTTATTTACGCAGTAGTCATTCAGGAGCAGGTTGTTCAGTTTCCATGTAGTTGTGCAGTTTTGAGTGAATTTTTAAATACTGAGTTCTAATTTGATTACACTGTGGACTGAGAAAATGTTTGTTATGATTTCCATTCTTTTGCATTTGCTGAGGAGTGTTTTACTTGCAATTATGTAGTCGATTTCAGAATAAGTGATTTTACTCTGAGTGTAATTCTGGCTACTGGGAGAACAAACTGTAAGCTGCAAGTGGGTTTCAGATTCAAGCAGAGATACTAAAGAAATGATGATGGCTTCAACAAACATAATGGCAGAGGAGGTGATACAAACAGTCATTTCATATGACCATATAAGTTGTGCTTTGCTCTAAGATTACTTTCCTAAGGCATAAGTAATATTCAGATAATGATGTTGAGTATGTAGGTGATTTTTTATTGTTTAGAACCTTCCTCTAATTTTTTTCTAGTATTTGATTTTACTGTTTAACAGAGTTAGAATTATTTATGCCTAAGTGTTATATGGAACACTTGAAGTATGTACAATGTAATATGTATTACTGTTCATCAAGTAATATGAAATTTACATGTGATAGAAAAGTATAATTTATACATATAATTTAATATATTTTAATTTAATATATGTATAAACCATATAACTATATAACTAATTTATAGATATAAGTATTCATGAACATATACAAGATATGCATCTATGTATTTTATAATTAATATGTATTGCCTATATGTGTAATTTATGCATTACATACTGTAATACATGTGTACTACATGTCTATATGTATCCCTGATATGGCTATCTTTGTTTCCAACCATTCAGGTACAGCAAGGTCATCCTGTTCTTTGCCTCTTTGGCAGTCACTGGGAACTTGTAGGCCTGGTCAGTGATAACTCAGAAGCCTGTTACGACCCTGTTCTTGTCATCAGGACAGCGCAATACATATCTTGAATGAGATGGCTTATCAAGGCATCCAGAAACCACTGGGTCCTATTTTTATCTCTACCCTGCAATTTTTCTCCTGGAGTAAAACATAGTCCACAAAACACACTTAGCTTTAACACAGACTCTGACACTTTGGTCTTTCATGGATTCTCAGAACAAACATGGAGGAGAATATTAAGCACTTCCCCAGTGAACAGAAAGCACCATTCACTGTTTTTTTTGGTTCAAATCCTCATTCAATGTTTTTTGGTTCAAATAATAGAGACTTTTTCATGTCAATAGACTGTTACACTTTCAAAGTGGTCACCTCTCCTCAGCTAGCAAATTCCCAATCGTATAACCCTGGATTTCTCCTGTTGCCAAACCATGGGATCATCCTGATACAACTGAATGATGGAGTACCCCAGAAATGGACACTTCTCAACATTTCTTTTTTTCTGGACCCCAGAACAACCAAACAGCTATTCAACCTATACCCTGGAATTTCCTCAGAAAAATGCAATGAATTACAAATACCAAGTTATAACTGATTCAGCAAGATTCTGGATTAATACATTAGCTAGTATAATTAGGCTTCATACTCTACCATTAGTTAATGCAGGTGGATCCTGGCTTCTCTTTTCAAGTGAGAGGGTGGATCTCAAGTTCCTGTTAAGATGGACACTGGTCAGTCTCAAGTTCAATCTATTAATGTTCCATCTCATGGACAACTTGTAGCTGTGCCTTGGCTGGAAATTACTCTTGACATTGAAACTTGCAAACAATTTTTATCTTATAAAACAGGAACAGTGATGCAGATTCAATCCTGTGAACAGAGTATTAGAAAACAAATGTATCACATAGCTTACAGAGTTAACCCTGCTGCCAAACCAGTAACTTACAACTAGATTCCACCAGTACCTTTCATAGTTAGTAATATTGAACTATGGGCTCATTCATCCTTCAATGAAGATGGATCTCAGCATCCTACAGTAATCCATACCTTTGAAAGATGGTGTCATCTAGTGTTGAATGTATTTGGATCCCCAAGAAACTAAAGAAAGGACAGATGGATAGTGGATTCTCAATGAACCTGAGTCAACTCAGTTATGGATTTCTTCTACACTGCATACTCTTCATGTGATAAGTCAAAAGGTGACAATATTAGGGCTTGGACACAATATAAAACCAGTATGATCAGGCCTTCAAATCAAATGGATAGATTTAGTCCTTTGAGTAGACATGAGGCTATTATACTCAAACCCCTAATGCAGACATGGATCTTAATGCATCCTATTATGAATATAATTGAGCCCTTAATTCACTCCAGAGTTGACATGATCAGACCCTGGAATCAGCCTGAAACAGCCATTGTCCAAATCTCAATCTAGCCAGAAACTCAATCAGGAAGATTCTTCATTTGCCTGAAAGCTGATACAATTAAACCATGGTTACAAACTGAAACTGAAAGAATGAGATCCAGCATTCAGCATAAATTTAAAATATCGAGGCTCAAAGAACCCAGACTAAAGAATGGAAAGAAAAACATTGGACTCAACCAGAAACAGATACAGTAAGGTACGGGACCCAAAATGGGATGGAAACAGAGGTATCCTGGCCCTAACCAGGAGGTGATAGATCCAGACCCCGGAATCACACTGAAGCTGATATCATCAAACTTTTTTTTCAGTCTCAAGCAGAGACAGTCAAACAGTGGAGAGAACCAGTAACTCTGACAGATCACCATTGGATACAATCTGAAACTGAAATACTGAGGTTTTGGAACCAACCTGAGACTGATAAGTTAAGAGACTGGTTACAACAAGAAGCTTATGCATTTAGACTCTGGAGCAATGTTGAAAGTGTTAAAGTTAGATCACGGATGCAAGCTGAAGATGACACTTTGAGACCTTGGAATCAGAAAGACATTGGTGTAATCGACCCCTGGGTACAAAGTGAAGCTACAGTCTTAACACAATGGATGCAGGAAGAGTCTCAAGAATTAAATCCCTGGACACAATCTGAAACCTACACAGTCCCACTGTGGACCCAGACTGAAACTCCAAAAGTAAACTCTTGGACTAAGATGTCAGCAGATACAGTCGCAACATGGATAAATGCTGAATTTCAAGGATTAACATCCTGAAGACAGTCTGAAACTGATCCAGTTATACTGTGAACTATTGCCAAATCTCCAACAATGAATCTCTAGACACATTCTGTATTTTATAAAGTCACATGTTGGAACTAAGAAGAATTTCCAGCCTTGTTTCCCTTTACAGAGTCATATAGCTAAGACAGTCACACCATGGATCCAGGATAGATTTCCAACAATGAATCCCTGGGCAAAAACTTTAGCTGAAACTGTCATGCAATTAATGCTTGACAAAATGCCACCAATAAACCCATGGACCAAATTGCAGACTGAGTATCTAGCAGGAAATAACTGGCTCCCATCTTAATTTAATCCAGTCTCATTGTGGACCATGGTTTATCTGTGAGTAGTAAATTACTGGATACAGTTTGATACTGAAACAGTAACACTGTGGACCCAGGTTGAGTCTCCAGCAATACATTCCTGGAAACAGTTGGAAACTGATATAATCACACTAGGGACCCGTGCTCAATCACTAGTAATGAATTCATGGATAAACTCTATCTGATATGGTCACAATGTGTATCCCGGCTGAATCACTGTTAATAAATTCTTGGACACAGTCTGAAACTGTTATACTCACAACATGGATTCTGGCTGCAACTCTAGGAGTAAGTCCCTGGGCACATGATATATTCCTACCATGGACCCACGCTGAACATCCACCAGTATCTTGGACTCAACCATGGATTCCAGGTGAAACTCCAGCAATGAATCCCTGGAGAGAAGCTACAGCTGATATGGTCCTACCAAGGAATCAGGCTGAATTTATAGAAGGAAATGCATAGACAGGGTCTGAAACATATACAGTCACAGAGTGGATCCTGAATGATTCTCCAGCAGTAAATTAACAGACACAGACAATAGCTGATCCAGGCAAGCTGTGGACCAAGCCTGAATTTCCAGTCATAAATCCCTGGGCAAAGTCTATAGGTGAAAGTACTATACCATGGATTCAGGATGAGTCTCCAGCAATGAATCCATTTACACAGTATCTATCTGATACAATCAAACCATGGACCCAAGATGAATCTTCAGTAGTAAATCTCTGTACACTACCTGAATCTGATAACATTATCCTGTGGATACAAGCTGAGTCTCCCACAGTAAATCTATCCACAAAGGTTGTTTTTCCACAGTCACACCATGGGCCCAGACTGTATCTGTAGCAGAAATTCCGTGGACACAGCCTACACTTTCACAGTCATAACTTGGACCCAGGTTGAATGTCTATTAGTAAATACTTGGACAAGCTCCATAGCTGATAGCGTCACACACTATGGAAAGGGGCTGAATTAACAGCAGGATATCCATGGATACTGCCTTGGGCTGCTACTATCACACTATGGGCACAATCTGAATCTCCAGAAGGAAATCTCTGGACACAGCTTATGTATGGTACAGACACACTAAGGCCTCAGGCTGAATCTCCAGGAGTATTCTACTGGACAGAACCTGTAGCTGATACATTCCATGAACTCAGTTTGAATTTTTAACAAGAAAGCCTTGGATCAAATCTGCATCTGATACACTCATACCATGGCCCTAGGCTGTCTCCGGTAGTAAAGCATTTGACACAAGCAATAGCTTATACATCAAACTAAGGAACCAAGTCAAGTCACTTGTCATAAATATCTGGAAACAGTATGAAACTGATACCTTCAAACAGTGGAATGAGACTGAATCTTCAAAAGTAAATGATTGGACACAGCCTATACCTGCCACAGTTATACCACAGAACCAAGATGAACCCATAGGAGTAAATCCCTCCACAAAGCTTGGAACAGAAATTGTCTTACTGTGGACACAGGTTCATCTAAAATCAATAATCTCTGTACATATCCTCTATTCGATAGAGTGAAACCATTGACTAAGAATGTTTATGTAGAGTAAATCCATGGAGACAGTCTAAAACTGAGAACATCACATCATGGACCCATGATCTGTTGCCAGCAATAACTTAACAGTGGCTGCAACTGATATAGTCACACTGCAGTACATGGCTGTATTCCTAATAATAATTGCCAGGAGAGAGGCCCTAGCTGATACAGTCATAACACGGAGACAGACAAAATCAATTTCTGGTAATAACCTGTACCTGATAGTCACACTATGGACCTAAACAAAGTATCTATAAATACACACTTGGAACAATGCTAAATTTCCAGCTGTAAATCCCATGATGAAGTCTAAGTCTCCAATTGTAAATATCTGGACAGACTCTGAATCTCTAGCCCCAAGTCCTCTGTTACAGGATGAGACTGATACAGTCATAAAATGGAAACAGACTGAATCTTTGGCAGTAAATCCCTGAAGAAAGCCTGTTGCTACACTCACACTTTGTACACGCCTGTAACTCCATCGTTAATCTTCTTTTCATAAAGTATAGATGGTACACTGAAAGTGGGGTGTCAGGATCCAGTTCACACATAACAATATTAACCTAAATGTAAATGGACTAAATGCTCCAATTAAAAGACACAGACTGGCAAATTGGATAAAGAGTCAAGATCCAACAGTTTGCTGTATTCAGGAGACCCATCTCACATGCAGAGACACACATAGGCTGAAAATAAAGGTATGGAGGAAGATGTACCAAGCAAATGGAAAACAAAAAAAGAAGGGTTTGCAACCCTAGTCTCTGATAAAACAGACTTTAAATCATCAAAGCTCAAAAGAGGCAAAGTCAGCCATTACCTAATGGTAAAGGGATCAATTCATCAGGAAGGGCTAACTATCCTAAATATATATGCAGCCAATACAGGAGCACACAGATTCATAAAGCAAGTCCTTAGAGACTTACAAAGGGACTTAGACTTCCATACAATAATAATGGGAGATTTTAACACCCCATTGTCAATGTTAGACAGATCAACGAGACAGAAAGTTAACAAGGATATCCAGGAATTGAACTCAACTCTGCCCCAAGCGACCTAATAGACATCGACAGAACTCTCCACCCCAAATAAACAGAATATACATTCTTCTCAGTACCACATCACACTTTTTCCAAAATTGATCACATAGTTGGAAGTAAAGCACTCCTCAGCAAATGTAAAAGAACAGAAATTGTAACAAACTGTCTCTCAGACCACAGTGCAATCAAAGAAGAATTCAGAACAAAACAGCTCAACTACATGGATACTGAACAATCAGCTCCTGAATGACTACTGGCTACATAACGAAACAAAGACAGAAATAAAGATGTTCTTTGAAACCAATGAGAACAAAGATACAACATACCAGAATCTCTGGGACACATTTAAAGCAATGTGTAGAGGGAAATTTATATCACTAAATGCCCACAAGAGAAAGCAGGAAAGATCTATAATTGACACTCTAACATCACATTTAAAAGAACTAGAGAAGCAAGAGCAAACATATTCAAAAGCTAGCAGAAGGCAAACATAACTAAGATCAGAGCAGAACTGAATGAGACAGAGACACAGAACATCCTCCAAAAAATCAATGAATCCAGGAGTTGGTTTTTTGAAAAGATCGACAAAATTGATAGACCACTAGCAAGACTAATAAAGTAGAAAAGAGAGAAGAATCAAATGGACACAATAAAAAATGATAAAGGGGATATCATCATTGACCCCACAGAAATACAAACTACCATCAGAGAATTCTATAAACACCTCTATGCAAATAAACTAGAAAACCTAGAAGAAATGGATAATTTCCTGGACACTTACACTCTCCCAAGACTAAACCAGGAAGAAGTTGAATCCCTGAATAGACCAATAGCAGGCTCTGAAATTGAGGCAATAAATAATAGCCTACCTATCAAAAAAAGTCCAGGACCAGATGGATTCACAGCCAAATTCTACCAGAGTTACAAGGAGGACTTGGTACCATTTCTTCTGAAACTATTCCAATTAATAGAAAAGAGAGAATCCTCCCTAACTCATTTTATGAGACCAACATCATCTTGAAACCAAAGCCTGACATAGATACAACAAAAAAAGATAATTTTAGACCAATATCCCTGATGAACATCAATGCAAAAATCTTCAATAAAATACTGGCAAACTGAATCCCTAGCACATCAAAAAGCTTATTCACCATGATCAAGTGGGTTTCATCTCTGGGATGCAAGACTGGTTCAACATATGCAAATCAATAAATGTAATCCAGCATATACACAGAACCAAAACAAAAACCACATGATTATCTCAATAGAGACAGAAAAAGCCTTTGACAAAATTCAACAGCCCTTCATGCTAAAAACTCCCAATAAATTCGGTATTGATGGAATGTATCTCAAAATCATAAGAGCTATTTATGACAAATCCACAGCCAATATCATACTGAATGGGCAAAGACTGGAAGCATTCCCTCTGAAAACTGGCATAAGACAGGGATGCCCTCTCTCACCACTCCTATTCAACATAGTGTTGGAAGTTCTGGCTAGGGCAGTCAGGCAAGAGAAAGAAATAAAGGACATTCAGTAAGGAAAAGAAGAAGTCAAATTGTCCCTGTTTGCAGATGACATGATTGTATATTTAGAAAACCCCATTGCCTCAGCCCAAAATCTCCTTGAGCTGATAAGCAACTTTAGCAAAGTCTCCGGATACAAAATCAATTTGCAACAATCACAAGCATTCTTATACACCAGTAACAGACAAACAGACAGCCACATCATGAATGAACTCCCATTCACAATAGCTTCAAAGAGAATAAAACAACTAGGAATCCAACTTACAAGGGAGGTAAAGGGCCTCTTCAAGGAGAATTACAAACCACTGCTCAGTGAAATACAAGAGGACAGAGGCCGGGCACAGTGGCTCAAGACTGTAATCCCAGCACTTTGGGAGGCCAAGATGGGCGGATCACAAGGTCAGGAGATCAAGACCATCCTGGCTAACATGGTGAAACTCCGTCTCTACTAAAAAATACAAAAAACTAGCCGGGCGAGATGGTGGGTGCCTGTAGTCCCAGCTACTTGGGAGGCTGAGGCAGGAGAATGATGTAAACCCAGGAGGCAGAGCTTGCAGTGAGCTGAGATCCAGCTACTGCACTCCAGCCTGGGTGACCGAGTGAGAATCTATCTCAAAAAAAAAAAAAAAAAAAGAGAGAGAACACCAACAAATGGAAGAACACACCATGCTCATGGATAGGAAGAATCAATATGGTGAAAATAGCCATACTGCCCAAGGTAATTTATAGATTCAATGTCATCCCCACTAAGCTACCAATGACTTTCTTCACAGAATTGGAAAAAAACTGCTTTAAAGCTCACACGGAACCAAAAAAGACACCGCATTGCCAAGACAATCCTAAGCCAAAATAACAAAGCTGAAGGCATCACGCTTCCTGATTTCAAACTATAGTACAAGGCTACAGTAACCAAAACAGCATGGTACTGGTACCAAAACAGAGATATAGACCAATAGAACTGAACAGAGCCCTCAGAAAAAACACCACACATCTACAGTCATCTGATCTTTGACAAACCTGAAAAAACAAGAAATGGGAAAGGATTCCTTATTTAACAAATGGTGTTGGGGAAATTGGCTAGCCATAAGTAGAAAGCTGAAACTGGATTCTTTCCTTACTGCTTATACTAACATTAATTCAAGATGGATTAGAGACTTAAATGTTAGACCTAAAACAATAAAAACCCTAGAAGAAACCCTAGGTAATACCATTCAGGACATAGGCATGGGGAAGGACTTCATGTCTAAAACACCAAAAGCAACGGCAACAAAAGCCAAAATTGACAAATGGGATCTAATTAAACTAAAAAGCTTTTGCACAGCAAAAGAAACTACCATCAGAGTGAACAGGCAACCCATAGAGTGGGAGAAAATTTTTGCAATCTACTCATCTGACAAAGGGCTAATATCCAGAACCTACAAAGAACTTAAACAAATTTACAAGAAAAAAACAATCCCATCAAAAAGTGGGCAAAGGATATGAACAGACACTTCTCAAAAGAAGACATTCATACAGCCAACAGACACATGAAAAAATGCTCATTATCACTTGCCATCAGAGAAATGCAAATCAAAACCACAATGAGATACCATCTCACACCAGTTAGAATGGCAATCTTTAAAAAATCAGGAAACAACATGTGCTGGAGAGGATGTGGAGAAATAGGAACATTTTTGCACTGTTGGTGGGACTGTAAACTAGTTCAATCATTGTGGAAAACAGTGTGGTGATTCCTCAAGGATCTAGAACTAGAAATATCATTTGACCCAATCATCCCATTGCTGGGTATATACCCTAAGGATTATAAATCATGCTGCTATAAAGACACATGCCCACGTATGTTTATTGCAGCACTATTCACAATAGCAAAGACTTGGAATCAACCCAAATGTCCATCAATGACAGATTGGATTAAGAAAATGTGGCACATATACACCATGGAATACTATGCAGTCATAAAAAAGGATGAGTTCATGTCCTTTGCAGGGACATGGATGCAGCTGGAAACCATCATTCTCAGCAAACTATCGCAAGAACAGAAAACCAAACACTGCATGTTCTCACCCATAGGTGGGAATTGAACAATATCACTTGGACACAGGAAGGGGAACATCACACACTGGGGCCTATTGTGGGGTGGGGGGAAGGGGGAGGGATAGCATTAGGAGATATACCTAATGTAAATGATGAGTTAATGGGTGCAGCACACCAACATGGCACATGTATACATATGTAACAAACCTGCACGTTGTGCACATGTACCCTAGAACTTAAAGTATAATAATAATAATAATAAAAGATATCAATCTGTAATTATGCCCATGTATGTGTCACTTTTCTTTTGTTCAATGACCTTAAATTAAGCATCCAGGTAAAATAACTCATTTTTATTCATACAAAAAATACAGTCTTTCTATCATGTAGCATTTACCTTGGCCTCCCATCTAACTATTGCTTCTTGCCACAGCAGAAGGAGCAGATTTTTTAGAAGAAGGACCTCCACTTCTTGAAGATAGACCTCTTCTTACTGTAATGAATCCCCTAGAAGAACTCATGTTGAGATCAAGAGTGTATCCAACATCATCTGTATTTCAAACAAAATCTTTTTAACTAACTGACATCACTATTTCTTAAATGGCTAAGGTTTAGTTTTTTATAAAGATTTTCTACATATTATAATCTTACAAATTCACATTTATCTAAAGTAATAAAATTAACATTTCAATATGAATTTAGTACAATTCAAGCAACAAAACTCTTTAGAAAATCTAGAAAGAAACTCGAGAATCATAATACATTGGTTTGAGAGAGAGATGTGGTAAAAACGGGGAGTGAACAAGGAGCAGAAATCTATCAGTAAAATATCCAAATATAATATACATAAAAACACTAAAAGAAAAATGATAACTGACTGTTTATATTATTCTGTTACGAGGAAAAATTTTCAACGTATATCATAAAGATAAATTCTACTCAAAGAAACTCAAATATTTACAATATCAAAAAGTGACACATCAGGAAAATACATTATCACTAAAAATTGTTAACATAATATAGAATTCTTACAATTCTCTTATGAAACACTAATTTTCAGATTAGAATATGCTAAATTTTAATAATCTTTAATAATTGCATATTTAAGAATATATAAATATTTTTATATATGCACAAAAAATGTAGATATATGCCAGTTGCCAAGTGGTGTTACAAGTGAGAATACACACATTTTCCTATATGGCAGAGTATTATTGAACCTCATCCTCAAGATCAATGGAGACAAAATAACCATGAAGCTATGCATCATAAAGTGGAGCAAACACTGTAATTTCAACTTAAAAAAAAAAATCTCCAATTAATTATACATCTGGTTATTAAAACTCCAAGTTAAATGTTAGATTTTTGAAGCTCAGTTAATAGATAATACAAATTAACTTATAGGTTATTTACTTACTTACTTACTTACTTATTTATTTATTGAGATGGACTCTTGCCCTATACCCCAGGCTGGAGTACAATGCCATTATCTCAGCTCACTGCAGCTTCCACCTCCCAGATAAAAGCGATTCTCCTGCCTCAGCTTCCTGAGTAGTTGGGATTACCAGTGTACACCACCAAACCAGGCTAATTTTTTGTATCTTTAGGACAGACAGGGTTTCACCATGTTGGCCAGGCTTCTCTGGAACTCCTGACCTCGTGGTCCACCCGCCCCATACTCCCCAAGTGCTGAGATGACAGGCGTGAGACACCTTGCCCTCTCCCTCCAACAGCTTTTTTTTTTTTAAAAAAAAAAAAAAAAAAGTTTGTTTTCTTTTGTATGTAAAAATTTACCGCTTATTTCTTTTGCATAAATCACTCATAAATACCATTTTCAATGACTCATCCTCCAGCAAAGAAACATACATACATATCTCTGAAGCAGTGGTTTTTAGACCTTTCCAGAATCACACTCTTTTCAGAAATTAAATTTCTACATTTCTTAAATTGAAAATGCTTTATGGCAGGCCAATATACAAACTCCCCATATCAAAATTACCAAGCAATAGATTTGCATAGGTATTTGCATATGTACACACAAAAAAACAAATATTGCAAAATCAATCTTAAGTACTGAATTATTTTCTTCTGTTGGAAAGTTTTAAATATTCCATTGTATTTTGATAACACAACTGATATGAAGTTCTGGGCCCCAAAGTAGAAAAATCTAAAGTTTATACTTTAGAATATAAATGAGTTCTGCAGAAAACCTGTTGTGCATAGGAAATCAGCATTCATAAACTCAATTCAGTTTGAAAGTTGTGTTATTTCAATGCAAAGTTAATATATTTTAAAACAAATTTTAGATATTAGTTCAATCATTCTTATAATACATCTTTAGTACTTAGAAATAATTTTGCTTATTAATAAGTTAACTTTCTGTTCATAAAGGAAATAAACAAAATTGAGAAATTCTGATATCTTCAAACTTATTTTCTTTCAGTTCTAGGGTTCCATCTTTACATTTTAAAACATTACCGAAGTGTCCTTCATGTGAGGGAAGCCACCCTCTTGTTCCTCCACTACTTCCTTTTGCAGATCTCAGACTTCCTGAAGGGCTTCTGTTTCTTGAAGAAAGTGGTGGTCTCCACCTACCCCACTTTGAAAAGATGGTTTCTTGGCTAGTTCTACTTTTATTACTTTTCCATCCAAAGACTAAAAATATTAAGCATACTATCAATAACATTGGCATATTTAACCTAAGCACATTTTACAGTTTTACATCAACTATAGTTCAATTCTTGATATTTTCTCCCAAAGCAAACTTTGTTTTTCTCCTGAAATAAACCCATCTTTCTCAATGCCACATTTGAGACATTTATTGAGCATATGCCTTCCATTATGGAATCAAACACAAATTCTATTATTCAAATTCCTTGAAAACTACTCCATTATTTAAAAACAAAAACAAAAACAAAAAAACACCTCAAACAAAAAAAGATTAAGAAAAAAAAAAAAGATTACACATTCCACAGAAGAATGTGGTACATCTGTTTTTTACAATATATAATCCACTTCATCTTTGTATTTACATCACTGATTTAAAAGTTTCACTGTCCCAATGAAACTTGTGTCATTTAAAAAAATGAGGCTACTTATTCAAAGTGATTAGTCACATTAGTCATTACGAGTTGTTTCTTGCTTGATCTGCTAACACTTACATAAAATATCCCCATATGATTTATAATTCTATATTTACTCTAGAAATGTTTCTGTAAATATGATCCTTGTTTGGTCTTATTAAGGTTTTTTACCTTACTCATTCCTTATTCTGTCTCAGACTTGTCCACGAAAAACGACTCTTAATATAGTACTTCATGTAATTTCTTAGAAATCCTTAAGTGTCTTAAGTTCACAGTAACATTTTCCAGTGTAATCTTTTCTGTAGGCCCCATCAATTTTTGAAAACAGTTCAGCTAAGAACTTGATTTGAAAATTACATGGCTTTTGTTATTTGGGGAAAGATCTTAAATCCCTCACAAGACCTTTTGCAGCCACATTGCCAGTTGCTCTTACCTTGAAACTTCTTCAGTTATTTCTGGGCCCAAAATATTTTCCCTAGATTTGTGCATGGCTGCTTCATTCCCTGTGTTCAGAAGTCAGCCAAAATTCTTTAAACTGTTAATTTCCCCTGAAAACACTAAGAACCTCCTTTATTGGCCGTCATAACATTTATGTGCATACAACATTCATATTTATTTTTACACAATAAAATATGTGAGATGAAGTAATTTAGAAATAACATTGGCTGAGCACAGTGGCTCATGCCTGTAATCCCAAAACTTTGGGAGGCTGAGGTGGGTGGATCATGAGGTGAGGAGATGGAGACCATCCTGGCCAACAGGCTGAAACTCCGTCTCTACTTAAAGTACAAAAATTAGGTGGGCTTGGTGATGTGTGCCTGTAGTCCCTGCTACTCAGGAGGCTGAGGCAGAAGAATCACTTGAACCCAGGAGGCAGAAGTTGCAGTGAGTCAAGGTGGCCCCATTGAAATCCAGCCTGGCGACACAGTGAGACTCCGTCCTAAAAAGCAAGCAAACAAATAAACAAACAAACAAACATGCTACACAAATTACCTGCTCTTGTACTCGAAAACTAGGAGGAAAAAAAAAAATCACAGATTACTATAAGTAAGTCAAAATTATCTCCATACCTACCACAAAGCTATGAACCAAAAGCTACTCTCAGTTTCTACCACAGCTTAAAATACTAATTTATAAGAGTGAATAAAAATGTACTTTCTTCTAGGTGCCAGGAAGAGTGCTGCATGTAACAGAAATAAAAGCAACTAGGAAGACTTAAATATGCACTATAGACAATTTCACAATCAATAGTTGAATACATAGTATATGAGTAATTCCAAAATACCTACAATATGCAATGAGGAAGAAAATATTAAATCTATATATTTTTTGAAGCATAAATTGTTATTTGTGAGACATACATGGGGAAGGATAATTCTCAAGAAGTCCAAAAAAGCATTTGAGGGATAGCATAAAGAGTAACAGGAGCTAAAAACAGATTGGGATAATGTTATTTATTACTACTTTTTATTTTTTTGAGACGGAGTCTTGCTCTGTCTCCAATCCAGAGTGCAGTGGTGTGATCTTGGCTCACTGCAAACTCTGCCTCCTGAGTTCAACTGATTCCTCTGCCTCAGTCTCCTGAGTAGCTGGAATTACAGGCACACACCAGCATGCACAGCTAATTTTATTGTATTTCAGTAGAGATGGGATTTCACCAGGTTGGCCTGGATGGTTTCAATCTCCTGACCTCGTGATCCACCTGCCTCAACTTCCCAAAGTGCTGGGATAACAGGCATGAGCCACCATGCCCGGCCTGATTGAGATAATGTTATAAAGCAAAAAACACTCTAAAGGGCCCAGAAGGGAACGACATTGATTACAATGTAAACAAATTCAATAGTTAACACACAATAGTAAACACACAATCCCTAGATTTAAGACTCAGTAGGACAAGAGACTATTGGCTGGATCAAAACAAGTCCTCAAACACCCTGGGAAAATGAGTGGTTAGGTATTCTGGTTACATAAATCACTCTGTTGACAGGGAAAAAAAAATCCTTAGGAGAAAAGAGCAAGGATTAGGCAAAAATGCCAGTTACTTCTGTTATCCAACTTCAATGTTCTCATAATATTTTCTGTTTTCAAGTACTTGACACTTCAATAAATATAAAGATCTTATTTAAATATACTTTCTCAAAAATATATTTTCAGAAAACAGTAGAGAATCTTTCCTTCTTGTAAGTCTGTCTAGATGTCTATCCACAGTTTGTCTATGCTCTAGAAGTATTTCCATGAATTGGATGTAATTCCATTAATAGCATTTAATAAATATTGACTTATTCCTCTCATTTACATGAGGGTTCCTTCTAAGTTTTAAAGCTCTTCAAAAGCCTCGAAAATCTATTTACACTCATACTGAAATATAAGCATAGAAAAAGGTCACCATATATTAATTTATATAATGTTTATTCTAATACCCTTCCAACTACACCTGCATGTATACAGCAAAAAGAATATGGCTAAACCATTTTGTTTGATATGGTATTTATTATATTCAAAAGTTTAGTAATACTAAAAATACATGGAAATGCTGTTAATTGAAGAACAGAATTTGAATATTATTAATAAGGGACACTTACCTTTCCACTCATAGCTTTGGCAGCATTCTTAGCATCTGCACTATTCTGAAAAATAATAAATGCAAAGCCTCTGGACTTGCTGGTTCAATTCTTTATCAAAAGAACAAAAATAAATGAAAACATTTTACATCTATATAATGGACTAACTAAGGTACTAACCATCTGGAAATTACATCAAACCAAAACAAATTGCATTTCACATCACTACTATGATTCTTAATACCAAGTCAAGCCTATAGTCAGCCTATTTTATTCCAGTTTGTTCCTGAACTCCACAACACATTTACTTTTTCTCATTTTCTTTTCTAAGTAGTAAGTGATCCTTACCACAGACCCTTCACCTGCTGCTATGAGGTTTTCCAAATATTAAATAGACACTTCAAAATAAGAGTTGAAAAACAATAAAGTATTTTAGCGTATGTGTACACAATGAACTTTGAGAATATATATATATTTTTCAAAACATATGTAACATATTTTGAACATACATATTGAAATATACGTATTTAAATACACACAGATGGTTTTAAGTGTTGCCTTCAGATATGGGATCCTATTTTGTAAATACTGCTTTAAGCATCTTTTCATTGGTTTCTCTATTGAGGCTGCTAATGAAAAGCTTGCCAGGATGATCTGCTTCTACCATTATGCTGCAAGTGTTAAAAATTTATCTATAATTAGATAAAAACAAATAAGCTAAAAAGATAAAATTTTATTACATACTCTGCAGAAAACTCAAGTAAAATTCCTTTCCAGAGGATGACATCTTTCAGTTTTTCTTGCTTTAAATATGTAAAATTTGGAACATACAGAGCAAATGGGGCAATGACTTCATGGACAAATGCTGCATTTTAATATGTACCTGACAAAATCTCGTTTCTAAAAATTAGAGAAGAAAAGTTACTGTAATTTTCCTAAGTTGCAATATGAAAGATGTCTCCATTTAAATAATTGTATTTGAAAACTATACATTTATGAGGTACAGTGTGATATTTTGTGTATTTTTTTTTTATTGAGATGTATATCTCCTGTTGCCAAAGTGCACTGTTCACTGCACTCCACCCAGCCTCAACTGATCCTCCAACATCTCAGCTTCCCAAGTAGGTGGTACTACAGGGGCTTCCTAACAGAGACAGGTGATTTGTGTGTGTGTGTGTGAGAGAGTGTGTGTGTGTGTGTGTGTTTTAGCAGACACCGGTTACCCCATATTGCCCAAGCTGGTCTCCCAATCCTGGGCTCAAATGATCTGCCGGCTTGGGACTACCAAAGTGATAGGATTTCCAAAGGTGAATCACCACAGTCAGCGTGATATTTGGATAAAAGATTAAATCAAGCTAATTAAAAAGTTATTGGGGGAGAATATTTTAAATATTTTACCATATTTTAGTAATTTGAAATATACAATAAGTCAAGGATTCCCAAATCCTGGCCTTCAACCTATACCTGTCTGTGGCCTGAATGTAATGCCTGAGGATGACCTGAGGTGGTACAGATTCAGCTGGAAATCATTCTCTCTATTCCCCTGCTGCCCCACCCTGTCCCTGTGGGAGCTCCGCTGCCCCACCTGTCCTCTGTCACACTGCTCCCACCGGAAGCCCAGCCCCACCACGTGTCCCTGGGGGGCCTGCTGCCAGTCCCCACTCCCAAACATGTCCACCTTGCCGCCTTCTTCCCCTGTGTAACCCTTCTCTGAGGAAAAATTATCTTCCACTAACCTGGTCCCTGATGCAAAAATGGCAATAAAGGAGCCCTATATGCTACCCAGGCTGGTTTCAAACTTCTGACCTCAAGCCATCCCCTCATCTCCCCTTCCCAAAATGGTAGGATTACAAGAGTAAGTCAGTGTGCCAGGTTAATAGAATAATTTAAGCGCATCTATTTTGTTCCCATTTTAGGCTACCTAACTCCATTTATCTGGATTACACCCACGTATTCAGTTTAAATTATTTACGGCACCAGAGATACAAGAAACGTGTTTCAAATACTCTCATACAAGGAAGGAGACAATTACAGTCTTTACAGAGGAAAATTTAAAATGAAATTATTTATGGCCCCAGATTTCTACACACATGAAAGTAACATAATTTATGGCAAAATTTGATAATTCCTTCCAAGCAAATCAGACATGTGACATGTGCTGACTAAAAGTATAAGATATTAATTTCAGTGGTTAAGTGTATTGCCTGTATTTTGAATGATGACCACATTCACAGGGAAAAAACGGCTTTAATAAAAAATTGCACTTGAAAACAATGGCGCCATCTCCCACAACTTGCCCACATGTCGGACATGTCCGACAGTTAAAGGCAGAATCCTCAAGAAAAATCAGTGAGTTTAATAATAATGAGTTTCTTAATAGCACTAAGGAGTTCTCTCCCTATTGTCTCCCATAATTCAACATCTACACACGGAAAACTATCCCCTTTTACAGACAAAATCCCAAAAGTTTGCTTTCTCTTCTTGCCGAGAAACCAACCTGTCCAGAGAAATAGAAAATACAGGTGCTTTTCAGTAGGACAAACAGCCTCAAGGTCCCGGCCTTCCGGTCCTACGCACCTAGCTTCGGGGCACCACAGGGCCAACTGCAGGAAAGACCCCTGGAGCTGGCCTGAGCTGTAAGGAAGAAGACATTCCCGGAAATCCCACCTACCTCCAGTAGTCAATCTTTGCAAGGGCGGTGGGCATTGGCCACTTATTGCGAGGGCGGTAGGCGTCTCCCGAGGCGCCCAGTCTCTGTCTGGCTTGCAGATCCATCCTCCCCTGGTAAGCATCCTCTGAGAAGCTGCTTGTGGCGCGCTGCGGTGGGTTCATTCACACGCGGACGGACTGTGATTCCTTTGGAACTGTGGGCATACAAGGCCTATACCCTAACTGGCATGCTGAGTGTGGCAAAACGTTGATTCACAGGGAACACATGAAACATCTCACTTCATTTGGCAGGTTAGGCTGATGGTACTGAATAATGCGGATCCAGAGGCGAGAGAGAGAGGGCCAGCTCTGCCTGCTGGAGCGAGGGCGGTGGTGGCTTATGGGGAGTTGGGCAGGGCTGGTGCTTGGAAGGAAAATCGACTGGCACGTTACTGGAGTGGAATTCATCTGCACCGGAAGCCAAAATCCCCAAGGACTCTCAGGTCTAGGCAAATCCAGACTCCGAATTCCACGCTTCCCCCCTGAGGATGCTGTACTCACAGGGCCTCTCATCCTGTGCCGTGGGCACACGGGAGGCCAGTTGCCATGGTCCCCCATTCGATGACCCATGTGCAAGCCTTGCTGGCACAGAGGCTCCCGCAAGTGCAGCAGTGGCCGTGGTGTCTGCTAGCTTGGCTCTGGAAGCCCAGGGCCTCAACCTCCGACTCCAGGGATACTGTGCGCAGCTAATCCTGCTGGGTGTCAGGGCCCCATGGCGAGTGCTGCGGTCTGTGCGCCCTGACGGGCTCCCCGTGAACCCTGTATACACGTACGTGTGGGACGTGCTTCTCAGCAGGGCTAGGCCCGCGGGCTCCCCCGGGAGCTTCCCCCAGAATCTAGGGGTGGCAGGGGCGTGGGGTGAGCAGCGCAGGACTTAGTCTGTGGGAGCCTCAAGGAGGGCACCGTGTTAAGGCTGGAGGCTCTGCAGGAGAGGGCGGCCTGTGTGCAGAGCAGGGAGGCAAACCTGCGGGAGGAGGCGTGCCAGTGGGGGATGACATCATGGAAGAAATGGAGTTGGTGGCCTAGGAGAAGGCCAAGGTGGAGCGGCAGCAGGAGGACCAGCAGGCATAGCCTGGCCCTGGCCCCACTACCTCCCAGCCGGCAACAGACTCTCTGGTAGTCTTTCACTTGGAATTGGACTCTGAGAATGCCCCAGACCTCAGGGCATCCCTGGCTTCTGGGCCAGAGTCATATCCTTGCAGTTGCCAATTCAGGATAACTGGCAGCAGGGGGTGGGCATCAAGCTCCTGGGAGCATGTTTGGGAGAAGAAAGGTGGTGGGCACCGGAGTTCAACCAGGATTCAGGGGATGGGAGTCAATGATGGGAACGAAGGATAGTCTCCTGCAGATAGGAGGGCAGCTTGCTTGCCAGTGCCCTGAGGACTTGTGGTAGGGAGAGGAAGCCAAGCACAGCACTCCCAACGGAGAATAACAGCGCAAGTACCCTTCATAAATAGCAGAAAGTTGAAGGACACATGTCAATGGGAAAGTCCCTGGAGGAACGGGAATCTGCATGCCCATGCCAGCCTTGGAAATACTCCTGCTCCCCATGCCTGTGTTCAGCAGACTCACCCCAGAAACACAAGGTGCTCAAGACTCAGGTTCAGGGTGCACAGGGCTGCTGTCCTCTGCAAGGCAGGCACCAGCTCCCCAGACACTTATTTCTTCTCTCTGCCTGCCCTGCACCAAAGATGGGTAGGCCCTGAGCATATATAACCTCTGTCGAACCCACACAAGCCCCATGGGGAGAGCTGACACAGCCTCGCAGCCACTTCTACCCACAGTGGTTGCCTCGTGTGGACACGCCCACCCCTCAGGGAGACCGGTAGAAGGGGAGAGCACACATCTGGACAGCAGCAGAACCTGTCCAGCACCCAACACAGGAGGATCTCTTGCAGCTCAGGAACTCTGAAGAATCAGCCACCTCACACAACACCACCCCGCCCCCAAACCTCTGACCACTTTTTCTGTGCCTGCCCCTGGTCAGAGCAGGATGTCTGAGCCTGCCTCCACCCACCGCCAAGACCACCACAGCCGCAAGGGTGCCCATGCTCTCTGTGATCTCACAAAGTTGCAGGGTGTTTCCTTGCACGCCCACCCAATCATCTTGTGGCTCCTTAACCAGAGGCAATTAGTGCAGCACACCCAGATGTTGGCTGCGATCACAAATGACAATGAAGTCAATCCTGCTAAGCTACATGATGGATCTGCAGGTCAGGCTAAGGAGCCTGGGTCTGCAGGAAGTGTCTGGTTTCTAAGTGAGTTGGAGGTGGCCCTGGGGCCCCAGGGTGTCTCAGTGGGAGAGCTGGGAAGGAAAAATGCATTCTTCACTCCAGCTAGCAGGTGACCTCAGCCCAGGTACATGAAATGCTCCTTTAAGTCTGTCCTCTTTCTTCTTGGCCAGGTAGGGGCAGGAACTCCGTCATCTCAGGTACCAGTGGCAGGATGAAGTTTTCCTTTTCTCACAACTTTTATTTCCACAATAAAGTGACCATTCAGGAGTATTGTGTTGGCATCCTCTGTAAGGAGTGGCTCCCACCATGGTAGGGGACATGGTGTATGGGAGAGTAGGTCTGGTATGAACTTTCCTGAGTCCTCTCTCTCAAGGATACATGGTGTCTCATTCCACTGCAGTCCAGTGGTTATGGGATCATGAAGGTCAAGCCTCCAGCTGCAGGCAGTGCACCTCCTACCTGAGCTTCTTCAGCTGGTTGGCTGACCATGACTGCCCAGGTTCTGGTGGGATTGCTGAGGGGAGCATCACCATGGGACATCATGGGGAAGGATCTTGCTGGTCATTCCTTGGCCTCTGCGTACTTGGCTTTGAGCCATGACCTGACCTGTCCTGTAGCCCCTTCTGCAGTCCCCCAGATCATCAGCCAGGGCCTGTAGCTCAATCCCCTGCCATACTTCCTGAAGGAGGGAGGCCATTAGAGAGAGAACAGAGAGGAGGCCAGGTGAGCAGTCTAGGGCTTGGGACTGAGGTCTTTGATTCCTGGAGTTATGTGCCACATGGAGAACTTGAGCCTCAGGGAGGTGACTGCAGTGAGCACTCCCAAGCCATTTAAGAGGTGGTGGAGAACTGGCTGTCAGGGAACTGTAACACCCATGTTTCAGGATTATAGCACCTGAAGCCACCTAAGAGGCATAAGTGTTTAAGGTCAGTGGATGAGAAGCAAGGCTCAAGTGATAGCTGTCTCATCATCCCATGCTGGCTGCCTTCCCCACCCTGAGGATGGCTACCACTTGGGGCTCAGTTTGGGCTCAACCAGTGCCCTCTCACCTTCCATGCAGATGTCCCCCCTAGGCCTGTCTCTACATCCTCCAAGAATGGGTCTCCCAGGCCCATCATTTTTGATCCCAGGCTCCCCTGACATGCTTACTCCCCTCTGCCATCCTCACTCACGCTGGTCCACTCCTGCAGACAAGAGAGGCCTCTGGACAGGGAATCCAGAGGACCACACTGGGCTTACAAGAGAGGAAATGGGAAGAGATTGAAAAAAGGTTGTGGACCTTCGGTGTGTGCCCAAGGAGGGAACCTGGCTGGGATTTAAGGCCCACCTGAGTAGTGGTGTGGACACCCCGTGTTACTTATGATGAAGACCTGCTTTGTCGCATCCCCTAATATTAATATGGAAGTTATTTTCTTAGAATAGTGAAACAATGAGTACAAATAAATAGTGTTAGTTCAGATTTGTATGGAAATACTACAGACATATCCATTTTCCATTAAGTTTCTTATCTGTGACTTGAAATGTTTATTGAGTTTTAAGATACATTTTGATTTTTCTGCTGGCAAATTTTATGGTCATGTTTGCAATGTAGAGACATAGAATTCAGAAAATTTTGGAGTGACTTTCAGCTTCTTTTAGAGTACTCGCTTGTAAATTTTGATTTTTTTCCCCCTGTGGTTCTCTTCAGTTTATTATTGGAACTTTATATGCATGGTGATAAATTTGTTTTCTTATTTGCCTCTTGTGGAACTTTTGTTTTAAAGGACATTTTTTTCCTGTTAGTTATGTGACTTTGTGAGTACTTTTTCTGGTACAAAATTGTTATTTTCCTTGGTTAGTTTTTTTTGGTTGTGTGTGTGTGTGTGTGTGTGTGTGTGTGTGTGTGTGTGTGTTTTGAGATGGAGACTTGCTCTGTGACTCAGGCTGGAGTCAAGTGGCAGGATCTTGGCTCATCTCAACCTACATCTCTCAGCTTCAAGTGATTCCCTTGCCTCAGCCTTCTGAGGAGCGAAGATTACAGGAACATGCCACCATGTCCAGCTAATTTTTGTGCTTTTAGTCGAGACTGGGTTTCACCATATTTCCCAGACTGGTCATGAATTCCTGACCTCCAGTGATCCACCTGCTTCAGCCTGCCAAAATGCTGGGCTTACAGGCATGAACCACCATGCCCAGCTTCATTTGTTTGTTTATGTATATGAACCCTTGTTCTATTTTCTTCATGTACATGTACTTTAGAGTTATTGAAATAATATATTTTACTTATTTACTCAGTACTTTAGTAAGATTTTAAAAGTAATGTTTTTATTCATTAAATACAGTATTGTGAATAGTTTCAACCTTCTGTAGTATTGTCATTCTCTCTTTCATATATTAATCAAGAATTCTGATACTGTTTTTCCCCCACCTAAGGAGAACATGCAGATAATTACAAAAACTTGTGTGAATGAATGGACATTAAAATATAATTTGAAGGCCAGGCCAGGTAGCTCACACCTGTAATTTCCATACTTGGGGAGAGCAAGGCTGGTAGATTACCAGATGTCAGAAGTTCAGGACCAGCCTAGTCAACATGGTGAAACCCCATCTCTACTAAATATTCAAAAATTAGCCAGGTTTGGTGACAGGTACATGTAATCCCAGCTACTCAGGCGGCTGAGGCAGGAGAATCGGTGGAACCTGGGAGGTGGAGGTTGCAGTGAGCCAACATCGGACCACTGCAATTCAGCTTGAGCCACAAGAGCAAAACTTTTTCTCCACTCCCACCACCCCCAAAAAAAGCATCATATTTACACAAACATAATTATCTTAAAAGCCAGTATACTTTTAATTATCTTGTAGTCATCTTCAGACATTGTTTATTTTGGAGAACTGATTATGGAAATCTGAAAATTCAAGGCCTGATGAGAGTGCTTAAATTAACCACACTCCAGAAACCTAGATCTGAAAAGCAAAGGTGTTTCTGATACAACAGCCTGAATTATGCATTTCCTCTCTATTGGGTGGTGTAATATTGCACATATGAAAAACAAATGCCATGTTAAATAAAACATAATGGGATTAAGAGGAATCATTGCTTAGTGAGTTAAATGATGCACAAATAAATTGAGATGACAAGAAACACAATGATAGAAAACATATTGTCTATTGATTTAATTTAGAATAATTTTCATTTTTCTGTATTAGTATTAAATAGTACCATTAAATTTGGCACATTGACTTCTAACATGTAAGTGGTTTTTATTTTGTATATTTGGAAACCTGATCAAAGATTCTTTATACATTTTATTTTTTCCCAAATTTGCTAGCTGTTAGCTAACTAAATACTAGTTGACTGAGTACCTCTCACTAAGTAGTTTATCTTTTCTCATTAATTTTAATATGAACTTTGGTTTGTATTTTGTTGGCATCTTTACTAAATCTACAGGTGTTGATGTTGTTCAGATCTCAGTAAAGGATTTTATTTGGTTTTCTGAAGGCTGAAACGCCTTTTCTATGGTGACAATTAACAATTTCCCGACCTCAGGCCAGACCTTTGTTCTGAACTTCAGACTTGGCATATCCAACTGTGTGCCTTACATCTCCACATGCCAAAACCAGACCTTCATTTCATCCTTACAACATGTTTCCTCTTACAGTATTCCACTATTTCAGAAATCTACAGCACCAAATATCCTGTATTTCAAGCTAGAAATGTAGAGGATGATCCTTGAGTCCCTTTTTTCAATGGCTTTTCATCATTAACATCCAACCCTTCACAGGTTGTGTGTCCTCTCTGAGAATTATATAGTCTTAGTAAATAAAGACTGCCTCCTAAACAATCTTCAATAATCCAATTTTTGTTTTCAATTCATGTCAGTTTCTTTATGGAACAGCTGGAGCTCTGCAATGTCAATGTTGGAGAAAGTACCATTCTCTGCCAGTATTACTATTTTATTTCTTCCAAGATAAATGTTCGTTAAAATTCCCCCATGAAGCTATATTAAGTAACACAATTAAATAATGTCTTTGTTTTACAGACAAGTACAAGGTAAATAGAATCTGCTGATATTGTATGATCTTTATAACTACACATACAGTACTAGGTGTTTAAGACCCCACTTCATACATCTGAAATTTGGGTCTCAAAATACTTAACTTCTCCTGAAGTCTAATTTCGGATTACAAAACTACCTCTTTCCACAATATTATGTCATCTCCCTTTAAGATCCAGCTGGGGAATCTTTAAAAACAAAAAACGTCATTTTCTTCCACCACTGGTAGCTGTGTCAAAATCTAAATTTTCTGTGGAGATATTGTTATGTGCTATATTGTCAAAACTTTTACAACTATAATCGCTGCTATGCTTCAGTGGCCTGCCTGTTCATCCAATATCTGCACACCTGCTTTAACACAGGAAAATTTGGAAGTTAATATAAGTATTAACTCTTGTCATTATAGACAACGACATCTGAAGATGCTTTCCAATCTTTCTTGAATATATGAAATTCAAAATTCCAGTACGATCTCTAAATTGTCAATGTAATCTTAGTAGCAATGGATCATTTACAGAAGGTAATTTTGCTGCAGCGGTCAAATATTTTTATTAAATACTGCTATTTTATAGCCATACATAGCATTAACTGCCACACAGGGTATAGCTAGAAATACGATGCTAAAGAAAATGTTCAGAAATAGGTTTCTTATTTTTTGCTAAATTGCAAACTAACAGGTTAATTACAACTATGAAGTGCTAGATAGTTGGAGTAGTATTTACCAAGAATGAAAAAGAAGATAGACACATATGACTTGAGAAGCCTGAAGTAAAGCAAAGATAAAGTGTTTATTCCTGACTCCTGGCTTGATGTTCTTTCTTTGTATTTTTTGTTTGTTTGTTTTGTTTTGTTATTTTTTTACTTTATCTTATATGTCAGACCAAAGTTTCACAAACAACCCCAAATAATTATGTGGGTCATAAAATATATGTCCAGATACTTCTAGCTATTTTCCTTCAAAATCCTGGTTCAATCATCTGAAATGAGATCTGGAGAACCAGTAATTCTAAGAAGTATGCTAAGAGATTATTACCAAAATGAAAATTATGAAATATTTAGAAAACCATCCAGGAGCTAGGTAATCAACATTTAATAATTGGTTCTTACTATAAAAGTAAAGGATTTTATTGAAATGACTATTTAAATGAGTTTTATCAAAAAGATAGAACTGAGAACTTCAGTGCTTTCTAATTAGTATCTTTGAAGTATGTTTTGCTAAAGTGGCAAAATTATTTTATCATTTGAAGTTAGCATTATGGCCACAAATGACTTCTGAGTTAGGTTTTTGAAAATCTTCAGATAATGAATTCTAAAAACTATCTTGAGTGTTTATAAAACCCCAGAAAAATCGCTGAGAAAAATATAAATAAAAATACCAGTATCCAAAATTTCTAAAATAACTCTTACAAATATACAAGAAAAAATATGTAGAATCTAGCCCAGTAGAAGAAAGCAGTACAGGTAAGTAGTTAGGTGCTTTTTAGAAAAGAAGAAAGTCAAATGACCAATAAAAAATGACTAGATGCTTGAGCTTATTAGTAATCCAGGGATATAAATCAAAACCACATTAGGTTCTAACTTTCCTTCATTAGTATGGCAACTATTAAAATAATACTGAGTATAGTCAAGAATGTAAAAAAAAATGATAATTTTTTTCCATCAATCTGTAGGATTATCTAAAAATATTTAGGAAAATTACGGCAATTAAAACCTTTATTATTCCAACAGAAACTTTTTTTAGGATAAAAGAGTACTAACATATGCAAAATCATTTACTGTTTAATATATTATTTCCTTACAGGCAAATTTTTTTCGTTGTATCAATGAATCTATTAAATACTTATCTTCCAACTATTTTGGAATATGAAATTCCTTCAAAAATTTAAAACCAAAATTACATATGTTCAAGCAAAACAAAAATAGCTTCTTTACATGTATTATTTAAATATTAGAAACAGTAGGCAGAATAATGATTCTGGAACATATTTATAGGAATTAATCTGTTTCTTAGCAATAATTATCCATAGTTCTTTCCCAGAAAATGCATTTGTTTTAATTTTATGTTGATTTTTTTTAAAAAGTTACTTGCAAGCTTTTCCAAAGTTGCTGCTTCTTGTCACCAATAAAAGTTATCAACAATGTTTAGCTTAACTGAACATTAAAAATCATTTATCATATTGTCAATGTTTTATTTCTTGCACAATAAAATTTCAACAGCTTTATTTTGGTTCCAATGATTGATTAAAAATTCAAACGATTTTTTAATTTAATTTTCTATTTGAAACATCTAAATGGCATTATTCAACTCTTTTGGAATTTCTTCTGTAGCTAATGGAGCTAACATACTAACAATTACTGATGCATATTTCTTAACTGCAGAAAAATTGGGATTAAAATATATACACAATTGATTTTTTTAATAGTAATTTGATGTAAATAAAAAGCCAAACATCTCAGAATTATATGCTTCATTTTTCCAAATTCACATATTAAACCTATGAAAATGTCATCTTCAGGCATAGTTTTCTTAATTCGACTGAGTATTACCTTTTGAAATAGCAGCTATTTTTTCCCCTCAGTACTCTATATTCTGCAATTCAGGGTATCACTTTTAGCCTTGTGGCTCCAACATGGACTATAAGGCTTTATCATTACATGATGTGTTTATTGGCACTTTTCAACCGATAATTGGATTTAGAGGAAAACTGAGTCGTTTTTAATTAAATATCTACTTGCATTTTTTGGTCATTGCTGCTGAAACAGATTGTTTTTAAATAGTCATTAGCAAACAGCTCATAAATAAATAGTTGTAGGTATATGAAAGATGGCAAAACCACTGTGGTCAGACCAATTAACTATGCTCTGTGTGCTAAGCTTCTATTTCCAGCTCATAATTTATATATATCTAGCCTATTATTAACTTCGTTTTCCCCAAACCTACGATATGATGATCTGGGAGTGTCATGTAAGTAGACCACATAGGAAAAAAAAAAAAACTGTCAAATACGTCCTTCATCACCAGGCAAGACTGGAAGAAACTACTCATCTCCAACCACTACTGACTCAGTGCATATTGATTTATTATCACTCACTCTGCTGCATGCTGTACTTGAAAAAGTATCAGTATCTATGTTTTGTGTAAACTGTATGAGGAAAATAAAGTTGATTTTCAGATTTATCACCCTACTAAAGTCATCATTCTGTTAATATTTTATTTTTGTCACATACTGACAGAGGCCTGACAAGCTGTAATTATTAAACAAAATGAACATTCAACACACACGTGCTGGTTCTAATCAATCTAACTTATAATAATACTTCACTAAAAATGAAAAATCTAAGACATACTCTAAGCTGATTAGCATGGATCAACAATAGTAATAAAGTGGTAGTCCAGGGAGCTAATGAGAATATTTTACCCCCTCAAAGTTAAAACTGTACACACACTGTAGCCCAGCGATTCTTCTAGTATATTCATTTAAACTCTCACACATGTGTACCTGGAAGCATAGCGAAGGTTTTTCATCGTAGCATTTCAATACACCCATCATGGAACATGAGAGTTCAGAAGACTGAGAACTACGCCATCAATAATGGCAGCTCTCAAGAAGAATGTTAACAGAAAAAAAAATTGTGAAATAACACACACATTATAATATTCACACAAACATTAAAAATTCACAAGACACCAGTATTATTCAGAAATAAATATTTTAATAAATTTAAAACATATATAGGTAATACTAGTTCATGACAATGGTGCCTCTGGAAATGGAAGAAAGGAAACTAACCTGAGGGCATATATTCCAATTACAACCAAAGGTAATGTAAATACAAAAAGGAATATGTTAATAACTGTTATTTTTAAGTGGTGTTAAATTGGTATTTATTATATTATTTTGTATTTGTATATATTTTTAAAATTTTAATCAAAAACAAAATAATTTTGTAATGAAAAATATACTGTTTACATTGAAATTACCTTGTGAAGTAATTGCTTTACAATTTCCATGTCTCCATTACCACTTCCAAGGAATTTTAAAAAATGAAAAATAGAACGTGGTATTTTTCAAAGAAAACCTTTTTACAAGTATGAAATAAAATACATCACCAGCACATCAATTTTTTGACTCATTATCCATGTAAAATCGTATAATAGAAAAAGAGAGAATGATATAGCAGAATTTCACCTATGAGTAGAGGAAACATTTGTGTATTTATTTAAAATATCTTCTTTTTTTAATTATGCTTTAAGTTCTAGGGTACATGTGCACAATGTGCAAGTTTGTTACATATATATACATGAGACATGTTGTTGTGCTGCACCCGTTAACTCATCATTTACATTAGGTATATCTCCTAATGCTATCCCTCCCCACCCCGCCTCCCCACAATAGGCCCCAGTGTGTGATGATCCCCTTCTTGTGTTCAAGTGATCTCATGGTTCAATTCCCACCTATGAGTGAGAACACACTGTATTAGGTTTTCTGTTCTTGCGATAGTTTGCTGAGAATGATGGTTTCCAGCTGCATCCATGTCCCTACAAAGGACAGGAACTCACCCTTTTTTATGACTGCATAGTATTCTATGGTGTATATGTGCCACGATTTCTTAATCTAGTCTGTCACTGATGGACATTTGGGTTGATTCCAAGTCTTTACTATTGTGAATAGTGCCGCAATAAACATACATGTGCATGTGTCTTTAAAGCAGCATGACTTATAATCCTTTGGGTATATCTGCAGTAGTGGGATGGCTGGGTCAAATGGTATTTCTAGTTCTAGATCCTTGAGGAATCTCCACACTGTTTTCCACAATGGTTGAACTAGCTTACAGTCCCACCAACAGTGTAAAATGTTCCTATTTCTCCACATCCTCTCCAGCACACATTGTTTCCTGATTTTTTTTAAAGTTTGCTATTCTAACTGGTGTGAGATGGTATCTCATTGTGGTTTTGATTTGCATTTCTCTGATGGCGAGTGATGATGAGCATTTTTTCATGTGTCTGTTGGCTGTATGAATGTCTTCTTTTGAGAAATGTCTGTTTGTATCCTTTCCCCGCTTTTTGATGGGGTTGTTTGTTTTTTTCTTGTAAATTTGTTTGAGTTCTTTGTAGGTTCTGGATGTTAGCCCTTTGTCAGATGAGTAGATTGCAAAAATTTTCTCCCACTCTATAGGTTGCCTGTTCACTCTGATGGTAGTTTCTTTTGCTGTGCAGAAACTGTTTTGTTTAATTAGATCCCATTTGTCAATGTTGGCTTTTGTTGTAATTGCTTTTGGTGTTTTAGACATGAAGGCCTTGCCCATGCCTATGTCCTCAATGGTATTACCTAGGTTTTCTTCTAGTGTTTTTATGGTTTTAGGTCTAACATTTAAGTCTCTAATCCATCTTTAATTAATTTTATATAAGGTGTGAGGAAAGGATCCAGTTTTGGCTTTCTACTAATGGCTAGCCAATTTTCCCAGCACCATTTATTAAATAGGAAATCTTTCCCCCATTTCTTGTTTTTGTCAGGCTTGTCAAAGATCAGATGACTGTAGATGTGTGGTATTATCTCTGAGGGCTCTGTTCAGTTCCATTTGTCTATATCTGTTTTGGTATCAGTACCATGCTGTTTTGATTACTGTAGCCTTGTAGTATAGTTTGAAATCAGGTAGCGTGATGCCTCCAGCTTTGTTCTTTTGGCTTGGGATTGTCTTGGCAATGCAGTGTCTTTTTTGGTTCCACATGAACTTTAAAGCAGTTTTTTTCCAATTCTGTGAAGAAAGTTGTTAGTAGCTTCATGGGTATGGCATCGTATCTATAAATTACCTTGGGCAGTATGGCCATTTTCACAATATTCATTCTTCCTATCCATGGGCATGGTATGTTCTTCCATTTGTTTGTGTCCTCTTTTATTTCACTCAGCAGTGGTTGGTAGTTCTTCTTGAAGGGTCCTTTACATCCCTTGTAAGTTGGATTCCTAGGTACTTTATTCTCTTTGAAGCTATTGTGAATGGGAGTTCATTCATGATTTGGCTCTCTGTTTGTCTGTTACTGGTGTATATGAATGCTTGTGATTCTTGCACATTAATTTTGTATCCTGAGACTTGGCTAAAGTTGCTTATCATCTTAAGGAGAATTTGGGCTGAGACAATGGGGTTTTCTAAATATACAATCATGTCATCTGCAAACAGGGACAATCTGATTTCTTCTTTTCCTTACTAAATGCCCTTTATTTCTTTCTCTTGCCTGATTGCCCTAGCCAGAACTTCAAACACTATGTTGAATAGGAGTGGTGAGAGAGGGCACCCCTGTCTTGTGCCAGTTATCAGAAGGAATGCTTCCAGTTTTTGCCCCTTCTGTATGACATTGGCTGTGAGTTTTTCATAAATAACTCTTATTATTTTGAGATACGTTCCATCAATACCGAATTTATTGAGCATTTTTAGCATGAAGGGCTGTTGAATTTTTTCAAAGGCCTTTTCTGTCTCTATTGAGATAATCATGTGGTTTTTGTCTTTGATTCTGTGTATATGCTGGATTACATTTGTTAATTTGCATATGTTGAACCAGTCTTGCATCCCAGAGGTGAAACCCACTTGATCATGGTGGATAAGCTTTTTGATGTGCTAGGGATTCAGTTTGCCAGTATTTTATTGAAGATTTTTGCATTGATGTTCATCAGGGATATTGGTCTAAAATTATCTTTTTTTGTTGTATCTATGTCAGGCTTTGGTTTCAGGATGATATTGGCCTCGTAAAATGAGTTAGGGAGGATTCCTTCTTTTTCTATTAATTGGAATTAATTTTGTCAAAGGCCTTTTCTGCATCTATTGAGATAATCATGGGTTTTTTGTCTTTTGTTTTGTTTATATGCTGGATTATGTTTATTGTGATGCATATGTTGAACCAGCCTTTCATTCCAGGGATGGAGCCTACTTTATCATGGTGGATACAATATTTGTTGTGCTGCTGGATTAGGTTTGCCAGTATTTAACTGAGGGTTTTTGCATCAATGTTCATCAGGGATAGTCATCTAAAATTCTCTTTTTTTGTTGTGTCTCTACCAGGCTTTGGTATCAGGGTGATGTTGGCCTCATAAAATGAGTTAGGGAGGATTCTCTCTTTTTCTATTGATTGGAATAGTTTCAGAAGAAATGGTACCAACTCTTCCTTGTACCTCTGGTAGAATTCGGCTGTGAATCCATCTGGTCCTGTACTATTTTTGATTGGTAAGCTATTATTTATTGCCTCAATTTTGGAGCCTGCTATTGGTCTATTCAGGGATTCAACTTCTTCCTGGTTTAGTCTTGGGAGAGTGTAAGTGTCCAGGAAATTATCCATTTCTTCTAGGTTTTCTAGTTTATTTGCATAGAGGCGTTTATAGTATTCTCTGATGGTAGTTTGTATTTCTATGGCATCGGTAGTGATATCCCCTTTATCATTTTTTATTGTGTCCATTTCATTATTCTCTCTCTTCTACTTTATTAGTCTTGCTAGTGGTCTTTCAATTTTGTTGATCTTTTCAAAAAACCAACTCCTGGATTCATTGATTTTTTGGAGGGTGCTCTGTGTTTCTATCTCGTTCAGTTCTGCTCTGATCTTAGTTATTTCTTGCCTTCTGCTAGCTTTTGAATGTGTTTGCTCTTGCCTCTCTAGTTCTTTTAATTATGAGGTAAGGGAGTCAATTTTAGATCTTTCCTGCTTTCTCTTGTGGGCATTTAGTGCTATAAATTTCCCTGTACACACTGCTTTAAATGTGTCCCAGAGATTCTGGTATGTTGTATCTTCGTTCTCATTGGTTTCAAAGAGCATCTTTATTTCTGTCCTCATTTCGTTATGTACCCAGTAGTCATTCAGGAACAGGTTGTTCAGTTTCCATGTAGTTGAGTGCTTTTGATTGAGTTTCTTAGTCCTGAGTTCTACTTTGATTGCACTGTGGTCTGAGAGACAGTTTGTTATAATTTCTGCTCTTTTACATTTGCTGTGGAGTGCTTTACTTCCAACTACGTGTTCAATTTTGGAGTAAGTGTGATGTGATGCTGAGAAGAATGTATATTCTGTTGATTTGGGGTGGAGAGTTCTGTCGATGTCTATTAGGTCCGCTTGGGGCAGAGTTGAGTTCAATTCCTGGATATCCTTGTTAACTTTCTGTCTCATTGATCTGTCTAATGTTGACAGTGGGGCGTTAAAGTCTCTCATTATTATTGTATGGATGTCTAAGTCTCTTTGCAAGTCTCTAAGGACATGCTTTATGAATCAGGGTGCTCCTGTATTGGGTGCATATATATTTAGGCTAGTTAACTCTTCTAAATTGATCTCTTTACCATTATGTAATGGCCTCTGTGTCTCTTTTGATCTTTGATAGTTTAAAGTCTGTTTTATCAGAGACTAGGATGGCAACCCCTGGGGCAAACTGATGGGTCTTGACTCTTTATCCAATTTGCCAGTCTGTGTCTTTTAATTGGACCATTTAGTCCATTTACATTTAAGGTTAATATTGTTACTTGTGAACTTCATCCCATCATTATGATATTAGCTGATTATTTTGCTCACTAGTTGATACAGTTTCTTCCTAGAATCGATGGACTTTACATTTTGACATGTTTTTGCAATGGCTGGTACCTGTTGTTCCTTTCCATGTTTAGTGCTTCCTTCAGAATCTCTTGTAGGGCAGGCCTGGTGGTGACAAAATCTCTCAGCATTTGCTTGTCTGTAAAGGATTTTATTTCTCCTTCACTTATGAAACTTAGTTTGGCTGGATATGAAATTCTGGGTTGAAAATTATTTGCCTTAAGAATGTTGAATATTGGCCCCCACTCTCTTCTGGCTTGGAGAGTTTCTGATGAGAGATCTGCTGTTAGTCTGATGGGCTTCCCTTTGTGGGTAACCCGACCTTTCTCTCTGGCTGCTCTTAACATTTTTTCCTTCATTTCAACTTTGGTGAATCTGACAATGATGTGTCTTGGAGTTGCTCTTCTCAAACAATATCTTTGTGGCATTTTCTGTATTTCCTGAATTCGAATGTTGGCCTGCCTTACTAGGTTAGATAAGTTCTCTTGGATGATATCCTGCCTTACTAGGTTCATGTCCTTCATTTGCTCTTCAATTGCTGATACTCTTTCTTCCAGTTAATCGACTCAGTTACTCAAGCCTGTGCAATTGTCATGTAGTTCTTGTGTTACAGTTTTTATCACTATCAGTTCTTTTAAGGTCTTCTCTGCATTGATTATTCTAGTTATCCATTCATCCATTCTTTTTTCAAGGTTTTTAGTTTCTTTGCGCTGCTTACATAGTTCTTCCTCTAGCTCTGAGAAGTTTAATCAACTGAAACCTTCTTTTCTCAATTCGTCAAAGTCATTCTCTGTTCAGCTTTGTTCCATTCCTGACAATGAGCTGCATTCCTTTGGAGGGGGAGATGCACTTTGATTTTTTGAATTTCCAGCTTTTGTGCCCTGCTTTTTCCCCATCTTTGTGGTTTCATCTACCTTTGGTCTTTGATGATGGTGACGTACTGATGGGGTTTCGGTGTGGGTGTCCTTTCTGTTTGTTAGTTTTCCTTCTAACAGTCAGGACCCTCAGATTTAGGTCTGTTGGAGTTTGCTTGAGGTCCACTTCAGACTCTGTTTGCCTGGGTATCAGCAGTGGACGCTGCAGAAGATTGAATATTGCTAAACAGCGAGTGTTGCTGTCTGGTTCTTGCTCTGGAAGCTTCCTCTCAGGGGTGTACCCCACCACATGAGGTGTGAGGTGTCAGTCTGCACCTAGTGGTGGATGTCTCTCTGTTAGGCTACTCAGAGATCTGGGACCCACTGTGCAAGCAGTCTGTCCATTCTCAGAACTCAGCCTCCGTGCTGGGAGATCCACTGCTCTCTTCAAAGCTGTCAGACAGGGACATTTACCTCTGCTGAGGTTTCTGCTGCTTTTTGTTTAGCTATGCCCTGTCCCCAGAGGAGTTAAAATATCTTCTTAAGATATACTCATGGACAAGAAATATAAGACAAGTGCTCAAGGTCACTGATCATCAGAGAAATCCAAAACAAAATGACAAGATACCATCCCATACACAGTCAGAATGACTGTTATTATTAAAAAGCCAAAGTAATAAGAAGAATGTATGTGGGCAAGGCTTCAGGGTAAAATAAACTCTTATATACTGGAGATAAGAATGTTCATTCACTGTGGAAATCGGTTTGTGGATTTCTAAAAGTACTAACAATAAAACTACCATTCCACACAGCAAACCTATTACTTGTTTTTGTTTTGTTTTGTTTTGTTTTGTTTGAGATGGAGTCTTGCTCTGTCACCCAGGCTGGAGTGCAGTGGCTGGATCTCAGCCCACTGCAAGCTCCACCTCCCGGGTTTATGTCATTCCCTTGCCTCAGCCTCCTGAGTAGCTGTGACTAAAGCTGCCCACCACCTCGCTTGGCTAGTTATTGTGTTTTTTAGTAGAGACAGGGTTTCACTGTGTTAGCCAGGATGGTCTTGATCTCCTGACCTCTTGATCCACCCATCTCGTCCTCCCAAAGTGCTGGGATTACAGACTTGAGCCACTGTGCCTGGCCACTGTCCTCTTGTATTTTACTAAGCTGTTTTTTTTAGTTCTCCTTGAAGAGATTCTTTACCTCCCTTGTAAGTTGGAATCCTAGGTATTTTATTCTCTTTGAAGCTATTTTGAATGGGAGTTCATTCATGATGTGGCTGTCTGTTTGTCTGTTACTGGTGTATAAGAATGCTTGTGATTTTTGCACATTGATTTCGTATCCTGAGACTTGGCTAAAGTTGCTTATCAGCTCAAGGAGATTTTGGGCTGAGGCAATGGGGATTTCTAAATATACAATCATGTCATCTGCAAACAGGGACAATTTGACTTCTTCTTTTCCCAACTGAATGCGCTTTATTTCTTTCTCTTGCCTGATTGTCCTAGCCATAACTTCCAACACTATGTTGAATAGGAGTGGTGAGAGAGGGCATCCCTGTCTTATGCCAGTTTTCAGAGGGAATGCTTCTACTCTTTGCCCATTCAGTATGATACTGGGTGTGGATTTGTAATAAGTAGCTCTTATTATTTTAAGATATGTTCCATCAATACCGAATTTATTGAGCATTTTTAGCATGAAGGGCTGTTGAATTGTGTCAAAGGCCTTTTCTGCATCTATTGAGATAATCATGTGGTTTTTGTCTTTGGTTTTGTTTATATGCTGGATTATATTTATTGTGATGCATATGTTGAACCAGCCTTTCATTCCAGGGATGGAGCCTACTTTATCATGGTGGATACAATATTTGTTGTGCTGCTGGATTAGGTTTGCCAGTATTTAATTGAGGGTTTTTGCATCGATGTTCATCAGGGATAGTCATCTAAAATTCTCTTTTTTTGTTGTGTCTCTACCAGGCTTTGGTATCAGGGTGATGTTGGCCTCATAAAATGAGTTAGGGAGGATTCTCTCTTTTTCTATTGATTGCAATAGTTTCAGAAGGAATGATACTAGCTCTTCCTTGTACCTCTTGTAGAATTCAGCTGTGAATCTCTCTGGTCCTGGACTTTTTTTTAGTTGGTAGGCTATTAATTATTGCCTCAATTTCGGAGCCTGCTATTGGTCTATTCAGGAATTCAACTTCTTCCTGGTTTAGTCTTGGGAGAGTGTAAGTGTCCACAAAATTATCCATTTCTTCTAGGTTTTCTAGTTTATTTGCATAGAGGTGTTTATAGTGTTCTTCGATGGTAGTTTGCATTTCTGTGGGGTCGATGGTGATATCCCCTTTATCATTTTTTATTGCATCTATTTGATTCTTCTCCCTTTTCTTCTTTATTAGTCTTGCTAGCAGTCTATCAATTTTGTTGATCTTTTCAAAAAAACAACTCCTGGATTCATTATTTTTTTGGAGGGATTTTTGTGTCTCTATCTCCTTCAGTTCTGCTCTGATCTTAATTATGTTTGCCTTCTGCTAGCTTTTGAATGTGTTTGCTCTTGCTTCTCTAGTTCTTTTAAATGTGATGTTAGAGTGTCAATTATAGATCTTTCCTGTTTTCTCTTGTGGGCATTTAGTGCTATAAATTTCCCTCTACACACTGCTTTAAATGTGTCCCAGAGATTCTGGTATGTTGTATCTTTGTTCTCATTGGTTTCAAAGAACATCTTTATTTCTGTCTTTGTTTCATTATGTACCCAGTGGTCATTCAGGAGCCGGTTGTTCCGTTTCTATGTAGTTGAGCACTTTTGATTGCGTTTCTTAGTTCTGAGTTCTACTTTAATTGCACTGTGGTCTGACAGACAGTTTGTTACAATTTCTATTCTTTACATATGCTGAGGAGTGCTTTACTTCCAACTATGTGTTCAATTTTGGAATAAGTGTGATGTGGTGCTGAGAAGAATGTATATTCTGTTGATTTGGGGTGGAGAGTTCTGTCGATGTCTATTAGGTCACTTGGTGCAGAGTTGAGTTCAATTCCTGCATATCCTTGTTAACTTTCTGTCTCATTAATCTGTGTAATGTTGACAGTGGGGTGTTAAAGTCTCCCGTTATTATTGTATGGAAGTCTAAGTCTCTTTGTAAGTCTCTAAGGACTTGCTTTATGAATCTGGGTGCTACTGTATTGGGTGTATATATATTTAGGATAGTTAGCTCTTCCTGATGAATTGATCCCTTTATCATTAGGTAATGGCCGGCTTTGCCTCTTTTGACCTTTGATGGTTTAAAGTCTATTTTATCAGAGACTGGGATTACAACTCCTGCTCTTTTTTTTGTTTTCCATTTGCTTGATAGATCTTCCTCCATCCCTTTCTTTTGAGCCTACATGTGTCTCTGCATATGAGATGGTCTCCTGAATACAGCAAACTGATGGTTCTTGACTCTTTATCCAATTTGCCAGTCTGTGTCTTTTAATTGGACCATTTAGTCCATTTACCTTTAAGGTTAATATTGTTACTTGTGAACTTCATCCCGTCATTATGATATTAGCTGGTTATTTTGCTCACTAGTTGATGCAGTTTCTTCCTAGAATCAATGAACTTTACATTTTGACATGTTTTTGCAATGGCTGGTACCTGTTGTTCATTCCTATGTTTAATGCTACCTTTAGGATCTCTTGTAGGGCAGGCCTGGTGGTGACAAAATCTCTCAGCATTTGCTTATCTGTAAAGGATTTTATTTCTCCTTCACTTATGAAACTTAGTTTGGCTGGATATGAAATTCTGGGTTGAAATTTATTTTCTTTAAGAACGTTGAATATTGGCCCCCACTCTCTTCTGGCTTGGAGAGTTTCTGCTGAGAGAATCTGCTCTTAGTCTGATGTGCTTCCCTTTGTGGATAACCCGACATTTCTCTCTGGCTGCCCTTAACATGTTTTCCTTCATTTCAACTTTGGTGAATCTGACAATGATGTATCTTGGAGTTGCTCTTCTCGAGGAATATCTTCGTGGCATTCTCTATATTTCCTAAATTTGAATGTTGGCCTGCCTTACTAGGTTGGGGAAGTTCTCTTGGATGATATCCTGAAGAGTGTTTTCCAACTGTTTTTCATTTTCCCCGTCACTTTCAGGCACACCAAACAGACATAGATTTGGTCTTTTCACATAATCCCATATATCTTGGAGGCTTTGTTCATTTCTTTTTACTCTTTTTTCTCTGCACTTCTGTTCTCACTTCATTTCATTCATTTGATCTTCAATCACTGATACTCTTTCTTCCAGTTGATCAAATCAGTTACTAAAGCTTGTGCATTTGTCATGTATTTCTCATGTCTTGGTTTTCATCTCTATCAGTTCTTTTTAGGTCTTCTCTGAGTTGATTTTTCTATTTATCCATTCATCCATTTCTTTTCAGGGTTTCTAGTTTCTTTGAGCGGGTTATGTAGTTCCTCCTTTAGCTCTGAGAAGTTTGATCAACTGAAGACTTCTCTCAACTTGTCAATTTTCCATCCAGCTTTGTTCCATTCCTGGTGATGTGCTGTGTTCCTTTACAGTGGGAGATGCACTCTGATTTTTTGAATTTCCAGCTTTTCTGCACTGCTTTTTCCCCATCTTTGTGGTTTTATCTGCCTTTGGTCTTTGATCATGGTGACATACTGATGGGGTTTTGGTGTGGGTGTCCTTTCTGTTTGTTAGTTTTCCTTCTAACAGTCAGGACCCTTAGCTGCAGATCTGTTGGAGCTTGCTTGAGGTCCACTCGATACGCTGTTTCCCTGGGTATCAGCAGCGGAGGCTGCAGAAATAGAATACTGCAGAACAGTGAGTGTTCCCGTCTGATTCTTGCTCTGGAAGCTTCATCTCAGGGGTGTACCCAGCTGTGTAAGGTGTGAGGTGTCAGTCTGCACCTAGTGGAGGATGTCTCCCATTAGGCTACTCAGGGATCAGGGACCCACTTGACCAGGCAGTCTGTCCAATCTCAGATCTCAACCTCCATGCTGGGAGAACCAGTGCTCTCTTCAAAGCTGTCAGACAGGGTCTTTTACATCTTCAGAGGTTCTACTGCTTTTTATTTAGCTATGCCCTGTCCCTAGAGGTGTAGTCTACAGAGGCAGGCAGGCCTCCTTGAGCTGAGGTGGGCTCCACACAATTCGAGCTTCCTGGGGGCTTTGTTTACCTACTTAAGTCTCAGCAATGGTGGGTGCTCCTCTCCCAACCTTGCTGCTGCCTTTCAGTTAGATCTCAGACTGCTGTGCTAGCAATGAGGGAGGCTCCCTAGGCATGGGACCCCCTGAGCCAGGTGTGGGATATAATCTCCTGGTGTTCTGTTTGCTAAGACCCTTGGTAAAATGCAGTATTAAGGTGGGAGTTACCAGATTTTCCAGGTATGTGTGTCTCAATTTCCCTTGGCTAGGAAAAGGAATTTCCTTCCCCCTTGTACTTCCTAGGTGAGGTGATGCCTTGCCCTGCTTCAGCTCTCACTGGCTGGGCTGCACTCACAGACCAGCATCGACTGTCCGGCATGCCCCAGTGAGATGAACCCGGTACCTCAGTTGAAAATGCAGAAATCATCTGTCTTCTGTGTTGCTCACGCTGGCAGCCGGAGGCTGGAGCTGTTCAGCCATATTGCATCCCCCTCCACCTTTTATTGTGGTTTCTATTTCATTAGGTGCATTTCAGATTTATGGTAGAAATATATTTGAGCTTGTCACTGCAGATCAAAGAAGTGATTAGAGTGAGGCCGACATTCCTTTTCATCCTGTGTTGCTAGAAGGTTCCCCTTAATTTTTGAAAGTTTTCCTAGTAGTATTATTTGATTGTAGCCTTCTTCATTATGAATTCTTCCATGTCCTAGGTCTCCTGATAATGATCCCCTTGTGTCCTAGTCTTAAAATTGCTTTGTCAGTTTATTTGCTGGGTTGGAGTCTTGCTCCTACCAGGTCAGGGTGCACAGGGGAGATGATGGCTTACTACAGCTTCAGATTCCTGGACTAAATTAATTCTCCTATTTCAGCCTCCAGAGTTTCTGCAACTACCGGCATGCACCACTACACTTAGCTACTTTTTTTTCCTATATTTTTGTAGAGAGGATCTCACCACATATTGTCAAAACTGACATTAAAGCCTGAGGCTCAAGCAGCGCAGCTGCCTCAGCCTTCCATACTGGCTCACAGTGTAAGCCACAAAGCATGGCCTTCCAGCTTCTGAGAATTCAAATGCTTATGTGCAAGGCATTCTTAGGCTTATATAAAGAATCAAAAGAAATACAAGAGCATTTAGCAGAAAAGGCATCCCTGGATTTAAATGTTATTTAAAAATAAATTTAAGGCCTGAAAGGTAGATATGAAGGAGTCCAATATTCTTAAATTAAGTGGATATCACAGAAGTGCAGAGTTGTGAAATATAAGGGGACATAAATCAATAATTAATATTGTACCTGGATGTTTAAACATTAACACGAGATCGTAGTGTAAGTTTTGAAATTACTTGAGGAGAGAATTTAGAACTAAAGAATATGATGTGAGCAGTAGGATTGAATAGAAGTAATATTTTGAGAAGGAGAATTTTAAGATTGCAGACTCTACAGCAGAAAACAAGACAATAAATAAAAGTTCTTAACAAAGAAGTTTAAGCAGAACAAATTAAAATTCTTACTTAGTTTTCCATCCTAATATGGTGGAAATTGAAAACTGTCATTTTCAACTTTACATTTCATATGTAGAGTATTGGTGAAATTAGGTATTTATTGACTTCAGGATACACAAGCTAACACATTTCCATTGGAAAATTAGCCAGCGAACATATCAAAGGTGAAAGGCTGACCTCTAACTAAGAGCACATTAAGGATACATTATAGGAGAACCTCTTCTATTTTGAAAGAGTAACAGTGTTGTAATCTCCCCTTTCATAGAATTGCTTATTGCAATAAAAGCAAATCTTGGCCATCATTAGAAATTACTCTCTAGTACATGTTAATTTGTCAACATTTAAGATAAAGCCAACCATTTAGAGATAAAGGAGAACTTTTATGTGAAAATTTAGTGTGTGGTTGTTTGAAGGTAACAGTATTTGTGTGTGAGATGAACTGAACAACAAGAGAAAATTTGAGCCCATTAACATTAAATGCCACAACAGGTAAGGTCAGAGGCAGAACACAGATTGGTGTTTGCTAGCAGCTGAGGGAAGGAGAAAATGAAAGCTTAACTTGTAGCTGGAGTTTTAGTTTGGAGTCATGAAAATGTTTTCGAATTCAGTGCAGGTAGTTACTGTCCAAAACAGAATACACTTAATGCTACTTAACTGTTTACATTATAATATTTAATTTTGTTATGTGAATTTCTTCACAACAACAAAATAAATCAACTATTTTTTGTTTTGTTTTGTTTTGTTTTTTCCCTTTACCTCTCCTTAGTTGCATAACCATCATCTCTTGGTGACATATGGTCATTTATCCAGGAAGAGGTTAGCTCTCTGCATGGAGGACCTCCATAATTCTCTTTTTCATGTGACATGGAACCTTTAATATTAAAATGATGGAACATAATGTAAAGATCACCAAGTCTGAAACACTATATTCTCTTCCCAAACAACTTCTACAATTATTCCTTTGTTCCCTAAATTACTAGACAGTCATGACACTGTGAATATTCTTATAGCTTTGGATAATCCCATGGCTCCTGCAAGGCTAGTTGTAATGTAGCTGAAGGCAGACATCAATTCTTTAGTAAAAGTTCATTTGTAATGGTTAATAACTACTTAGTGATTATTTTCCTTTTCATATGAATTACTGATGACTGCCAATGACACAGGGAAAACATGTAAAACCACCAAACTTGACAGACTTTAGGTTTACATACATTGTACTTTCTCAGTTGAAGAAGGAAAATTTTCTCTTCTTATTCAGTTCATCTCACACACACAAATACTTTTACCTTTGAACAACCCCATACTAAATTTTTACATAGAAGTTATCCTTTATCTCACTTATCTCTAAATGCTTGGCTTTATCTTAAGTGTTGACAAATTAAAATGTACTAAAGAATATTTTCTAATGATGGCCAAGATTTACTTTTACTGCAATAAGCAATTCTATGAAAGGGGAGATTACAACATTGTTGCTCTTTCAAACTAGAAGAGGTTCTCCTGTAACCTACATGACTTTTTGTATCTGTCTCCTTTCCTTTTGCATGATGTCCAGAAGTTTCATTTACATCATAGCCCTTAACTCTTTCCACAAGCTGTTAACCCATTATTTTATTTGGGTTGTTTCCACCACAGTGTTTCTATGCACCTGTATTTGTTTGAGTACACTTATTCAATTCTGGGTGTATATACAGTGGAATTCTTGGTCCTATGATAATTATGTTTGTTTTATTGAGGAACCACCATATTTCTCCATAGTAACTGCATCATTTTCCATTGCAACTAGCATTGTATCAGGGTTCCAGTTTATCTGCATCCTGTCAAACACTTGCTATTTCCTGCTTCTTAAAATTTATTGTCATTCAAGTGTGTGTGTGAAGTCTGGTATCTCACTTTGGATTTGAAATGCATTTGCTGAATCACAGATTATGAGTATCTGTTCCATGTGCTTTTTGGGCATTTGCCTATTTTATTTGGAGAAATATCTATTTAGATGTTTGGTTCTTTTATTTTTTTAAGCTGTAAGTTATTTATGTTTTGGATGCTAGAAGTTGAAACTTTAAAATTTGTTCCTTAAACTTATGCACACAGAAATCGTCCACTTTCCTGAGAAAATTGGATTACGCTGCACCATCTAGAGACCATGCATACTGTGATTATGGTCATTCTAGTCGGGATGAACATTTCTCTGGAGGATGTCAGTACTATAACATTTCCTAGATTTGTCAAATAGATTTCTTCTGACATTAAGAATTTCTTTTTTCAATTTGGTTATTGTGATGGCTACAGTAAGGCCCGGTGGTAGAGATTATTCTGAAGATCCAAGTGGAATTTCTTACAGAGAAGCATTTCAGGGATATTTTAAGGGTCCAGAATGGATTTGTAAATTATAAAATTGTATTTAGTAGAACAGACTATTATTTTAATGAAATTCTAAGGAAAATTGTAAAGGAAAAATATAACATGTTTAAATATTGAGTATTCTTAACAGTATAAAGCATAGGGAATGATATGAAGGTGAGAACTTCAGTTCATGTTCAGAAAATGTGACTCAACATTTACTTTAGAATTAAATTTGTTAAGCTTCAAATACTACTCTTATACTTCTTTCTAATGAAACCTTGTGACTATTGCAGGCATAATTAATATCCTGTCAACAAAGGCAGAGGAAAGTAGATATTTCCAAATAGTACTTTAACTTATTCACGCATTAGTGATAGCAGTAAAAAATGTTTAAATGTAGTCCAATGTATTATTTTATCAACTCTGCAGGGAACTTTCATGGTGCACCACCTGCACAAGGGCCCTGGTTGTCTCATGGTGGAAGCAACCACCATGATTATAACAATACACAAGATAGATATGGCAGAAGTCAGGAGAGTTACTCAACGAGCTGTGGTGATTTTTATTCCTGTGGTCATGAGCACATTGACAATGGTTGTTGCAAGTAATGGTTTAGTAATAAGTTTTTGCAAATAGGAATAATATAAAATAGTTGGGATTTAATCAATTGTTTTTTAGATGGAGTGTAGCTTTGTTCCCCAAGCTGGGGTGCACTGGCTCCATCTTGGCTTACTGCACTCTCTGCCTTCTGGGTCCAAGCTATTCTCTTGCCTCAGCATCCTAAGTAACCGGTATTAGACATGTGTGCACCACCTCTGGCTAATTTTTTGTATTTTCCGTACAGACAATGTTTCACTATGTTTGCCAGTCTGTTCTCAAAATCCTGATCCACCCTCCTCAGACTCCCAAAGTGCTACGATTACAGGCATGAGCCACCACTCTCAGCCTATCAGATTTAATTGATGATATGAATGGAAATGCTTTAAACCTCATACTTTTGTTAAAGTGAAGTGTATAGAACATAAACAACAGCATAAAGTTTAAGATGGAGTTGCTTAAGGGTTTAAGAAATCATCAAATGATAAAAATAAAAAGATTTGGACTTAAACAACTAAACCAATTAAGTTTCCTGATTAAACAACCTAAAGAAATAAAATTCATGACATTGCAGAAGTTTTACAGTCCGTAATTCTTACAATTGACAGACCAGTCTGCAAGGAGGAAGTATTTTCTTGAGAAAATTTTGACAAGATCATCACTTTTTATAGGGTAAGGGTGCAAATAATTTTCTTTTTTTTTTTTTTTTTTTTTTTTTTTTTTTTGAGACGGAGTCTCGCTCTGTCGCCCAGGCTGGAGTGCAGTGGCCGGATCTCAGCTCACTGCAAGCTCCGCCTCCCTGTTCCCGCCATTCTCCTGCCTCAGCCTCCCCAGTAGCCGGGACTACAGGCGCCCGCCACTTCGCCCGGCTAGTTTTTTGTATTTTTTAGTAGAGACAGGGTTTCACCGTGTTAGCCAGGATGGTCTCGATCGGCTGACCTCGTGATCCGCCCGTCTCGGCCTCCCAAAGTGCTGGGATTACAGGCTTGAGCCACCGCGCCTGGCTGCAAGTAATTTTTAAGGGAGAAGTTACCAACTTTTATGTTGAAGTGAGTTAGTCACGTTATGAAATTGTGTTTTCATTCACCGGTAAAGTAGGATTGTAAGCATGAAGTGAAAAGAAAAAACTCCCTAGTCTTGTTTATCTTACTGTCCAGTTTTGATGGCTCAGGTCTTTAATTTCAACATTGGGGAGGCCAAGGCTTGCAGATATCTTTAGGTCACGAGTTGAAGACCAGGCTAGCCAACACCATGAAATCCCATCCCTACCCAAAACACAAAAATTAGCTGGGTGTGGTGGTGAATGCCTGTAATATGTTACAATTAGTTGGGAGGCTCAGGCAGGAGAATCATTTGAACCTCGGAGGTCAAGGCTGCAGTGAGCCAATACTGCACCATGCACTTTAGCCTGGGTGACAGAGCAAGACTCCAACTCAAAAATAATTATATAAATCAACAAACAAATAAATAATAAATAGGGTATCCTTCAGTTAAAGCACTTATCCTTTCTTTTTTAGAGACAGGGTCTTACTCTGTTGTCCTGCCCTGACTGTACCACCATTGTAGCACACTAGCCTTGAACTCCTGGGTTCAAATGTGCAAGCCTTCCATTTCAGCCTCCCAAGTAGCTGGAATTACAGACACACACCACCGTGCCCAGCTTTTGTGTTTGTGTTTGTGTGTGTGTAGTAGGGATAATGATTTTGATTTGGATATATTGTTCAGGCTGGTCTCAAACTTCCAGGCTTAAGTGATCCTCCTTCCTTGGCCTTCCAAAGCATTGTGATTATGGTAGTGAGCCACTTAGTCTGGAATATCAATTCTTGGTATGAGTGGCAATCCATCTTTTCTCCTTTAATTCTTTTGAGATATACAATAAATCATTATTAAGTGTACTTGTCCTGTGCTACTGAACACTAGATCTTATTCCTTCTAAACAACCATAATTTAACCTATGGTCATCCCCTCTTTGATCCTTTCATTACCAGGACACATTGCTTGTATCAGATTATTGTACATATGCCACAAGTATCTACAACTGTTATGTCCAAATTTTTAAAAATAAGAAAAAAATTAATAAAAAGGGTATCTCCAAAAGAGTGATAAAACAGGAGGCTCTAATTTGTTCCTCCATCCACAAATGCAACAAATTAAAAGCCATATCCACATTAATTCCCTATGAGATAAACTCAGAAACTAGTTGCGATACTCTTGCACAAATTATTATGAAAATACTCACTTAAAAAGAGGTAAGAAAAACTGAATCATAGTCGTCTTCTAGAGTTTATGTCTCACACAGTGCCCTAGAATCAACAAAGAACTGTTATTTCACAACTTCTCCCAGAGGACTGAAGTATTAATCCACATGTGTAATGCCCCAACTCTTACAGCTGCTTCTCAATGAAGTGATTCCTAACTTGCCTATCTCTGGATTCTAACACAGACTGGTATTGATAACTCTACTAAGACCTCCAAGATAAAAGAGGGGTTTAAATAGACATTCAAGTACTTCTGAAACTGTTTCCTCCTGGCTTACTAGATCTCAAGCAGTCAATGAAGCTCAGCTGCCACTTTGTACCTCGAAGAACTTAGATTATATATCTAATGCCTGAAGTTCTTTTTTCCTTTTTTTCTTTTGAGACGGATTTCTGCTCTCTCACCTAGGCTGGAATGCAATAGCACAATGTCAGTTCACTGCAACCACTGCCTCCCAGGCTCAAGTGATTTCCCTACCTCAGCCTCCTGAGTAGCTAGGATTACAGGCACCTGCCACCATGCCAGCTGACTTCCGTATTTTTTAGTAGAGACAAGTTTTCACCATGTTGGTCAGGCTGGTCTCAAACTCCTGACCTAAGGTGACTCACCTGCTTTGGCCTCCCAAAGTGCTGGGATTACAGGCATGAGCCACTGCACCCAGCCGCACCTTGACTTTTGTAGCTTCTGCCCACATATCTTCCTGCTAATTCTCCTGACTTTTGGATCTGTCAAGGTCCTCTGAGATCAGGCACGTAGGCATTTCTCATCAGTCTTCATCGTCACTCACTCTATCAATATACTGAGCTTCTAAATTTTCCTAGAAGTCAAACTACCCAACTATTACCCTGACTTCTCAGGTTGCTGCCTAAGAGTTTGAATACTAACTTGCCAATCTCTGGAAGCTAATGAATCCTAGCTTTCTGTAGTCCCGGGATTCTAAAGAGGAAAAAAGATTGTTTTACAATGGGCTGCGTGATTTTTAAACTTGCCTATTGATATAGTTTGGACATTTGTCCCTCCAAGCCTCAGGTTGAAACGTAGTCCCCCACACTGTAAATGACACCTAGTGGGAGGTGTGTGTTTGTGTCATGGGGCTGGATCACTCATAAATTGCTTGGCACCTTTGCCAAGGCTAATAAGTGAGTTTACTGCTGTATTAATTTTCACAATGCCACTTACCTCCAAATAGGTTGTTGAAAAGGGACTGATACCTTCTCCCCTCCTCTCACTTGCTCTCTCCACATGTGGTATACCTTTTTTCCTTTTATCTTCTGTCCTGAGTGGAAGCCTTGGGGGCCTCTCACTAGATGCAGACACTGGCACCACACATCTTAACAGCCTGCAAAACCAGGAGCCAATGAAAACTCTTTTCTTTACAAATTTTTCAGTCTGTTATTATTTTATGGTAACACAAATAGACTAAGACATGTATCTCTGGCTTGCCTATATCAGTAAGCAGTGGAGTTCAGCATTCACTATTTCCTGCATTCCATAGAGGACAAAGAGGTGGTTTTCAGTGGTCCCGTGAGTTCTTCCTTAAATCCAACCCTTGGCTTGTTCTAGCTTTCAACTTCTCCATGGAAGAATCCCAAGCTTTTAAACTTTTCCCTTGGGACCACTATTTTTTTTTTTAGATCAAGTCTTACTCTGTCACACAGGTTGAGGTGCAGTGGCATGATCTCAGCTCACTTTGACTTCTACCTCCCAGGTTCAGGAGACACCCTGCCTCAACCTTGCAAGTAGCTGAGACTACAGCCATACGCCACCAGGCCTGGCTAATTTTATTTATTTATTTATTTATTTATTTTTTGTATGTTTAGTACAGAAGGGATTTCACCATGTTAGCCAGGATGGGCTCGGCCTCCTAACCTCATGATATGCCTGCCTTGGACTCCCAAAGTGCTGGGGTTACAGGCCTGAGCCATTGTGCACTGTACTCATCCTGGATCAGTCTTTTACTTTGCCTGTTTCTAGGGTCTGATTTGACAGAATATGAATTCTGTGATTCTGCTAATTCCCACCCTCTTTGTAAAACAAAACAAAACAAAACAAAACTCACAACTATCCTTAGATAAGGACACCTTAGTGAATGATTCTACAACTTGGGGTTGAATCTGTGACACCTTCTTCGACCATAAAACTGAGAATAATCACACATATAGGATAAAAGAACAGTTTTAATTTGATGCTTTTTCTCCTCCCTAAGCCAGCACAGTGTTGCATACAAAAAATTTCCCCAGACTCACAGTTTCTTCAGAGAGGAGAGAGTTGATAGTGTATATTCAGCCTTTTCTTTTCCATTTTGCAGTTCTTCACATGATGTTCTCTCTAGTCTTATCCTGTGGGAAACATTGGGAGTATCAGACAACTGGGGTCAGTTAGAAACAAAGTACATGTATGGGGCTCACAGGGACCATAACAGTAATCTTACTGGTGGTTTTGCATTTCAGCCAGCAGAGGTGCACTATCAGAGAAACTAGGCAACAGCATCATTCTGCAGCAACCAACCATGGTTGATGTGTCTGCCAGGCTCAAATCACTGGTCAGCTGTGAAATCCCACCCTGGTTTTCTCTGCAAAACTTGCAAGGCTGTGACAAAGAGGCAGCTTGGTGATTATCCACAGAAGGGGCATGTGACCACACCCAATCTCAGCTGCCACATGTTTGACCATCCTGGCTCTGTGTGCTCCATACAGGGCTGAAAAACAGGCAATTTAGTGGTTAAGGATGAAGTTTCTGGCCCTACCTGGACCCAGTGGCCAAGTGGCTTATATCATAATCCTTGGTACCCCTGGAAAGAAGTTCACTTCTGATATATCTAATGGAAATCACTGGGGCATTAGAATATCTGGAGTACATGACTTTATTGAGAAACAGAGAATCCCATTCTCAGCTCTAGCTACTCCCACTGCTGCTGGGAAGCAACTATGCTGGGGAAAGTGCCACTCTGAGCCACAGAATGTAGTCTATTCAGGCTCTGTCCAGCAGAGAATGGATCTAGACTCTCCAGCCTCTGTCCCCTATGGGGAGGACCCTCTTTCAGATCTGGCTCTTCTGCATTAGTCAGGGAACTATATAATCTTTGAGAAAGTTTCTGGGCAATATGCATATTTTTAAGCAGAGACCAGGCTCTGAATGATCTGTTCAACTGCAGATGTTAAGGGAGCTGATTGTCAGCCCCAGGCCCTCTTGCTGCAGGCAGGAACCACACCTATCTGTGCGGAGACTTTCCAGTAACCATCACAGACAAAATTACAAGTGTGCCTTTCTCTTTTCCACAACATAATCTGAGTGGATACAGTCTCAGCTCCAGCCTGTCCAATTTCAATTTCTAAAATAGAATCATTCATAATAAGTAACCTACCAGCCAAACAAACTTAAAAAACCCAAGAACCAATAGATTCTGGATGAATTCTACAAGATCTACAAAAAGCTGCATCATATTCCATGTGTGGGTGATCCTAATTTGTTCAACCAGTTGTGTATTTATGTTACACACAGCAACAACAACAACAACAACAACGATGACAAACAAACAAAAATGAAAGCTGCAGTGGAAATGCCAAGTCAGCCAGTATCATCTGAAGGCTCAGTGGCGAAGGACCCACTTCTTTGCTTGCATTACCTAGTTACTAGCAGCCTTGTCCACAGTGGCAGTTTTTCAATTGTTTTTTACAGCTCTCTAGAGAACCTGAAATTATGTATATTTCTATGAATTATAGTATATTCGTTATACTTTATCTTTAAACTTGAAGCTGGGTACAGTGGCCCAAGTTTTTAATTTCAGTCCTTAGGGAGACTGATGTTGGAGCATCCTCTAAGCCCAAAAGTCTGAGACTACATTGATGTATGATTCAGCTTGGTGACAGAGCAAGACCCTGCCTCTAACTAAATAAATAATAAAAATATAAATGATAGTAATATTTTTGTTTTACAGTTTGGAAACACAAATTTCCTTGATCAAATATATGAATATTTAATAGTCACTAATACAGCACATTTGCTTGTGCATAGGAACCAATGCAGGAAAGCAATAGGATTGGATGCTCTTTCCCCTTAATGCCTAAACACGTATATACTGTGATAATAAGTGGTGGTTTTGGACCAGGAAGGCTTTCTGCCAGAGTCATCAACATTGGGGAAAAAAAATCCTCCACAAGTCCAGGAAAAAAAAAAAAAAATCTTTACTGATGATAGTAACTATAAAATCTCTTACAGATTTGATTTCATTGTTAATTTAGTGTAGATTAGGCAGCATAACACAAACTACCCAGCCCCTAGTAGTAGGAAATTTGATGACAGATGTCAATTCAATTTGGTTTTTGAAAACTACAAGAATCTTAGTTAACACCATAGTTACATGAGTAATTTTGACAATATACACCAGCTTACTTTAAAACACTAGAGACCTAAATATTATTTTAAACATAGTTCAAACTTCATGTGGATAACGGGAAAAATTGCATGTTTTTACTTTCATTCATTTCCTTCTGATTTTATGCCTTTCATTCTCTCCTTCCTCCTTCCCTTCATTTCTCCTTTCCTTCCTTCATTTCCTTCCTTCCTTCCCTCCTTCCTTCCTTCCCTCCTCCTTTCCTTTTGTCTTCCCTACCTCACCCTTCTCGTTTCTCCCACTCTTTCTCTCTCACTGTTTCTTTTTCCTTTCCTTCCCCTCCTTCCCTTCCTTGTTTCCCTTTCTTCCCTTCCTTCCCTCCCTTCCTTCCTTCCTTCCTTCCTTCCTTCCTTCCTTCCTTCCTTCCTTCCTTCCTTCCTTCCTTCCTTCCTTCCTTCCTTTATTGCTTTCTCTCCTTTCTCCTTCTTTTTCTTTTTCTATCTCCTCTTTCATTTTTTTGTTTGTTTGTTTGTATTATTTAGACAGAATCCTGCTCTGCAGATTTACGATCCACAGAAAATTAAAAAACATGCAGTTCTGCAGCCCAAGGAAAGCCACACAGGCAAGCCACCAAAAGGTTGAGAGACTGAGAAAAAACAAGTGCTGAAGTGCATCAGCCATATTGCTTTAAGCAGACTCCACTTACAGGCACACACACATAAATACACACACACAATGCCACATACACACAGAGACATCTAACACTCGTACACTACCTGATAAGCAAACAGCCCGGTAGCTTCTGAGGTAGTGTGGTTCTGCAGGAAGCCCCACCTGGTAGAGAGAGTAACCATGGGAAACAAGTGGAGTCTATCTAAAAATCACAGTAGGGCAATTGTTAAGAACTGCTGGGAACACACCCCAAGACTGGCCTCGAAGAGACCAGGACAAACTGGCCATAAATAAGATCTCTGCATCACTGTGACATGCTTGTGATTGCTACAATGCCTGTGCTGGAAGTTGCTGGTTTACCAGAATGAGGGCAAGTAATATTTGGCCCACCCAGAGTAGAAAACTGCTTAAGGTGTTTCTAAATCACAAACAATGGCATGAGTGATCTGTGCCTTAAGGACATGCTTCTACTGCAGATAACAAGCTAGAGCATGTCCCTTTCTTCTTTGTAAAAAATACTTCTAGTTAATCTATTAACTGCAGAAATGATGTTTATCATGGGCCTACTGTCAATAAATAGGTGGATCAAACTTTGTTCCAGGCTCTCAGCTGTTAAGGCGGTTATCCCCTGATCCCATTTTGAACTCTATTTCTGTGTCTGTGTCTTTATTCCTCTGGCACTGCTTGGTTTGTGTCTCCAAGACTGAGCTGGTCTCAGCAAGTGACACCCAACCTTGTGCTAAATACTATGCCATCATAATATAATCCTAATTACATTTTAGAACTTGTTAAAAAACAATACAATTTGAAATCAAAGTTCTGTTCACTCCCCTTTTCTATCGATAATGGGCGATCTAAAGTTTGACATCCTAATTATCATATATCTTGCCAGGAATGTAGATTGTTCTCTTGTATTAACTCTTTCTCATTTAAGACTAACCATTCTCTCCTAGTAGTGAGAGCTTGAGAAGCAGTACGGTAACCGGTAAAGTTTAACTATCCTTGGGAAGCCTGTCCCTCTGTACATATTATTACTGAAATTATTTAAAAAATTCTGAGAAGGTCTTGACATTTCCTCACTACTTTAATCTTGATTGTTGTGGAACTGATTGTTGTCAGAGCTACTGCTGCAGCAGCTGGAGTTTTTCTATGTTCATCAGTGCAGACAGCAGGTTTTGTACATAAATGACAAAAGAATTCTCTTCTGCTATGAAACTGTCAAACTAAAATAAAAAGATAGTTAATCAAATCAGTGATGTCTGACAAACTGTAATGTAGCTGGGAGATCGAGTAGCTAGTTTGGAATATAGAATGCAGCTAACAGGTGACTGGAATACTTCTGAATTTGTATCACTCCTCACCCTCATAATGAATCAGAGTGTGAATGGGAAATAATAAAAAAGCATCTAGAAAGACACTCTGCAAATTGTCTTCGGATGTTGCAAAATTAAAAGAACAAACATTTAAAGCATCCCAGGCATACCTGACCTAAATGCCAGGAACTCAAGTGCTTGACAGTGCTGCAGATGGATTGGCAGTCATAAATCCTTTGAAATGAATAAATACAATTGGAGGCTTTGTGATTTCTATGATAATTCTACTATTAATCTGTATTGTTCATCTTTGTGCAGTACAGATGCAGATCTTGACTCCTGTGAGAAGCAACTCACCTTGATAAAGCTGCCTTTGCTTTTGTTGCCCTTCAAAAGCAAGAAAAACCAAGTACTGGAAACAAGTCCCAAGCCTGGCCATAAACAGGTCATGAGAAACTGGCCATAAACAAAATCTCTAAAACACTGTTACATGCTTGTGATGGCTATGACACCCACTCTGGAGGTTGTTGGTTTAATGGAATGAGGGCAAGAAACACCTGGCCAACCCAGGACAGAAAACTGCTCAAGGTGTTCCTAAACCACAGACAATAGCATGAGTGATCTGCGCCTTAAGGACATGTTTCTTATGCAGATAATAATCCAAAGCCTGTCTCTTTGTTTCCCATAAGGAATACCTTTACCTAATCTACAATCCATAGAAACAATGCCTACCACTGACTTGCTGTCAATACATATGTGGGTCAAACTCTGTTAGAGGTTCTCAGTTCTGAAGGCCGTTGGCCCACTGATTCCCACTTTGCAGCCTATTTCTGTTTCTTTATCTTAATTTCTCTAGTGCCACTGGGTTAGGGTCTATACCACTGAGCAGTTCTTGTCAAAAGGAATATTTGGAGTGCAAATTCATGCCACCCTGGCAAACTACAAATTTGAGGGCTTTTGTATCTGAAGCCAAAAAGAGTAGGATGAATTGATCCCGGGTAGTATGTGGCCTACACACTTGCCTTTTATTTTCTTGACTTCCATGTTCCTCATTAGCCTAGGATTTCCTGAGCCTGGCTCAACTACTTCCACACTAAATGTATCCAAGTTCATAGAGAATAATCCTCATGGGAATCCATTGTATGAGTGTTTCCTTCTAAACACTGACAGTTTTTAATAAATGGGCAACTTTGATACTTTTAAAACCATAAATTCCTGTTATGGCCACCAACAAGGAAACTCTTGTTCTCACAACTCTATCAGGGGCTGCATGATTCCTATAGGATGAGAATCAGGCAGTCGTCTGGCTTTTGCCTGGAGGCTAATTTAGCCTCTGTTTCATTAATCTGCATGACCTTCTTATTGTGGAGGAGCTCTTCATTGAACTGTTGCTGGATGAGACTGCCTTTCTCCACAGATTACTTAGCTGCCAGGGATTTCAGAGAGCAAAAGGGACTTTGGGGAAACAGGCTGTGCTGCAGGTTGTGGGTTGTTGTCTCATGGGGGCTGAGATTGTTTGTACCTTGCATGAGGCTTTTTGGTCCTCTGAAAGGAGTCATTGAGCATTGTTTCCAGCACAAGGCAGATGGTTCTCTCAGGCTAGACTTGGTTTTTCCTTGCTTTCTCAGGGACTCCATATTGTCCCTCAACAGCAACACTGGACACCCTTTTTAGGTTTGCCATCAAAAACGCAGCCTTGAGGCATTGTCTCAACCTCATCTGCATGCTTGAGAGGCCACTCCGAGGTGTGAGAATGCTGCTCCCTCTTTGACTTGCCTTTGACGTGGTTCCTGTCTTTCCCAGGGAGTCTCTGCTAAGCCCAGGATGAAGGGAGGCAGTGCGGGCAAAAGCCCAGAAGTGTTTCACTGACACCTGTCTCTGGGGTCTCAGGTATGATTCTATCGTCCAAAAAACGCTTAACAACACAGCAGACTATATTCCAATCCCTATGTATTCTGACTGTTGCACACAGACTGCTTTGGGAATGGGTTCGGAGGAGCAGTTTCCAACAACCACCTCACAGTCTCAAAACGCGTTCTCAAGGTCTATACTTTTAGGGTCCCTCCGTGGGTTTTCACAGGCAGTCTTTTTCCTAATACCAGGGCAGCTCTGCCTGTATCATTTTCCTCTGCTTAGGCAGTCTGACAACTGTGATGGTCGGGCACCAGAGTCTGCCTCATGAATGCGAATGTGCCAGTCTCAGAGAACCAGGCCTGATTGTGAGCTCTGGCTACCATCACAATGAATGCCATCAGTGCCTAGGCACAAGTCCCTGCGGTTTGGTGGAGAAAGAGACCTCTGTGGAGGTGTGTCCGTGGTGTACTATCTCCTGTCTTCTCTGGGATCCACGGGATTATCCCATGATCCTAGAAGAAGGCAGACATGAGCCAGCCTGCAGAAACATCAAGCTCAGCCTAAGGAATAAACCAAAAAATCCCTAATGATCCAAAAGGATCTGCAAGATTCCTCAGGCCTGCCTAGACTGTGTAGGGGTAAGTCTCTTTGAAATTTGTCCCGCTGTAATTTCTAGGTAAAGCCCATCTCTATTCCCCGGAGTTGCCCTCTCACAGTTGGGGCTTCCTGTAGAACTATACAGCCTCAGGAGTTTCCAGGCTGTTTTTCTGTGGGAACGTAGTGAGTGTTGGATGTCTGTGTGTGTATGTGTGTGTGTGTGTATGTTCCTGTAAATGGAATGTGTTTATAGAAATGTGGCCTACACACTGCAATGCTTCTTTTGAGTCTCCAAACCTTTTGGTGGCCTGTCTGTGTGGCTCTTCTGGGGCTATAAGGTTTAATGTTTTTTTTAATTTATGTGTGGATCATTAATTTACTGTGAGTTGGGAAGTGGGCTGCGACCCACCAGCATTAAATTACCTCCCCTGGGAAAAGAAAAAAAAAAAAAAAAAGCCACTCTTCTGAAAGAAGAGGAGCACACCATGCAAAAACAAAACAAAACAAAACAAAACAGACATCTTCCAGTGTTTTATTGTCCTTTGGCCAACCCAGGTAGAGACACTAGCAGTACTGTCCATGGGGCCCCTTGAATTTACCTTCAATTCGGTTGTCAGTCCAGCAGTGCTTCACATCATGAAGGGGCACTCTGCCATGATGTAAGATTTCATCCTGGGACATAGAGTGTGAGCAGTAATAAGTTCAGATGGGGTGAGGATACAATGTGGTGAGGAGTGGACAGGGTCCCACAAATTCACCTGCAACAAAAATGAAGACAAATGACACAGAAGGTACTTCCAACTCATCGCAGCATTTCCTTAATTGCACAAGCAGTCCATACCATATCCCAGTGTTCAGGTGCACATATGCCAATATGCAATGAACCTTTGCAATGCAAATTGGGGCCATCCTGGAAAACTTCCGATTTCAGGGCTTTCATACCTGGAACCAAATGAAAGTGGAATGGCATGATGCAGGGTGGGATATATGGCCTCCAGACTTGCCACTTCTTTTTCTGATTTCCATGTTCATCATCAGACTGGGTTTTTGGGGTCTGGCTCAATGACTTCCACACTAAATGTTTCCCCATTTCAGAAAGTGACTTTCATGGGAATCCATTTCATGAGTGTTTCCTTCTAAACATTGTCAGGTTTTAATGACTGGGCAACTTTGATACTTTTAAAACTGTAAATTCCTGTTAGAGCCTCCAAAAAGGAAACTCTTGTTCTCCCACTTCTATCAGAGGCCTGTATTATTCCTGTAAAATAAGAAGCAGGCTGTTGTCAGGATTTTGCATGGTAAACTAGCCTCTGTTTCATCTTATCTGTATGGCCTTCTCATTGTGGAGGGGGTTCCTTCATTGGGCTGCTGCTGGATGGGACTGTCTCTCACCACATATTATTTACCTTCCAGGGATTTCAGAAAGCAAAATGGACTTAGGGTAGGCTGACTGCTCTCCAGGTTGTGGGTCATTGTCTCCTTGTGGGCACTAAGGTTGTTTGCACTTTGCAGGAGGCTTTTGCATCCTGACAGGAATCATTGAACATTGCTTAGACTCCAGCACAAGGCAGCTCATTCTCTCAGGCAAGCCTTGATTTTTCTTTGACTTAATGGGGAATTCACAGTGCTTCTCAAAAGCATGACTGGACACCCTTTTCAGGCTTGCCATCACCACAAACAGCCTCTGAGACACTGTCTCAACCTCATCTGCACCCAGGAGAGGCCAGTCAGAGGTGGGAGAAAACTGCTTCATTTTGGACTTGTTTTTGTAGTGGTTCCAGCCTTTCCCAGAGAGCTCCTGTCAGGCCCAGGATGAAGGGAGGCAGTGAGATCAAGAACCTTGCCATCTTTCACTGACACCCACCTCTGGGGTCTCAGGTATGATTCTGTCGCCCAAGGAACACTCAACAACACACCAGACTACATTCAAATCCCCACAGGACCCCATTCTTGAACATCCTTTTTCAGGAATGGAGTAAGAAGAGAAGTTTCCTGCTAGGACCTTACAGTCTTGAAACACCTCCTCCTTCAGCAAGACCTGACCATAGAGAAATCCCAAAGGGACCCTGAGGTCAACACTTTTATGGCCCAGCAGTGTGTTTTGGCAAGCATCCTTATTCCTGATAGAATAAGGATGCCTGTACCATTTTTTCTGCTCAGACAGGCTGATAGCTCTGACAGGTGGGCGCCCAAGACTCCATCACATATGCTAATGTGCTGGTCTCAGGTCACCAGGCCTGATTCTGAACTCTGGCTAGAGTCACAATGATTATCACTGTTTCCTCACGACAAGTCCCTGCCACTTGGTGGAGAAGGTGACCTCCGTGGAGGTTCATTGGAGGTTGGCTCTCACTGGTCTTCTCTGTGAAATGCACAGGGTAATCCAATTATCCTAGAAGATGGCAGATATGAGCCACCCTGAAGAAATGTCAGCATAGCCCCAGGAATAAACCACAAAATTCCTAAGGATTCAAAAAGATCTGCAAGATTCCTCAGACCTGCCTAGATGTTGTAAGGGTGAGTCTTTTTCAAACTTGAACAACTGTGATTTCTTAATACAGCCTGCCTCTGTTCTTTGAGGTTGCTCTCTCTCAGGTGGGGCTTCCTGCAGAAACACGCAGTTGCAGGAGCTGCACCACACTGTGTGTTTCTGTGTTTTGAGTGTTGGATTTCTGTGTCTGTGTGTGGTATTTCGTGTGTGTGTGGTGGTGGCAGGTGTGAGTGGGTGGGTGTGTTTTCCTGTAAGTGGATTCTGCTTATTGAACTGTGGCCAACACACTTCAACACTTTTTTTTTTTTTTTTTTTTTTTTGGCTCACAACCTCCTGGTGGACAATTTTTGGCTCTGCTTGGGCTGTGGGGTTCCGTGTTCGTTGTTTTTTTCTGTGGGTCATGAATCCGCAGTGAATTGGGAGGCAGGTAGAAACATACTGGAGTACAAATCACCTCCCCCTGAAAAACAAAAGCCCCTCTTCTACACATAAAAGCACATCACACCAAAAAAACAGACATCTCCCAGTGTTTCATTATCCTACAGCCAACCCAGGGAGATACACTAGCAGTCCTGTCCACAAGGCCCCTTGAATTTTCCTCAAATTCAGTTCCTAACTGAGCGGGTGTTTTATCTCATGAGGAGGCATTCTTCCATCATCTTCAGATTTCATCCTGTGACACGGAGTGTGAGCAGTAATTCCTTCATAGGGATAAGGATATAATCTGTTGAGGGCTGGATAAGGTCCTACAAATTCATCTGCAAAAAAAAATGAAGGCAGCTCACACAAAGTGTTCTTCAGATTTCATCCCCGCATTTCCCTAATTGCACACGTGGTCCACAACATGGTCCAGTGTTCACGTGGGAGTATTCCAATGTGCAAGAAACATTTGGAGTGCATTCTGGCAAACTCCCGATTTGAGGGCTATCATACCCGGAGTCAAATGGCAGTTCAATAGATTGATGCTAGATGGGATGTGGCCTCCACATTGCCTTTTCTTTTTCTGTCTTCCATGTTCCTCTTCAGCCTAGGGTTTCCTGGGTCTGGTTCAAGGACTTCCACACTCTATGTTTCCCAGTTCATATAGAATGACCGTCATAAGAATCCATTGCTTGTTTCCTTCTAAACACTGCCACATTTTAATTACCAGGTAACATTGATACTTTTAAAACCATAAATTCGTGTTACAGCCACCAAGAAGGAATATCTTGTTCTCACACTGATGTTGGAGGACTGCATGCTTCCTTTAGCATGAGAAGCAGGCAGCCGTGTCTGGCTTTTGCCTGATAATCTAGCTTCTGCTTCATTTCGTCTGCATGGTCTCCTCATTGTGAAAGGGTTCTTTCATTGTACTGTTCCTGGATGGGACTGCCTCTGGCCACAGATGGTGTAGCTGCCAGGGATTTCAGAGAGCAAAAAGGACTTCAGGTAGGCTGGCTGCTCTCCAGGTCATAGGTCATTGTCTCATTGTGAAGGCTGAGGATGTTTGCAATTTGCAGAAGGATTTGATATCCTCTATAGGAATCATTGAACATTACTTGGACACCAGCACAAGGCAGCGTATTCTCTCAAGTGAGCCTTGAATTTTCTTTGCTTTCATGGGGAATCCACAGTGCCCCTCAACAGCACTACTAGACACCCCTTTCAGGCTTTCCATCACCACAGATGGCCTCTGAGACACTGTCTCAACCTCATCTGCATCTGTAAGAGAACACTTCTCCACCTTGGACTTGCCTTTGTCATGGTTCCTGCTTTTCCCAGGGATTCCCTGTGAGACGGAGAATGAAGGGAGGCATTGGGGTCAATGCCCTGCCATCTTTCACTGACACTCAACTTTGGGGTCTCAAGTATGATTGTATCACCCAAAAAACCTCAACGACCCTCCAGACAATGTTGCAATCCCCAATGGACCAGATTTTTGCACACAGCCTCTTTCAGGAATGGAGTCACAAGAGCAGTTTCCAGTGAACACCTCCCAGTCTTCAAACACTTCCTCCTCCAGCAGGAATCGACCACAGAGACAGCCCAAAGGGGACCTAACGTTAACACTTTCAGGGTCTCTCAGTGGGTTTTTACAGGCAGCCTTTTTCCTGATACCAGGCCTGCTCTGCCTGTGCCATTTTTTCTCTATTTAGGCAGCCTGATTGCTCTGAGAGCCAGAAGCCCAAGCCTGCCTCATGAATGCACGTGTGCTAGTCTCAGTGCACCAGGCCTGATTGTGAGCTCTGGCTCATTACAAAGAATATCACCATTGCCTAGCAACAAGTCCCTGTGGCTTCATGAAGGAGACAACCATGGAGGTATGTTGGTTGTGGACTCTTACCTGTCTTCTCTGTTGGGTTCATGGGATAGTCTCCTGATACTAGGAGAGGGCAGACGTGAGCCAGACTGAAGAAACATCAAGCACAGCCCCAGGAATAAACTGCAGAATCTCTAAGCATCCAAAAAGATCTGCAGAATTCCTCAGGCCTGCCTAGATGTTATAGGGGAGAGTGTTTTTGAAACTCTCCTCATATAGCCCACCTGTACTTTCTGGGGTTGTTCTGTCTCAGGTGTGGCTTCCTGCAGAACCATGCAGCCTCAGGATCTGCCAGGTTGTGAGTTTCTGTGGGAGTGTTGTGAGAGTTGGATGTCTCCATGTGTATGTATCATTGTGTGTTTGTGTGGGTGTGTGGCTGTCTCTATAAGTGGAGTCTGACTTTAAGTACGTACTTTAAAGTACTTTTGGCTGAACGTACTTCAGGCCTTTTTTTTTCCTGGAGTCTCAAAACATTTTAATGCCTTTTCTGTGGATGTGCAGGGGTTCCGGGGCTCAGGTTCATTATTGTTCTGTGAATCATGAATCCACAGTGAATTGGGAGGTGGGCTGAGACCCACGGGCATCCAAATTACCTCTCTGGCAAAAAAAAAAAAAAAAAAAAAAATCTACTCTTAAAGAAAGAAGAGCAGCACAACAACCCAAAAAACAGACATCTCCTAGTGTTTTATTGTCCTGTGGTCAACCCAAAAAAAGACACTGTCAGTGCTGTCTGAAGAGCTTCTTGAATTTACCTCAAATTCGGTTCCAAGCCAAGCAGGGGTTACTCCTCCATCATACTCCTCCACACAGAGTGTAAGCAGCAATGAGGTCAGATAGTGGTGAGGATATAATATGGTGAGGGGTGAATGAGGTCCTTCAACTTCACCTGCAATAAAAATGAAGACAAATGGCATGGGAAATGCTTACAACTCCATCCCCACATTCATTTAATTGTGCAAGTAGTTGACACCATGGGCTGATGTTCAGGTGGGAGTACTACAATGTGCAAGTAATATTTGGAGTGCAAATTGGGACTATCCTGGAAAACTCCTGATTTTAAGGTTTTTGTACATGAAGTCAAATGAGAATGGAATGGATTGATACTGGATGGAATGTAGTCTCCAGACTTGCATCATCTTTTCCTGACTTCCATGTCCTCATCAGCCTAGGGTTTCCTGGGTCTGGGTCAAGAAGTTTCACACTAAACGTTTCCCAATTCATGGAGAATGATACTCATGGGAACCCACTGTGTGACTGTTTCCTTCTAAACACTCATGTTTTAATGACTTGGCAGTTTCGATAGTTTTAAAACTGTAAATTCCCGTTATAGCTGCCAGCAAAAAAACTCTTGTTCTTTCACTTATATCGGAGGGTTGCATGATTCCCGTAGGATGAGAAGTATGCTGCTGTGTCTGGCTTTTGCCTGGTAATCTACCCTCCGTTTCATTTAATCTGCATGGCCTTCTCTTTGTGGAGGACCTCTTGCACTGGACTGTTGCTTGATGGGACTGGCTTTCACCACAGATTATTTAGCTCTTAAGATTTCAGACAGCACAAGTGACTTTGAGTAGGCTGGCTGTGCTACAGGTTTTGGGTCATTGCCTTGTTCTGGGGACTGAGGTTGTTTACACTTTTCAAGAGGGTTTTGGGTTCTCTCACAAGAAGAGTGAACATTCCTGTGAGACACAGGCAAAAATGCACAGGCAACTTGTTCTTTCAGGGTGAGCCTTGATTTACTTGCTTTCTCAAGGAATTCACAACACTCTCAACAGAACTACTGGACATCTTTTCAGGCTTGACATCACCACCACTGGCTTCTGAGACACTGTCTCAACTTCATCTGCACCTGTGAGAGGCCAAGCTGAGGTGTGAAAACACTGATCCACCTTGGACTTGCTTTTATCATGGTTTCTGTCTTCCCCAGAGAGCCCCTGCTAGGCCCCGGAATGAAGGGAGTCAGTGAGGGTAAGTTCCCAGCCATCTTTCACTGACATCTGCCTCTGGGGTCTCAGGTATGATTCTATCATCCAAAGAACCAATACCCAAACGACTGGATTCTTGCATACAGCCTCTTTCAGGAATGAAGTCAGAAGAGCAGTTTCCAGAGACCACCTCACAGTCTCAAAATGCCACCTCCTCTATCTGAGACCCAGCCATGGAGATGGACTGAAGGTGCCCTGAGATCGAGACATTTAGGGTCTCGCAGTGGGTTTGCACAGGCAGCCTTTTTCCTGATACCAGGCCGGCTCTGCCTGTACCATTTTCCTCTGCTAAGGCAGACTGAAACCTATGACAGCCAGGCACCTGAGACTGCCTCACTATTGCACTTGTGCTAGTCTCAGTGAATCAAACCTGATGGTGATCTCTGGCTAGCGTCACAGTGAATGTCACCGTTTCCTAGCTACAAGTCCCTGCACTGTGGCAGAGAGGGAGACCTACATACAGGTGCGTCGCTGGTGGACTCTCGCCTATCTTCTCTGTGGAATCCAAGGGATAGTCCCATGATCATGGGAGAAGGCAGACATGAGCTAGCCTGAAGAAACATCAAGCACAACCCAGGGAATAAACCATGAACTATCTAAGGATCCAAAAGGATCTGCAGGATTCCTCAGGCTTGCCTAGATGTTGTAGGGTGAGTCATTTTGAAAGTTACCCCACTCTGATTTCTTGGTACAGCCCTCCTCTCTTCCTTAGGACTGCTCTCTCCCAAGTGCAGATTCCTGCAGAACCACACAGCCTCAGGAGCTATCAACCTGTGTCATTCTGTGGAAGTTTGTGAGTGTTGAATATCTGCCTGTGTGTGTGGCATTTTGTGTGTGTGTGTGTGTGTGTGTGTAAGTGGAGTCTGCTTAAAGGAATGTGGTAATGAATTTCAGAGCTTCTTTTTCTTGAGTCTACCTACTTTTTGCTGGCATGTCTGTGTGACTTTAAGACTCCATGTTCTTTATTTTTCTGTAAAACCTGAACCTGCAGTGAATTGTGAGGTGGGCTGAGACGAATCATTGTCCAAATTGCCTCCCTCTTGAAAAACAGTCACATTTCTAGAAAGAAGAGGAGCACACCACAACCAAGAACTATCATCTCCCAGTATTTCATTGCCCTGTGGCCAACCCAGGGGAAGACACTAGCAGTCTGGTCTGCAGCGCCCCTAAAATTAACCTTGAATTCTGTTCCCAACCAAGCAGGTGCTTTACATCCTTAGGGGGCACTCCTCCATCATCTTGGCATTTTATCCTGGGACATAGAATCTGAGCAGCAATAAGGTCAGACATGGATGAGGATATAATATGGTGAGGGGTGGATAGGTTCTCAAAACTTCACCTACAAAAAAAATGAAGACAGATGACACAGAAGGTGATTCCAACTGCATCCCCACATTTCCTCAAGTGCACAAGCAGTCCAAACTATGACCACGTGTTCAGGGGGGAGTACTACAACGTGCAAGAAACATTTGGAGTACAAATTGGGGCCATTCTGGCAAATTCCAAATGGAAATGGAACTGATTGATGCTGGGTGGGATGTGGCCTCCACACTCGCCTCTTCTTTTCCTGATTCCATATTCCTCATTGGCATAGGGTTTTCTGGTTCTGGCTCAATGACTTCCATACTAAACATTTCCCAGTTCATGGAGAACGACAGTCATGGGGATCCATTGCATGAGTGTTTCCTTCTAAACACTGTCACATTTTAATGACTGGGCAGCTTTGATACTTTTAAATGCATAAATTTCTGTTACTTCCCCCAACGAGGAAACTGTTGTTCTTGCACTTCTCTCAGAAGGCTGCATGATTACTGTAGGATGAGAAGCAGGCAGCCATATCTGGGTTTTGTCTGGTAATCTAGCCTCTGTTTCATTTCATCTGCATGGCCTTCACATTGTGGAGGTTCTCTTTGATTGGGCTGTTAATGGATGTGACTGCTTCTTGACACAGATTATTTTGCTGCCTGGGATTTCAGAGAGCAAAAGGAATTTCAGGTAAGCTGGCTGCACTCCAGGTTGTGAGTCGTTGTTTCGTTGTGGGTGCTGACATCGTTGCAGTAGGCTTTTGGGTCCTTTGACAGGAATCATTGAACATTGCTTTGACTCCAGCATATTCTTTCACATGAGCCTTCATTTTTCTTTGCTTTCTTGGGGAATTCACAGTGCCTTCAACACCACTACTGGACACACTGTTCAGGCTTGCCATTGCCACAAATGGTCTCTTTGACATTGTCTCATCCTCAACTGCACCAGCTACGGGTGAGTCCGAGATATGAAAACACAGCTCCACATTGGACTTGCCTTTGTCATGGTTCCTGCCTTTCCTGAGAGCCACTGCCTGGCACAGGATGAAGGGAGCCTAGCCTTCCTTCACTGAGACTCACCTCTGGGCTCTCAGATATGACTCCAACACCCAAAGAACACTCAAAAACACACCAGAAAATATTCTAATCCCCCAAGACACGATTCTTGCACACAGGCTTTTTCTGGAATGGAGTCAGAAGAGCAGATTTCAGCAACTATCTCAGAGTCTCAAAATGCCTCCTTCTCCAGCAGGACCAACTACGGAGACAGCCTGAAGCGGCTCTGAGATTCAGACTTTTAGGGTCCTGTAGTGGATTTTTTTCAGGCAGCCTTTTTTTCCAATACCACATCTGCCCTGTCTGTACTGTTTTTCTTTGCTTAGGCAGGCTGACAGCTCTGACAGTTGAGTACCCAAGCCTACCTTCTGAATGAGAATGCACCAGTGTCAGGGCACCAGGCCTGATTGTGAGCTATGGCTAGCATCACAATGAATGTCACCATTGCCTAGTGATAAGTCTCTGTGGCTTGGCAAAGAAGGAGACCTCCGTTCAGGTGCTTCAGTGATGGACTATAACTTGTCTTCTCTGTGGGATCCATGGCATAGTCCAATGACCCTAGGAGAGGGCAGACATGAGCCATCCTGAAGAAACTTCAGGCAGAGAACCAGGATGCACCATGAAATTCATAATGATATAATAGGATCTACAAAATTCCTCATGCCTGCCTAATGGTTGTAGTGGTGAGTTCTTTTGAATTTTGTCCCACCGTGATTTCTAGGTAGAGCCCATCTTTGTTCCCCAGGACCATTCTCTCCCAGGTGAGGCCTCCTGCAGAACCAAGCAGCCTCAGGAGATGCAAGGATGTGTGTTTCTGGGGGAGTGTTGCGATTGTTGGATGTCAGCCTTTGTGTGTGGCATTGTGTGTTTGTAATTCTCTCTGTGTTTGTGTGTGTGTGTTGTAGCATGCTTAAAGAAATGTGGCTAACACATTTCAGCACTTCATTTTTTTGAGTCTCCAAGCCTTTTAGTGGCTTGTCTGTGTGACTCTTCTTGGGCTGTAGGGCTCTGTGTTCACTATTTTTCTGCAGATAATGAATATGCAGAGAATTGGGAGGCAGGCCAAGACCTGCCAGCATCCAAATGACTTCCCTCTGATGAATAAAACCACTCTTCTGGAAACAAGAGAAGCACACTACCCAGAAAAACAAAAACAAAAACAAAAACAAAAACAAAAACAAACAAACAAACAAAAAAACAGGCATCTCCTAGGGCCAAAACAGGGACAGATGCTAGAAGTTCAGCCCGCAGGGCCCTTTCAATGTACCTCAAATTGGGTTCTCAGCTGAGCAGGTGCTTCATGTCATGATGGGTCACTCCTCCATCATCCTGGGATTTCAAGCTGGGACATAAAGTGTGAGCAGCAATAAGGTCAGTTAGGGCTGAGGATAAAATCTGGTGAGGGGTGGATGGGGTCCAGCAAGTTCACCTGTAAAAAAAATAAAGATGAAAAACCCAGAAGGTACTTCCAATTTCATCACCACATTCCCTTAATTGCACAAGCAGTCCACACCGTGGCCTAGTGTTCACATAGGACTACTGCAATGAGCAAGGAATGTTTGCACTTGGACACCTGGCTTTTAGAGTGGTCAGGCTGCCTAAGCAGAGGAAAATTGTAAAGGCAGAGCTGGCCTGGTATCGAGAAAAAGATTGCCTGCAATAACCCACTGTGGGACCCTAAAAGTCTCGACCATAGGGCTTTTTTGGGCCATCTTTGTGGTCAGGTTTCTCGGAGAGGTTGGCATTTTGAGATTGTGAGGTGGTCACTGGAAACTACTCTTCTGACTCCATTCCTGAAAGTGGTTGTGTGCAAGAATCTCATCACTTGGTGTTTGGAATATAGTCTGGTGAGTTGTTGAGCGGTCTTTGGGTGATGGAATCATACCTGAGATCCCAGAGGACGGTGTCAGTGAAAGATGGCTGGACCCTTGACCTCACTGCCTTCTTTCATCCTGGGCCTCACAGGGACCTTCTGGGGAAGGCAAGGACCATGACAAAGGGAAGTCCAAGGTGGAGCAGTGTACTCACACCTCGAACTGACCTCTCCTGGGTACAGATTAGGTTGAGACAGTGTCTCTGTCTCAGAGGCTGTATGTGGTGATTGCAAGCCTTAAAATGGTGCCCAGTAGTGCTTTTAAGGGGTGCTGTGGATCCCACATGAAAGCAAGGAAAAATCAAGGCTCACCTGAGAGAAAAAAAAATGCTTTGTAGTGGAGTCCAAGCAATGTTCAAAGATTCCCATTAATGAGAATCCAAAAGCATCCTTCAAAGTGTCTAAAACTCATGCAGCCAGCACGCCCAGAGTTTCTTTTGCTCCCTGAAATCTCTGGCAACCAAACGATCTGTGGCAAGAGGCATTCCCATCCATCAATAGTGCAATGAAAGACTCCCTATGTTATAAGAAATGACGTGCAAATGAAATTTTAAAAATTCCTAGATTACTGGACAAAAGTTAGACATGGCTGCCTGCTTCTCATCATACAGGAATCTTGCAGCCCTCTGAAAAAAGTGAGAGAACAAGCACTTTTTTGTTGGCAGCTGTAAAAGGAATTTATGGTTTTAGAAGTATCACAGCTGCCCAGTCATTAAAACGAGACGGAGTTTTGAAGGAAATACTCATGAAATGGATTCCTATGAGGATCATCCTCCTTGAACTGGGAAACGTTTAGTATGGAAGACATTGAGACAGACCCAGGAAACCCTACGCGACAAGGAATATGAAAGTCTGTAAAAGAAGAGGCAAGTGTGGAGCCCCATCCCACCCAGCATCAATCCACTCCACTTCCTTTTGCCTCTGGGTATGAAAGCTTTCAAATTGGGAATTTGCCAGGATGGCCCTAGTTTGCATTCCAAATACTCCTTGCATTTTGTAGTACTCCTACCTGAACACAGCGCTGTCGTGTGGACTGCTTGTGCAATTAAGCGTATGCGGGGATGCAGACGGAAAGCCCCTTCTGTGTCATCTGTGTTCAACGTTTTTGCAGGTGAAAGTGCAGGACCCCTTGCTTTCCTCACCAGATTGTATCCTCACTTCTATCTGATCTTATTGCTGCTCACTCTCTTTTTTCCGGAATGAAATACCAAGACGATGGAGTAGTGCTTCCTCAAGAGGTGAAGCACCTGCACAGACAGGATCTGAATTCGAGGTAAATTAAATGGACACTGTGAAGAGGACTGCTGGTGTCTCTTAATAGGATGGCCACAGGACAATGAAACACAGGGAGATGTCTTTTTTTGGGTGTGGTGTAGTTTTCTTATTTCTAGAAGAGTTGCTTTTATTGCAGTGGGAGGTGATTTGGACCCTGGCAGGTCTCAACCAGCTCGTAATTCACTGCAGATTCATGATCCACAGAAAAATAAAGAACACAGGGCCCTGCAACCCAACGCAAGTCATACAGACAGACCAGCAAAAGTCTCCGAGACTCAAAAAATAGAAGCACTGCAGTGCGTTAGCCACATTCCTTTAAGCCAACGCCACTTACAGATACACACACTCACACACATACACATACACATACACAGGCAGACATTCAACAGTCACAACACTCCCACAGAAAAACACAGCCAGGCAGTTTCTGAGGCTGTGTGGTTCTGTAGGAAACCCCGCCTGAGAGAGAGTAACTCCAGCGAACACAGGCGGACTCCACCTAGAAATCACAGTGAGACAAGTGTCAAAAGGACTCATCCCTGCATCGTCTAGGCAGGCTCGAGACATCCTGCCGGGTTTTGTTTTGTTTTGTTATCCGTAGCTATTTCACCATTTATTTCTGGGCCTCTTTTTGATATTTCTTCAGGCTTGCTTTTGTCTGTTCTCTCCTAGGATCATGGGACTATCCCAAGTATCCAACAGAGGAGATAGTTGAGAGTCCATCGCCTACACACATCCACCGAGGTCTCTTTCTTTGCCAAGTCACAGGGACTTGTCGCTAAACAATGGTGACATTAATTGTGACACTAGCCCCAGCTGAAAGTTCAGCCCTGGTGGCCTGATATTAGCGCAAGTGCATTCGCGATGCAGGCTCTGGCACCTTTGCAATCCTGAAAATAGTGTCCAGTAGTGTTCTTGAGGGGCACTGTGGACCACACATGAAAGCAAAAAAATTAAGTCTCACCTGAGAGAATGAGCATCCTTGTCCTGGAGTCCAAGCAACATTCAAAGATTACTGTCAGAGGACCCAAAACCCTCCTGCAAAGTGCAAACAACTTCAACCCTCCTAATGAGACTGCAACCCACAACCTGGAACACAGTCAGCCTACCTGAAGTCCCTTTTGCTCCCTGAAATCCCTGACAGCCAAAAGATCTGTGGTGAGAGGCAGTGCCATCCAGCAACAGCCCAAAGAAAGACTCCTTCCACAATGAGAACGTTCATGCAGATGAAATGAAACACAGCCTAGATTACCAGTAAAAAACAAACACAGCTGCTTGCTTCTTATTCTCCAGGAATTATGCAGCCCTCTGGTCAAAGTGGGAAGACAAGAGTTTCCTTGTTGGCCACTGTAATGGGCATTTATGGTTTTAAAAGTACCACAGCTGCCCAGTCATTAAAACGTGACAGTGTTTAGAAGGAAACACTCAGGCAATAGGTTCCCATGAGGGTTGTCTTTCATGTACTGAGAAATGCTTAGTGTGGAAGACGTTGAGCCAGATTGAGAAAATGCTAGGCCAATGAGGAACATGGAAGTCATGAAAAAAAGAAGCAAGCGTGGAGGACACATCTCACCTAGCATCAGTCCACCCCACTCCCATTTGACTCCAGATGTGAAAGTCCTCAAATGAGGAGTTTGCAAGGATGGTCCAATTTTGCACCCCAAATGTTCCCTGCACTTTGAACAGCAAACCATGGTATAGACTGCTTCTGCAATTAAGGAACTGCAAGGATGTAGTTGGAGGCACCTTGTGTGTCACCTATCTTCAACTTTTTTGCAGGTGAAGTTGTGGGACCCCCTCCAATCATCACTAGATTGTATCCTCACCCCATCTGACCTTATTGCTGTTCACACTCCGTTCCAGAAAAGAATCCCAAGATGATGGAGGCGTGCCTGCTGATGACGTAAAGCACCTGCATGGCTGAGAATGGAATTTGAGGTAAATTAGAGTGGCCCAGTGTACAGAACTACTAATGGCTGGTATCTCTCCCTGGGTTGCCAGCAGGACAATAAAACAGAGGGAGATGTCTGTTCTTGGGTGTTGTGTGTTCTTCTTTCTGTAAGAGTGGCTTTTTTTTTTTTCCTTTTTTTTTTTTTAGCTGGTGGTTATTTGGACCCCGGCAGGTCTCAGTCATCCTCCCAATTCACTACGGACTCATGATCCACAGAAAAATTAAGAACATGGAGGCTAAGCAGAGATACACAGACAGGCCAAAAAAAGGTTGGGAGATGTCACCCCAAAAAATAAAAGAAGTGCTGCAGTGTATTAGCCACATTCCTTTAAGCAGTCTCCACATACAGGCACACACACACAAACACACGAAGTCATACAAACATTCAGACATGAAAAACTCACAACACTCCCACAGAAACACACAGCCTGGCAGCTTCTGAGACTGTGTGGTTTTGAGGAAAGCCCCACCTGGGAAAGAACAACTTTGGGGAACACAGGCTTGCTGTACCTAGAAATCACAGTGTGGCAAGTTTCAAAAAGACTCCCCCCTACAATGTCTAGGCACACTTCAGTCATCCTGAAGATCCTTTTGGACCTTTAGGGATTTCATTTTGTATTACTGGGGCTCTGCTTGATGATTTTCAGGATGGCTCATGTCTGTCCTTTTCCAGCATCATGAGACTATCTTGAGTCTCCCACAGAGAAGATAAGCGAGAGTTCACCGCCGACCCACCTCCAGGGAGGTCTCCTTCTCCCCCAAGCTGCAGGACTTCTCCCTCGGCAACAGTAGCATTCCTTGTGATGCAAACCAGGGCTCACTGCTCAGGCCTGGTGCCCTGAGACTAGCACATGCCCATTTGCAAGGCAGGCTCAGGGGCGTGGCTGTCAGAGCTATAGTCCTGCCTACGAAGAGGAAAATGGTACAAGAAGAGCCGGCCTGGTATCAGGAATAATGCTGCCAGTGATAACCCACTGTGGGACCCTAAAAGTCTCGAAATTTGGGCCCCTTCAGCCCTTCTTTGTGATTGGATCTCGCTGAAGGAGGAGGCGTTTTGAGACTGGGAAGTGGTCACTGGAAACTCCTCTTTTGACTCCATTCCTGAAAACAGCTGTGCAAGATTCAGGTCTCATGGGGTTTGGAATAGAGTCTGGTGAGTTGTTGAGGGGTCTTTGGGTGAGGGAATTATGCCTGAGGCCTCAGAGGTGGGTGTCAGCAAAATACGACTGATCCCTTGACTTCACTACCTCCCTTCATCCTGGGCCTTGTAGGGGCTCTCTGGGAAAGGAAGGTACCATGACAAAGGCAAGTCCACGGTGGAGCTGTGTTCTTACACTTCAAACTGGCCTGTCATGTGTGCATATGCAGTAGAGATAGTGTCTCATAAGGGTCTGTGGCAATTGTAAACCTGAAAATTGTATCCAGTAGTGTTGTTGAGGGGCAATGTGGACCCCCATGTAAGCAAAAAATCAAGGCTCCACTTTGAGAATGTGCTGACTTGTGCTGGAGCCCAGCAATGTTCAAAGATAGTTGTCAGAGGACCCAAAAGCATCCTGCAAAGTGCAAACAATTTCAGCCCCCACAAAGAGACTACAACACACAACCCAGAGCACAGCCAGCCTACTGATGTCCCTTTTGCTCAATGAAATTCCTGGCAGCCCAAAAATCTGTGACAAGAGGCAGTCCCATCTAGCAACAGCCAAATAATAGACCCCCTCCACAATGAGAAAGAATGTGTGGAGGAAATGCAACAGAGCCTAGATTATGACGCAAAAGCCAGACAAAGCTACCTGCTTCTCATCCTCCAGGAATCATACAGTCCTTCAATAGAAGTGAGAGAAAAACAGTTTCCTTGTTGATGACTTTAACTGGAATTTATGCTTTTAAAAGGATCACAGCTGCCCAGTCATTAAAACGTGACAATGTTTAGAAGAAAGCATGCAATGAATTCTTATGAATGTTGTTCTCCATTAACTGGGAAATGTTTAGTGTGAAAGACGTTGAGTCAAACCCAGGAAACCCTAGGTGGATGAGGAACATGAAAATCAGGAAAAGAAGAGGCAACTGTCGTGGCCACATCCCACCCAGCATGAATCTATCTGACTGCCATTTGGCTCTGTGTATGAAAGCTCTCAAACCAGCAGTTTCCCAGGATGACCCCAGTTTGCACTCCAAATATTTCCTGTATATTGGAGTACTCCCACCTGAACATTGGACCTTAGCGTAGACTGCTGGTGCAATTAAGTGAATGAAGGGATGCAGCTGGATGCACCTTCTGTGTCATCTGACTTCACCTTTTTGAAAATGAAAGTGCAGAACCCCATCCACCCCCTCACCAGATTGAATCCTCACCACTCTCTGACCTTATTGCTGCTCATACTCTGTCCCGGAATGAAATTGCAAGATGATGGAGGAGTGCCTTTTCAAAACTTGAAGCACCTGCTCAACTGGTAACAGAATTTGAGGTAAATTCATGGGGCACTGTGGACAGGACTGCTAGTGTGTTGCCCTGGGTTGGCTGCAGAAAAATGAAACTTGAGGAGATGTCTTTTTGTGGGTGTGGTGTGCTCCTCTTCTCTCTAGAAGAGTGGCTTTTTTTTTGTTAATCCCAGTGGGCCTCACCAGTCTCCCAATTCACTGCAGATTCATGATCCACAGAAAAATAAAGAACACGGAGTCGCTCAGCCCAAGCACAGCCACACACACAGGCCACAAAAAGGTTGGGAGACTAACAAAAAAGAAGCATGCAGTGTGTTAGCCACATTCCATTAAGCAGATTCCACTTACACAGACACACGCACACACACACTCACAGAAACACACAAAGCCACACACACATGCAGACATCCAACACTCGCAACACTCCCACAGAAACACACAGCCAGGCAGATCCTGAGGTAACATGGTTCTGCAGAAAGCCCCAGCTGGGAGGGAGCAATCCTGGGGAGCACAGGTGAGCTGTACCTGGAAATCACAGAGGGACAAGTTTCAAAAATGCTCACCACTACGACGTCTAGGCAGGCCTGCAGCATCCTGCAGATCGTTTTGGATCCTTGGATTTCACGGTTTATTCATGGGGCTTTGCTTGACTTTTCTTCAGGCTGGATCATGTCTGCCCTCTTCTAGGATCATGGGACTATCAGGTGAATCACACAGAGAAGACAGGCGAGAGTCCACCACTGACACACACCTCTACAGAGTCTCCTTCTCCATCAAGCTTCAGGGACTGGTCTCTAGGCAATAGTGGCATTCATTGTGATGCTTAGCCAGAGCTCACAGCTCAGACCTGATGCCCTGATACTAGAGCATGCACATTTGCGAGGCAGCCTCTAGTGCCTGACTTTCAGAACTAACAGCCTGCCTAACCAGGGGAAAATGGTACAGAAAAAGCCAGCATGGTATCTGGAAAAATCCTGCCTGTGATAACCTACAGCAGAACTCTAAATGTCTCAACCTTAGGGCCTCTTTGGGCCATTTCCATGGTCGGATCCTGCTGGTAGAGTAAGCATTTCAAGACTGGGAGGTGACTGCTCTTAACTGCTTTTCAGAATCCATTCCTGAAAGAAGGTGTGTGCAAGAATCTGCTTGACTGGCAACCAAATTTGAGGTAAATTCAACAGGTACTGCATACAGGACTGCTGGTGTTACTTTCTGGGTTGGCCACAGGACAATAAAACAAAGGGAGATGTCTGTTCTTGAGTGTGGTATGCTCTTCTTTCTAGAGCAGTGTTTTTGGTGTTTTTTTTTTTTTTTTTTTTTTTTTTTTTTTTTTTTTTTTTTGCAGGGGGAGGTGATTTGGATCCCAGCGGGTCTGGGCCAACCTCTAATTCATGAAGATTCATGATCCACAGGAAAAAAAAAAAAAAAAAAACCACGAAAAAACACGGAGTCCGGCATCCAAGGCAGAGCCACACACACAGGCCACCAAAAAGTTGAGAGACAAAAAATAGAAGTGCTGCAGTGCGTTAGCCACATTACTGTAAGCGAACTCCACTTACAGGCATGCACATACACACACAAACACACGAAGCTACACACACAGACATCCAACACTTGCAACACTCCCACAGAAACACAAAGCCTGGCAGCATCTGAGCCTGCAGGGTTCTGCAGGAAGCCCCGCCTGGGAGAGAACAACCCTGGGGAACACAGGTGGGCTGTACATAGAAATCACTGTGGGGCAAGTTTCAACAACACTCTACAACTGCTAGACAGACCTGAGGCATCCTGCAGAACCTTTTGGATGTTTAGGAATTTCGGGTTTATTCCTGGGGCTCTGCTTGACTTTTCTTCAGACTGGCTTATGTCTTTCCTCTACTAGAATCATGGGACTATCCCGTAGATCCCACAGAGAAGACAGGCGAGTCCACCGCCCACGCACTTCCACGGAAGTCTCATTCTCCGTCAACCTGCAGAAACTTGTCTCTAGGCAACGGTGAAATTCACTGTGATGCTAGCCAGAGCTCACAGCTCTGATTTTGTGCATAAGACTAGCGCATGCGCATTTGTTAGGCATGTTCGGGGGCCTGGCTGTCAGAGCTGACCTTTCCTAAGCAGAGGAAAATGGTACAAGAAGGGACGGATTTGTATTGGGAAAACGGCTGACTGCGATAACTCACGGTGGGACCCTAAAATTCTTGAACTTAGGACCCTTCAGTCCATCTTCATAGTCCGATCTGCTGGAGGAGGCGTTTCAAGAATGTGAGGTGGTCGCTGAAAACTCTTCTGACTCCATTCCGGAAGGAGGCTGTGTGCAATAATCAGGTGCAGTGGGGTTAGTTGTTGAGGGGTCTTTGGGTGATGGAATCATACCTGAGACGCCAGAGTCATGTGTCAGTGAAAGATGACCAGGCCTTTGTCCTCACTGCCTCCCTTCATCCTGGGCCTCACAAGGGCTCTCTGGGAAAGGTAGAAACAATGAAAAAGGCAAGGTGCAGTGTTCTCTCACTTCCAATTGGCCTCTCACGAGTGCAGATGAGGTTGAGACAGTGTCTCAGAGGCTATCTGTGGCAATTGCAAGCCTTAAAAGTGTGTCCAGTGGTGCTGTTGAGGGGTAATGTGGACACCACATAAAAGCAAAGAAATATCAAAGCTCACCTGAGAGAATGAGCTGTCTTTTGCTAGAGTCCAAGCAACATTCAAAGATTCCTGTCATAGGACCCTAAACCCTCTTGCACAATGCAAACAAACTCAGCCCCCACAGCAAGATCATGACCCACAACCTGGAGCACAGCCAGTCTACCTGAAGTCCCTTTTGCTTGTTGAAATCCCTGGTAGCCAAAAGACCTGCATTGAGCAGCAATCCCAACCTACAACATCCCAATGAAAGACCCCTCCAGAATCAGAAAGGATGCGCAGATAAAATGAAACAGAGCCTAGGTTCGCAGGCAAAAGCCAAACATAGCTGCCTGCTTCTTATCCTACAGGAACCAAGAGGCCCTTTGATAGAAGTGATAGAACAAGAGTTTTCTTGTTGGTGACTGTAATGGGAAACTTCTATTTTAAAAGTATGACAATTGCTCAGTCATTAAAACATGACAGTGTTTAGAAGGAAAAACTAATACAATGGATTCCAAGAAGGGTCATCCTAACTGAACTGGGAAATGTTTATCATGGAAGACATTGAGGCAAACCTAGGAAACCTAGGGCAATGAAGAACATGGAAGTCAGGAAAAGAAGAGGCTAGTGTGGAGGCCACATCTCACCCAGCATCAATGCATCCGACTTCCGATCAACTATGGATATGCTTTCTAAAAGAGTGGCTTTTTTTTTTGCAGGGGGTGGCGATTTGTACTCCAGCAGGTCTCAGTCAGCCTCCCAATTAATTGCAGATTCATAATCCACAGAAAAATAAAGAACACAGAACACTGCAGCCTAAGTAGAGCCACATAATCAGGCCACTGAAAGGTTGGGACACTCCAAAAAAAAAAAAAAAAAAGCAGCACTGCAGTACATTAGCCACATTACATTATTTTAATAAGATTTCACTTACAGGCACAAACATTCACTTACAGGCACAAACATACACACACCCACAGACATCCAACACTCGCAACCCTTCCACAGAAACACAGAGTCCAGCTGCTTCTGAGGCTGTATAGTTTTGCAGGAAGCCACACCTGGGAGAGAGCAACAGTAGAAAATACATGCAGGCTGTACATAGAAATCACAATGGGACAAGTCTCCAAAAGACTCACTCCTGCAACATTAGGCAGGCTTGAGGCATTCTGAAGATCCCTTTGGATCCTTAGGGATTTTTGAGGTTTATTTCTGGGGCTCTGCTTAACATTACTTCATGCTGCCTCAAGTCTCCCCTCTTCTAGGGTCGTGGGACTATCCTGTGGATATCACAGAGAAGATGGTCATGGGTCCAAAGCTGACACACCTCGATGGAGGTCTCCTTCTCCGCCAAGCCACAGGGACTTGTCACTAGGCAATGATGGTATTTATTTTGATGCTAACCAGAGATCACAGCTCAGACTTGCTGCCCTGAGACTAGCGCATGCACATAGCGAGGCAGGCTTGGGCGCCCGGTTGTCAGAGCTGTCAGCCTGCCTAAGTAGAGAAAATGGTACAGGCAAAGACGGCCTGGTATCAGAAAAAAACGCTGTCTGTGATAACCCACTGTGGGACCCTAAAAGTCTTGAACTTAGGGTCCCTTCAGGCACTCTTCGTTGTTGGTTACCGTTGGAGGAGGAGTTGTTTCAAGACTGTGAGGTACTCGCTGGAAACTGCTCTTCTGACTCCATTCCCAAAAGAGGGTGTGTGCAAGAATTGGGTTCAATTGGGGTTGGAATATAGTCAGGGGTCTCTGGGTGACGGAGTAATACCTGACACCCCAGAGGCAGTGTCACCAAAAGTTGGCCGGGCTCTTGACCTCACTGTCTCCTCTCATCTTGGACCTCACAGGCGCTCTCTGGGAAAGGCAGGAACCACAACAAAGGTAAGTCCAAAGTGGAGCAGTGTTGTCAAACCTCAAACTGGCCTCTCACAGGTGCAGATGAGGTTGAGATAATGTCTCAGATGTCCTCTGTGGCAAATGGAAGCCTGAAAAGAGTATCCAGGAGAGCTGTTGAGGGGCAATGTGGACTGCCCATAAAAACAAAGAAAAATCAAGGCTCACCTGGCAGAACAAGCTGACTTGCATTTGAGTGCAAGCAATGTACAGAGATTCCTGTCAGAAAACCCAAAATCCTTCTGCAAAGTACAAACAACCTCAGTCCCCACAGGGAGACCACAACTCACAACCTGGACACAAAAGCCTCCTTCAATATACAAAGAGTTGTGCTGTTGTGCTCAGCACAAACAACAAGAGCACTACCCACATCCTGGAGAGCAGCCAGCCTACCCAAAGTCCCTTTTGCTCCCTGAAATTCCTATCAGGCAAAAGATCTGTGGCAAGAGGCAGCCCCATCTAGCAACAGCCCAATGAAAAACCCCCTCCAAAATGAGAAAGAAACATGCAGATGAAATTAAACACTGCCTAGATTAACGGGCAAAAGTCAGACACGGTTACCTCCTTCTCATTCTACAGGAATCGTGTAGCCCTCCTATAGAAGTGGAAGAACAAGGGGAGCCACGGTAGCTCAGGCCAGTTGCCCTGGCACTCTGGGAGGTGAGGCTACATGTTTGAGGCCAACCTGATCAACACTGATTAAAAAAAAAAAAAATGTGGAAGAACAAGAGTTTCCTTGTTGGAAAGAGTAATTTATGTAACAGCAATTTACAGTTTCAAAAGTATCACAGCTGCCCAGTCATTAAAATGTGACAGTGTTTAGAAGGAAACATTCATGGATTTTCATGAGTTTTGTCCTCCGTGAACTGGTAAGGGTTTAGTGTGGAAGATGTTGAGTTAGAACCAGGAAATCCTAGGCAGACAAGCAACGTGGAAATCAGGAAAAGAAGAGGTAAGGGCGGAGCCGCATCCCACCCAGCATCAATCCATCCCACTCCATTTGTTCCAAGTTTGTTCCAGGTATGAAAGTCCTCAAATCAGGAGTTGGCAAGGATGGCTCCAGTTTGCCCTCCAAATGTTCCTTGCACCTTGGAGTACTCCAACCTGAACACCAGGCCATGGTGTGGACTACCTGTGCAATTAAGGGGATGTGGGGGTGCAATTAAGGAAATGCAGGGATGCAGTTGGAAGCATCTTCTCTGCCATTTGTCTTCACCCTTTTTGCAGGTGAAAGTGTGAGACCCCATCCACCCCTCACCAGAGTGTATCCTCACCCGTATCTGATCATAATGTGCTCAGACTCTCTGTCACAGAATGTAATCCTAATGTGATGGATAAGTGCCCCCTCAAGACGTGTAGCACCTGCTCAGCTAGGAACCAAATTGGAGGTAAATTCAAGGGGTCCTGTGGACAGTACTGCTACGATCTCTTCGTGGGTTGACCCAAGGACAAGAAAACACCAAAAGATGTCTGTTCTTGTGTGTAGTGTGCTCCTCTTCTTTCTAAAAGAGTGGCTTTTTTGCAGGGAGGTGTTCTGGACCCCAGCGGGTCTCAGCCAGCATCCCAATACGCTGCGGATTCATAATGCCTACGGAGACAAAAAAACATGAAACCCTGCAGCCCAAGCAAAGCAACAGAGACAGGCAACCAAAAGGTTAAGTGACTCAAAAAAGAAAAAGTGCTGAAGTGTATTAGCCACTTCCCTTTAAGCAGACTCCACTTACAGGCACATATATACACACTCACACACAAATCCACATACACGCAGACATCAAACATCCACAACAGGCCCAGAGAAACACACAGCCCAGCAACTTCTGAGGCTGTGTGGATCTGCAGGAAGCCGCACCTGGGAGAGGGCAACCCTTGGGAATACAGGCGGGTGGTACCTAGAAATCACAGTGGGGCGAGTTTCAAAAAGACTCACCCCTACAATGTCTAGGCAGGCTTGAGGCACCCTGCAGATTTTTTGGGGTCCTTGGGAATTTCATAGTTTATTCCTGGGGCTCTGCTTGGTATTTCTTCAGACTAGCTCATGTCTGCCCTCTCCTACAATCTTGGGACTATGTCGTGGATCCCACAAAGAAGACAGGTGAAGGTGCACGGCCCAACGCACCTCCACGGAGGTCTCCCTCACCTACAAGCCACAGCGACTTGTTGCTAGGCCACAGTGGCATTCATTGTAACACTAGCCAGAGCTCATGTCTCAGGCCTTATGTTCTGAGACTAGCACATGCACATTTGTAAGGCAGGCTCAGTCACCCAGCTGTCTGAGCTGTCAGCCCGCCTAAGAAGAAGAAAATGGTACAGGCAGAGTTGCTCCATGATGTGAAATGCAATTAAGGGAATGTGGAGATGCATTTGGAAGCACTTTTTGTGTCATCTGTCTTCATCTTTTTTGCAGGTGAAAGTGCAGGACCTTATCCGCCCCTCACCAGATTGCATTCTCACATCTACCTGACCTTATTGTTGCTCACACTTTCTTTCTCAGAATGGAATCCTAAAACAATGAAAGCATCCTCACCCTATCTGACCTTATTGTTGCGCTCACTTTCTTTCCCTGAATGAAATACTAAGACAATGAAAAAGTGTCCCCTCATGATGTGAAGCATCTGCTCAGCTAGTAACTGAATTTGGGATGAAGAAACCCTGAGGAACACTGACAGGCTCTACCTAAAAATCGGTAAGGTAAGATGAAAAAGGAATCACCCCTACAATGTCTAGGCAGGCCTGAGGCATCCTGTAGGTTCTTTTGGATACTTAGGGATTTTGCAGTTTATTCCTGGGGCTCTACTTTCTTCAAGCTGGCTCCCATCTGCCGTCTTGTCGGATAATGGGACTGCCCCGTGGATCTCACCTATGACTCACCTCCACGGAGGTCTCTTTCACCAGCAAGCCTCAGAGACTTGTCCGTAGGCAACAGGGTCATTCACTGTGAGGGTAGCCAGAGCTCACAGTACAGGCCCGGTGCCCTGATGCTAACACATGCACATTCATGAGGCACTCTTGGGAGCCCGGCTGTCAGAGCTGTCAGCCTGCCAAAGCAGAGAAAAATTGTACAGGCAGAGCTAGTCTGGTATCAAGAAAGGCTGCCTTACATAACCAACTGCGGGACCCTAAAGTTATTGACCATAGAGTCCCTTCAGGCCATCTCTGTGGTCAGGTCTCACTGGAGGAGAAGGCGTTTAGAGACTGTGAGTGGCCACTGGAAACTACTCTTCTGAGTCCATTCCCAAAAGAGGCTGTGTGCAAGCATCAGGTACTCTGGGGATTGGAATATAGTGTGGTGAATTGTTGAGGGGTCTTTGGGTGATGGAATCATACTTGAGACCCCAGATGCTGATATCAGCAAAGAAGGGTGGGCAATTGACCTCACTGCCTTTCTTCATCCTGGGCCATGTGGGGATTCTCTTGGAAAGGCAGGAATCATGGCAAAGGCAAGCCCAAGGTGGAGCAATATCCTCACACCTCGAACTGGTCTCTCACAGGTGCAGATGATGTTGAGAGAATATCTCAGAAGCCATCTGTGGTGATTGTAAGCCTGAAAAGTGTGTCCAGCAGTGCTGCTGTGGGACAATGTGGATGCCCCATGAAAGCAAAGAAAAGTCAAGTGTCACCTGAGAGAACAACCTGACTTGTGCTGGAGTCCAGGCAATGTTCAAGATTCCTGTAGAAGACCCAAAAGCCTCCTGCAAAGTGCAACAACCTCAGCCCCCACAATGAGACCACGACCCACAACCTGGAGCACACCCAGGCTATATAAAATCTCTTTTGATCCTTGAAATCCCTGGCAGCCAAAAGATCTGTGGTGAGAGGCAGTCCCATCCAACAGCAGCCCAATGAAAGACCCCCTCCACAATGAGAACGGATGTACAGATAGAATGAAATAGAACCTAGATTGCCAGGCAAAAGCTAGACACGGCTGCCTGATCCTCATCCTACAGGAATCATGCAGCCCTCCGATAGAAGTGGGAAAGCAAGAGTTTCCTTCTTGGCAGCTGAAATGGGAATTTACAGTATTAGAAGCATCACAACTGCCCAGTTATTAAAAATGTGAGAATGTTTATAAGAAAACATGCAATGGATTCCCATGAGAGTTGCCCTCCATGAGGTGGGACACATTTAGTGTGGAAGACGTTGAGCCGGACCCAGGAAACCCCAGGCCACCAAGTAATATGGAAGTCAGGAGAAGAGGCAAGTGTGGAGATCACATCCCACCCAGCATCAATCTGTCCCACTCACATTTGGCTCTAGGTATGAAAGCACTCAGAACAGGATTAGCCAGGATGGTCCCAGTTTGCACTCAAAATGTTCCGTGCACGTTGGTGTAATCTCACCTGAACATGGAGCCATGGTGTGAACTGCTTGTGTAATTAAAGAAATATGGGGATGCAGTTGGAATCACCTTCTGTGTCATCTGTCTTTACCTTTTTCACACTTGAAGGTGTGGGATCCCTTCGCTGCTCACCAGATTGTATCCTCACCCCTAACTGACTTTATTGCTTCTCACACTCTCTGTCCCATAATAAAATTCTAAGACAATGTAGGAGTCCACTTTCACAACGTGAAGCACCTGCTCAGCTGAGAACCAAATGTGAGGTAAACTCAAAGGGCTCTGCAGACAGGACTGCTAGTGTCCCTTCCTGTGTTGGCTGCAGAACAAGAAAACACTGGGAGATGTCTGTTCTTGGGTGTGGTATGCTCCTCTTCTTTCTAGAAGACTGGATTTTTATTGCAGGGGGAGGTGGTTTGGATAGCAGCGGTTCTCAGCCAATCTCCCAATTCACTGTGGATTCATGACCCACAGAAAAATAAAGAACACGGAGCCCTGCAGCCTAAGCAGATACACAAAGATAGGCCCTCAAAAGGTTGGGAGACTCAAAAAAATTAAAAAAAAAAAAAAAGAAAAAGAGAAAGAAGCACTGTAGTGCGTTGGTCACATTTCTTTAAGCAGACTTCACTTACAGGCACACACACTCACAAAGCCTCATACTCACACATACGCAGATATTCAACACTCACAACACTCTCACATAAACACACAGCCCAGCAGCTTCTGAGACTGCATGGTGCTGCAGGAAGCCAGATCTGAAAGAAAGCAATCCTGGGGAACATGGGCAGACTGTACCTAGAATTCACAGTGGTGAGAGTTTCAAAAAGACTCACACCAGTGTCTAGGCAGGCCTGATGCATCTTGCAGATACTTTTGGATCCTTAGGAATTTTGCAGTCTATTTTGGGGCTCTGCTTGATATTTCTTCAGGCTAGTTCACGTCTGCCCTCTCCTAGGATTATGGGATTATGCCTTGGATCCCACAGAGAAGACAGGAGAGAGTCCACCGCTGATGCACCTCCATAGAGATCTCCTTCTCCATCAAGTCTCAGGGTCTTGTCGCTAGGCAATGGTGGCATTCACTGTGGCTCTAGCCAGAGCTCAGAGATCAGGCCTGGTGCCCTGAGGCTAGCTCATGTGCATTTGTGAGGCAGGCTTGGGCTCCCCAGTGTCAAAGCTGTCAACCTGCCTAAGCAGAGGAAAATGGTACAGTTAGAGCCTGTTTTGTATCAGGAAAGATATTGCCTGTGATAACCCACACTCTGGGACCCTAACAGTGTTGACCTTAGAGCCTCTTTCAGCCATCTTTGTGGTCAGGACTCCTGAAAGGAAGAGGCATTTTGAGACTATGAGGTGTTCGCTGGAAACAGATCTTCTGACTTCATTCCCGAAACAGGCTGTGTGCAAGAATTGGGTCTCATGGAAATTAGAATATAGTCTGGTGAGAGGGGTCTTTGGGTGATAGAGTCATGCCTGAAACCCCAGAGGCATGTGTCAGCAAAAGATGACTGGGCCCTTGACCTCACTACCTCCCTTCATCCTGGGCCTCACAGAGGCTCTGTGGGAAAGGCAGAAGCCACGACAAAGGCAAGTCCAAAGTGGAGCATTGTTCTCAAACATAAAACTGGGTGCTTACTGGTGCAGATGAGGTTGAGGCAGTGTCTTAGAGGCTGTCTTTGGTGATTGAAAGCATGAAAATGGTGTGCAATAGTGCTGTTGAGGGGCACTGTGGACACCCCATGAAAGCAAAGTCTAGGTGCACCTGTTAGAACAAGATTACTTGTGCCCAAGTCCAAGAACATTCAAAAATTCCTGTTAGAGGACCCAAAAGCCCCTACAAAGTGCAAATAACCTCAGCCCCCACAACAAGACCTACAACGTGGAGAACAGCTAGTCTACCTGAATTCTCTTTTGCTCCCTAAAATTTCTGGCAGCCAAATCATCTGTGGTGAGAGGCACTCCCATCAAGCAACAGCCCAATGAAAGACCCCCTCCACAATGAGAACGGTCACGCAGATGAAATGAAACAGAGCCTAGATTATCAGGCAAAAGCCAGACATTGCTGCCTACTTCTCATCCTACCAGAATCATGCAGCCCTCTGATAGAAATGAGAGAACAAAGTTTCCTTGTTGGTGGCTGTAACAGGAATTTATTTTTTTCAAATTATCACAGCTGCCCAATCATTAAAACGTGACAGTGTTCAGAAGGAAACATTCACGTAATATCCTTCCGATGACCATAGTCCTCCGTGAAGTGGGAAACGTTTAGTGTGGAAGACGTTGAGTGAGACTCAGGAAACCCTAAGCCGACAAGGAACATGGAAGTCAGGAAAGGAAGAAGGAAGTGTGGAGGTCACATCCCACCCAGCATTAATCCATCATACTCACATTTGGCTCCAGGTATGAAAGTCCTCTAATCGGCAGTTTGCAGGATGGACCCAGTTTACAGTCCAAATGTTCCTTGCACTTTGGAATACTCTTACCTGAGCACCAGGACATGGTATGGACTGCTCATTCAATTAATAAAATGTGGGGATGCAGTTGGATGCATGTTCTGTGTCATCTGCCTTCACCTTTTTTTGCAGGTTAAGGTGCAGGACCCCATCCACCCCTAACTACATTGTATCCTCACCCCCATCTGACAATTGCTGCTCACACTCTCTGTCCCAGAATTAAATCTCAAGAAAATAGAGGAGTGCCCCTTCATGAAGAGAAGCACCTGCTCAAGTGTGAACTGAATTTGAGGTAAATTCAAGGGGCCCTGCAGACAGGACTGCTAGTGTCTCTCCCTGGGCTGGCTACAGGACAAGAAACACTGGGAGATGTATGTTCTTCAGTGTGATGTGCTCCTGTTCTTTCTAGCAGAGTGGCTTTTTTTGCAGAGGGAGGTGATTTGGTTTTGATGGGTCTCAGCCAGCCTACCAATTCACTGCAAATTCATGATCCACAGAAATATAAAGAACACAGTGACTCACAACCCAAGGAGAGCCACACAGACAGGCAACCAAATGGTTGGGATAATCAATAAAAGGAAGAGCTGCAGTGCATTAGCCACATTCCTTTAAGCAGATTCCACTTACCGAAACAAAAAAAGACACTCACACACTCACCACAGCCACACACACATGCAGACATACAACACTCGTAACACTCCCACAGAAACACACAGCCTGGCAGATTCTGAGTCTGTGTGGTTCTTCAGGAAACTCCACCTGTGAGAAATCAACTGTGGAGAATACAGGAATATCTGGAAATCACAGTGGTGTAAGTTTCAAAACACACATGCCAACAACATCTAAGCAGGGCTGATGATCCTTTTGAATCCTTTTGAATCCTTAGGGATTTAACAGTTTATTCCTGGAGCTCTGATTGATGTTTCTTCAGGCTGGTTTACATCTGTCCTCTCCTAGGTTCATGGAACTATCCCGTGAAGATAGGCACAGAGAAGACAGGCAAGAGTCCACCACCAAGGCACCTCCGTGGTGGTCTCCTTCTCTGCCAAGCCACAGGGTCTTGTCCCTAGGCAATGGTGGAATTCATTTTGATGCTAGTCAGAGCTCACAGCTCAGGTCTGGTGTCCTGAGACTAGCACATGCACATTAGTGAGGCAGGCTCAGGCTCCCAGCTGTAAGAGCTGTCAGCCTGCCTAAGCAGAGGAAAATGATACAGGCAGAGCTGGCCAGGTGTTGGGAAAAAAGCTGCTTGTGATAAACCACTGCAGAACTCTACAATTCTGGACCTTAGACCTCTTCAGGCTTTCCATGTGGTCAGGTCCCACTGGACAATGAGGCATTTTGAGACATGAGGTGGTGGCTGGAAAATACTCTTCTGACTCCATTCCTGAAAGAGGCTGTGTGAAAGAATCATGACCCATGGGGATTGGAATATAGTCTGGAGAGTTGTTGAGGGGTCTTCAGGTGATGGAATCATACCTGAGACCCCAAAGGTGGTTGTCACCAAAAGATGCCTTGCCCCAGGTCCTGCCTGGACCAAGGGCCACACCAGCCTCCACCTCAGGAGGGAGTAGGACTGGCTTGACTGCTATCCCTCCCACACCATGAGGCATCCATGCTCAATTGAGCATTGGCTCAATGCCCATGCTCATCTTGGCCACATCGATGGCACCCAAGGTGGGTGGCCCAAGCCTCCAGAGAACGCCTGGACCCCCACAGCCCCTGCTGCTCAAGCCAGGGAAGGACAACCTGCATCTGCAGAAGCTCCTGAGGAAAGCAGTCTAGAAGAACACAAAGCAGGGTGCAAACATCCCCCCAATTGGGGCCTTCCACACCTCTCTCTCCCTTGTGAGTGAGGCCAGCCACAACCAGGAGTTCACAGCCCTATACACTGCTGAGGGCCCACACCCTGCTGAAGCCCCACACCTTCCTGAATGCCCCACCAAGGCTCCCTGCATGGTGGCTGCCCTAACCCACTCACCGCACACCCCCATCACCCACCATATGGTGTCACCATTTCAGAAGTCCACATTCTTTTTCAGCCTCACCCAGTGCAGGATTCTAACTACTCACTTCAAAGCCATGAGGCCCCAGGTTGCAGCCCCAACACCAGAACCTGCCCAACCTCTTGGTGGCTTCATCCCTGTCTCATCCACCATGGCTGAGTTCACCCACATCACCCAGGTGAACATTCAGCTGATAACGTCCCCACACGATGGGACCACTGAGCACCCCAGGAGAGTCCCAGAAAGGGAATCCAATAGCCAGGACAGAGATGCTGATTCATGTTCCCCCAGGGACGAGCCCCTGGTCATGGTGGCTCACATCTGCCTGCTGCCCACTGCAGCCCAGGCTGTCAGTCCCTGGCCTGTGCAGTCCCCTGTACCACGGCTGCCACCAGACTTCCAGGGCTCAATTCCCAGAGAGGCTACAGCAAGGGTTTGGTACCTCTAGCCCCGACCTGCCATACACTGGAGCTCTCACCACACAGTCTCACCCCGTGAGACCTGGCAGAGAGCACCTGGAGGAAACCCTGATAGATGGCCCCGCCACTGAAGCTAAGTGAGTATCCAGCCCTGCCTGGGCCACATCCCCTGCCCTATCATCAGGCTCTTAACTATGCTGTGTTTCCAAATTTCAGCCCAAGCCCTGGCTCAGTGTCGAAGTGGCTCAACAAGCAGCTGTAGGAGGCCCAGGAGTCTCTGTGCCCAAGGTCGCATCAGAGCCTGGAGCCAGAGATGCAAAATGGAGCAAAATATGCCCACCACCACCGCACCCCGTCCGTACCTCTCAGGCCTCCAGTTTTTGGGATACCTTGCTATACCATATGTCATCGGTAGAGGCCTGAGGGTGCCTGGTGGGGCCCAACGGTGGGAAGCGCACCATGGCCAGCCTCACTTGCCTGCCCTTCCTGTACCAGCCTGGCTTCAATGCCCTGAAGCTGCAGGAGGCCAGCCAGCCCCCTCCCATAGTCCACTCCCTCCTGGAGCTGAACACCACACCCAAGAACCTCAACTACACAATGACCAGCTGGAGGTTCCCATGAAATAGCCTGAATGGACTCCAGGGCCCAGGACCATGGGGTGAACAGAAGAGAGGGCTGAGGCTTTAGCTGGGGGCCCATAGTTTCTGCATAAGGATGTACCATGGCCCAGAAAGCACGGGGTGCAGGGCAGTCTGAGAAGGGGACAACCAGGCACAGGAGGGTGCCACTGGGATGTCAGGATGGTAGTCAGGAGGTGGGTCAAGTGGACAGGGCAGAGTGGGTGAGCTAGAGCACCTAAATTGTATTGGTGTGAGGGGCACAAAGAAGAGGTCAGCGTTGAGGTATGGGATAGGGGCCTTGGGATGAAAACTTTAGGTAAGATAGCAGAGGATTGCACCTACTGACCTAGCCTGGGTTCCTCAGTGTCCTAGACCTTGCATCGTTCCTCCGTTTGGCTGTCAAAGGATTGGGGGCAGATGTCTGCTTGCTGAGGCATGGGTATGGTCAGGCTAGCTTGGCCATCAGCATCAGGAGCAGAGTCAACAGTTTTGCTGTCTGTGCTTTCTGTTGTCAGAGCCAGACCCTGGGACTAGGGGGAGCCCCCAACCAGCGTGGGACTTAGCACTGATACAAATGCTCAGGGGCAGGCAGGGAGGGGCTCATTATGGAGTGGAGGAGGGCCCAGGATGACGGCTCTCACTGCCAACATCTGCTTCCCCCACATGAAATGACAGCCTGAGAGGGCAGAACTAGAAGAGTTGTCTCGTGGGAGAGAGAAGGTCTCAGCATTGGCCATGCCCAGGCTTTGACAGCTGGATGAAAAAGGAGCCCTCACTCCAAACCATGTGATAACAGTTTGGCCAAGTAGGGTGGAGAAGGGGCTGTGGCCTCAGTAGGGACAATGGAGGGGCCCAGCCAGCAGTCAACCAGGCTTTGTTGGGGGTTGCCTAACATAGGAGAGGGACACAGAGGTACCAGAAAAAGCTTCAGCTGCAGCTGCTTGAGAGTCAGGATTTAGCAGCGAAAGATGGTAGGAGGCCTACTGCCCCACTCTTGGGTGTGATGGGTGCTAGAAATGGAGCACAGGGCCCAGGTCACTAATATATGTTTGTTTAACCATGGCAACTGTCTAACTGTCTGCAACATGGGTTGGGAAGGGTATTAGGATCCCTGAATGGCCCTCGGCTAGGACAAGGGAGTAGGACCTTAGTTCCTGCCCCTCTATGGATCCCCAGCACACAGATAGGCTGGGAACCCGGGCTCCATGCCATCCACTTCCTTCAGTGCTAGTTCTTTGGTGGCCAGGCTGTGCCTCACTCCCCTCATGAGCCCTGCTGGGGCTTTTGAGGAGTCCCAGATGGGAGCCTTGAGCTTCCCTGGTGGAGCAGTGGCTAAGTCGGGCTGACTCTGGTAAAATTAGCCAACTTTGAATCTGGCGTCAGGTGAGGGAGGCGGCATGTGTGCAGGGCTGGGAGACTGAGCTGGTCTGGGTTCTGGCTAACTCTGGGTGCACCCTTGAAGCCTGCAACAAAGCTCCAGGCTCCCTACAGGACACCAAGTTCTCAGCACAGGGCATGTTTTTGCACCTTGTCCCATTCTGTGAGTTGCCGGGGACTCACCAAGATGGGAGGCCTATGGAGCCAGGACCCCTTCCGCAACGACCTTATCATACTTCCTATGCCTGGTGGCCACGAATGTATACCTGTTCCTAGATGGGGAAGGAGACCAAGAGCGAAGGTGACAGCCAGCAGAAAGGAGATGATGCTGCCTCTGCCTCTGGGAAACCCTCTCAGGTGCACAGAAAAGCTCCTCTTTGCCCTCCCCTGCTGCACCCACCCTGATTGCACTAACCACATTTAGGCTCTACCTTAATTGTTGATTAGGACTGGGAGCCTCCCTTCTTTTCCCAGAGGCTTTTCTTGCTCATGTCTCCAGCCACAATATCCTTGGGGCATCAGAAGGATATGTCACAAGTGCAGACCCCTGCATCTCAGGGATTAGAAGCCCTGGATCCTTCTCTCTCGCCTTGCCTAACTGCCCAGGGGGCCTGCCTACCTAACCGTTTTCTGTGTGATACCAATGGAAGAGGCAGGGAATGGAATACAGTTGCCATCTACCTCCACAGAGCCAATACAGTCTTTGACACCCGCAACGGTGAACCCAACAACCCTACTGCAACGCCTCAGGGTTCTGTCTACACACATTCATCCTGGACAGTCCCATGCTTGACTTAACAAGAAAACCTGGCCTGCTGCTAAACTCCCAGGTGCTGGCTCTGAATCCCAGCCTTACCCCGGGAGAGGGCCTTACCTTGCAGGACGGGCTGTTGGCCACAGATTGAGCCTTCACCTCACCTGTCTCCCACCGACTCTTGGTACTGGCCACAGGTCTTGGGCAGCTTTATGGAGACATGGCAAGCTAGCTTAGGGGTTGGGCCGGTGGTCTCTGGAAGAGGCAAAGGATCAGGATTACCTTAGTGAATGGCCACAGTGGACATATTAGTGGGTGACATTTGACAACCCTCTGCTTTTTCTTTGTATTTTCCCTTGGAGCACTTACCCAGTGCAGCTCTAGGGTGAGGATCACTGAAAAGATGTGCCTTCCTCCTTCCAATGCAATTGTGAGACACCTCCGTGTACTAAAGAGCACCTAGGAGATTATGGCGCACAGGACAGATGTGGGTCTGCCTCCATGCTGCTCATGGGGTAAAGCTGGGGGACCATGGTTGCGATGGAGGGGCATTGAATGGATGAAGGGACAGTGGTTAAATTGCAAAGTATTGGTTGGATGGAGGAGGATTGATTAGATGGAGTAGCACTGGTTGTATAGAAAGGTGTTGATAGATGAAGGAATATTGATTGGATAGAGCGGTATTGATTATATGAGGGAGTATTTGTTAGATGGAGGGGCTTTGATTGAATGAAGTAGGATTGGTTGGATACAGCCATACTGGTTCAATGAAGGGGCACTATTGCATGTAACGACATTGATTGGATGAAGGGTATTGGTTGGATGGAGGGCCACTGGTAGGATGGAAAGATATTGACTGGATGGAGAAGGAGTGAATCAATGAAGGAGTATTGATTGTACGGGGAAGTATTGGTTGGATGGAGGAATATTGATAGGATACAGGAGCATTGATAGGATGTAGGATTACTGGTTGGATGGAGAGACATTAATTTGATGGAAGACTATTGGTTGGATAAAAGGGTGTTGGTTGGATAGAGGAACATTGATTGGATGGAGAAGTACTGGTTGAATAGAGGAGATTTGGTTAGTTGAAGGGGTAATAACTGACATCAGAAGTACTGGTTGAATGGAAGGCTGTTGCTTAGGTGAAGAAGTAATGTACGGATGCAGGGGAATTAATTGCACAGAAGAGTACTGATAGGATGAAGGACTATGGTAAGATAGAGTAGTGCTTGTTGGATAAGTGAGTACTGGGTGGATGTCAGGGCACTGGGTAGATGAAGGGGCACTGATTTAGTAGAGGAATATTGGTTGGATGGAAGGATACTAGTTATATGGAGATGTACTGATTAGATAAAGAAGTATTGGTTGAACAGAAGGGCACTGACTGGAAGCAGAGGCATTGACTAAGTGAAATTATTTGGTTAGATGGAGGCATATTGGCTGGATGGAGGGAAATTGATAGAAGGTCATTGACTGAATGGCAAGGCATTATTGGATGGAGGGGCACTGACTGGATGAAGTTGTTTTGGTTGGCTGGAGGAATATTGGTTGGATGAAGGGGAACTGATTGAATGGAGGCACACTGAATGAATAGGAGTTTTGTTTGGATGAAGGTTTATTGGTTGGACTGAAGGAAGCTGATGGATGAAGGAATATTGGTTGGATGTAGGGACATAGAATGTAGGAGTATTGATTAAATGAAGGAGTAATGACTAGATACAGGTACTATTGAATGGAGGGTTATTGATTCCATGGAGAGCCATTAATTGAATAGATGATTATTGGTTGGATGGAGGGGTATTGGTCAGATGGAGAAGCATCGATGGATGGAGGAGAATTGATTGGATGGGAGGGACATTGCTTGGATGAACGGGCATTGATTGATGAACAGGACATTGATGGATGGAAAAATCTTGATTGGATGGAGGGACAGTGATTGGATTAAGGAGTACTGGTTGCATAAAGGGACACTGGTTGACTGGAGGAATATTGGTTGGATATAGGAGCATTGACAAGATGAAAGGGCATTGATTGGATGCAGGAGCATTGATTGCATGGTGGAGTATTGTTCTGATATGGGGCATTGATTGAATGGAGGAACACTGAATATTGCAGGAGTTTTGTTTGTATAAAGGAATATTAATTGGGTGCAGCAGCATTGATAGGATGGGAGACTATTGGTTGGATGGAGTAGCATTGATTGAACAGAGGGGCATTGAATACATGGAGAGACATTGATTAGATGGGGGAGCACTGGTTGGGCAGAGGGGTACTGATTGGATAGAGAAGTATTGGCTGGATAGAGTGTTGGCTGAATAAAGTGGCTTTGATTGGATGGAAGAGCACTGGTTGGATGAAGGAATGGTGCCAGAATGGAGGAGGGACATTCCAGGAGAGGGGAGCCAGGTCACACCTCTATGGCCTGGGTGAATTCTTGCAGCTGCTGGTGAATCTTGGAGATGCGTAAGTCTAGCTGGCACTTCTTCACACTGTTACTGGAGGGTAGAAGATGAGTCAGGCCCCGTGTCTCCCACAAGGCTTCTCCCAGCCTACCCAAGCCTCTCACAGAGCCCCGCTCAGTCTCTTGATCTCTACCTTGTGACTCCTCTCCAACCCCACTTAGGGAAATCTACTATCTGAGCCCAGAGAGCAGACAGACAGACAGACAGACAGACCTCTTTTCTATGGAGCAGTTTAGGGACTCAGTCCTGTCAATGAGTTGCAGAGGTTGGAGACAGGCACAGGCCTGCAGCAGCCAAGGCAAGCCCCATCCTCCATCCCTCCAACCATTCCATCCACCAATCCAACCCCCAACCCTTATATCATGGGAGTTTGCTGAGCACCAGGCAATGGGGAAATAGCAGATAAAAGCCGGGCCTGGGCCTGGTCTTCCTGTGGCTGGTATGTGGCATTGGCCTTTTGGGTATTAGTCCAGGAGACGGGAGAAGATAGTGTGCTTGGCAGCTTGACCTACTTTGGTGGTGGGGCTCATGGGAGGCAAACTCTGTTTGATGGTCCCCTCCAAGACCAAGGGGCTAGGTATCCTGGGCTGCGAATATTTCTGGTCTTAGAAAACAAACAAACAAATAGACATCCCAAGTGATCTCCTGCTTGAACGCCTCCTGCCTCACCCAGCACCTGTGGGAACAAATGCTGTCCCCTCCATGAGCCTCAGGTTCTCTATGGCCCTGACGTGCTCTAGTTCTAGAGCTGGTGGTGAGGGACTGCGGAGTCCGGGGAAATGTCTCTGGATTTTGCAAGAAGGTATCCGAGCCTTGCCCTCTCTAAGAATGTGGGCCCAGAAGGGGCTGCAAGGTTTAGGGGTATGGGGTGCTGACCCACTCTGGCCTAGTCCCACAGGGCCCACAAAGTGGTGCAGACAGCAAATGTGGACTCATCCCTGGGGTGGGGGTGCACCCAGACCCTCTGAGGCTCCAGAGTCGTAGATGTAAAAATTGACAGAAAAGTGAATCAGGAAGTGGGAGAAAGGTGGCAGACTCACCCCAGAAACCCACCTCAGAATGACACCTTGACCATGTCCAAAATAGCTTGCTGTGCAGGGGCCCCTGTTCCCCTTTGGGGCAGAATTAGGAGGATCTTGTCCTCATTGTACCTGCTTGTGAGCACTTCACGGATTTTTTTTTTTAACACTTTCAGAGGCATCACAGAAACACCTCAAAGGTGTGAGGCCACTCCCACACAGCCACTGTGCAAAGAGCTAACAGCTATATATCAATGTGATGGCCTTCTACAACCAAAACCAGCGTGGGGACCAAAGCCAGCAAACACAGGGTTTTCAGGCCTGGGCTGATTTTCTCTAGGCCGAAAGCCTGAAAGTACACAGCACCACTGGGAGCTCCAAGGAGTCACCCAGGCCCTCCCTTCTGGGAACTGAGGTCCCTCACACAACTCATCCACACATTCTGTCCACTCGCTTCCCTGTGTCTCCCAATGCTCTTCTTCAGAGCTATCCACTGCTAGGAACTGTCCACTCCTCCCTGGGCCTGTGCTAGTGTCCCTGCAGCCTTCCTATCCCTAGATGTGCTGGCCCAGAGACAAGATCCATGTCCCTGGCACTGCAACACCCCCTTGCTTCCCATCTGGGAAAACCAGTCCTCTCTGCTGGCCTTTCACTCGGCAGAGTCTCCACCTGGCTACTGTGAGCACATCCCTGGAGCACCCCACATAGGACAGGAGGGGCCATGGGCCTATGGCAGTTGCACAATCATAAAAGCCGAGGCTTCCTGGGCTGTGCCAACAAAAGCGGAGGTGTGGATTCTCATTACTGGCTGTGCCTGCTGCCGTTCCTCTTCAACAATCTCCTTAGTATCATGAGCTCCTCTCACCTGGACCCCTTCCCCCGTCTGCTCTCAACCCTGTATCTTGGCATGGCCTCTGCACCTTGTGCTATGGCTGCATTCTCGGAGTCTTAGGAAGCCAGGGACAGAGCCCAGGGCCTGACTCAGCACTCTCCTGGTTCACTCCAGGCTTTGTGGCCAGCTTAGTGCTCTACTGCTCCCACCCTCCCCAGCAGGGCTGTAGAGAAGCTGAATGACCAGCAGAACAAGGAGGCCTCTGGACACAAAAATCACGAAAGAGCAAGCACGGCCAGTGCAGATGCCTGGGCTCCCCACTGAACAGTTCAAGACAGAATCCACTGGAAAATTGAGGCACTGCAGGAGGTGCTGACCCCGCCAGGAGCGTGTGCACATGAATACACATGGGCTCACACATGGGCACACATGAAAATAGGCATGCACACACATACAGGCACACAGGCACACATGGGCACACAGGAACGCAGGCATGTAAATACACAGGTACACACACATATGGGCCGTCACATAGGCACATGCACATGGGCACACACACGCACACAGGCATGCGCACACAGGCACACATATACACAGGAACACACATGGGCACACACACAGCCACATACATACATGGCCACATACATGGGCACACAGATGGGCATACACACATGGGCACATATACAGGCATACACGGACACACAAGCATACACATATGGGCACACATATACACAGGAACACACATGGGCACAAACGGGTACACACAAGCACACACAGAGGCATATGTGTGTCTATGCCCATGGGCACACACATGCACACACAGGCACATGCACACGGGCATGCGCACACGCATGCGCACATGGGCACATAAATACACGGGCACATATGGGCACACACAAACCACACATACATGGGCACACACACGGGCATACGCACATGGGTGCACAGGCAAACACATGGGTACACACACAATCACACACAGGAGCACACACAGGCACACATGGGGGCACATACATGGGCACAAACAGGCACACACACGGGCATACACACATGGACACACATGCATGCACAGGGGCACACACACAGGCACACACATAGGCACACGCACATGGATACACGGGTATGCACACACAGGCACACATACACACAGGCATACACACATGGGCACACACTTTGGCATAGGCACGTGCACACAGCACATGCACTCCTGCTCTGTAGCCTCAGACCCCACCTGCGCTTGGGAAGACTTCCCTGCCTTCTGCTCACTTTTAGGGCTCCCTTTGATTTTTACTACAAGCAATGGAGTTTCTTCCTGTGCCTTTGTGGCCCTGAGAGGAACCACTGTCTCTCTTCTGTGTCCATTTGTCAGAAGACGCACAGGTAAGCAGCCCCATACCTCGCCCAGGGCTGGACACGCACCAGGTGCATGCATGTGGGACTCAAGAGTGAAGCTCTCCAATAAGCCTTGTGGGCATGACCCACGGGTCGAAGAGGAGGTGGCACATGGGGGCCTGTGCTCTGCCCCTGCTGCCCCTTACCCTGGATGGCTTGCAGGGTGCTAGAGTGGGTCCCAGTGCAACGCCTGGAGGTGCAGGAGCCAGGGACACCCTGCCTGAGCTGCTTCAGGCTGCCAATGGAGGGTTGACTGTAGGAGATGCTGCAGGCTGGTACCTGTGTCAGAGTCCTTCTGCTCCCCATTGGCGCTGGCAGTGAAGGGCAGATTCCGCTTGCTGGCTCATTCCCTTATCTCCTTCCCACCATTGCCACGCTCCAGGTTTTGGGGTCTTGGTTAGAAAACTTTATCTTTATCCTAGAAAAGAAAGGCATGCTTTCAGTTGTGATTCCCAAATTAAATTCTCAAGCTCTCAAGATTTTGTTTCATGTGCCAGGAGAAGCAAATCTCTTATTTGAGTAATGAACACCCTTCCTGCACCCCAGGGCATGGCTGTGTGAGGCTGGCTACTGACTGAAGAACCTTCACCCAGAAGCCTGGGGCCAGGCTGTGGCTCAGCCCTGACTCTGGCCCATTTCTCCTCCTGCTCACTGGAGGGATGCTCAGTACTCTGGTGTGTGTGTGGAGAAAGCAGAGGAGACAGACACGTGCTACCTCCCACTCCACTCCCTGCCTTCCTGGGAAGTACTGAACAATGAGGAAAAACAAGAGCTTTGCTTTCTCAAAAGAGAGGTGTTGCCATGCATAGCCATATTCCCACCAGGAGCCTCACTGTGGAGTAAAGGTTGGCAGGGCCTCCTGGGGTGCCTGTCTTCCCCAGGTGAGAGGCAGAGCACGGCTCCCTCCACCCTTAGTTCTGAGTTCTGGCCGAGCACTTCTTACTCTGCCCATCTCACACTGGCTGTGCTGTAGTTTTTGCCTTTTCCATTCCTGAACATGGATTTTTCCACTATTCTAGAGGCCACTGCGCAGCCCCCAGCCCCTCTCTGCCCTCCTGGAGAGGTGGGAGGAGCCCCTGCAGGGTAGCGCAGTCCCTTGCAGGCCTGAGTGCAGGGCTCAACCACCAGGCAAGAGGCAGGGCAGGGACTGTGAAGTCCCAACTCCAGCCCCAGTACCAAGGTTGGCAATGAGCAAGCATCTGCCTCAGTGGCATAATCCACTGGCTAAAAAATGTGCCCTGGGGATGGGTGAAGGAGCTGGTGTGACACACATGCTAGGGATGTGGGGTTTCTGTAATTTCTGCAGTCTCCTGAATTGTAGATGGGTACATGTACATGGTACAATTCAGAGTTATGGAGGGAGAGGGAGAGGGTAGGGGAGCCCAAACCCAAACCTGGGCTGGGGAGCATGCAATAGTGAGAGCACTGAGACAGACTCAGCCACCGCCAGAGCTGTCACAACAGGCTCCTCTCATAGAGTAGCCACCAGCACCAGGAGGGCCCCCAGCTCCCAGGCTGACCTAGGTTAGGCTGCTCAGTGGAGTCTTACAAATTCTAGTCAGCACCAGAACTGGACAGGTGAAGCAGCCCCACTCCCTGGCCTTCCCAGTACATGTCACAGTGGAAGGCTCTGGAAATGGCAACTTCCCTTACATGGGGCAACAGCCACGGAAAGGCAAAGCCAAATGGCACAGCCACAGAGAAGATGCCAGGGCAGTGCCTACCCATGCCAGCCAAGCACGTCACACAGAGATCCTGGGTGCAGCGACCACCCACACCAGCCAAGCACATTATACACAGAAGTCCTAGGTGCTACACCTTGTTGCCATCGTGGACAGCACAGTCCCCAGAAGTATACTGCCCTCTTCTCCATCAGTAAGCCTTCTTTCTGGAACTGTCCCTAGGTAGCTGCTGGTAAATACTGCGAGTGGTCAGTGGTCCCTTCAGAGCACTGGAGGTCTCAGCTGCTCAGGGCTGAGACACCCAACTGTTCCTGGGAGAAACCCAAGCACCCCAGCCACAGCCCTGCCTCCTGGGACCCAGATGCATCTTCTAGCTCAACTGGTCAACCCTGCACCCACCAAGCCTGGCAGTTAATCAGAGACATCCTGAGTGATCACAGGAGAGCTTTCCAGAACATGCTGCAAGCTCAGAGTGCAACTGGAGTCAAAGAGAAGCTAGCAAGCAGACTGGAGCCATGGCAGTGTGCCCACCTCTCCAGTGAGACATGAGGAGATGGAGGAGGGTGCCAGATGGACCGCTGGGGAGATGGCATCTTGGAAGCATAACACCCACCCCAGCAGTGCAAGTCCCTCCAGCCCTGCTCAGGAGTGTTAACACCCATTCCAGCAGTGGCAGTTCCCTCCCACACCTAGGGTGCATAAAACCCATCCCAGCAGTGCAGGTCCCTCCCAGCCCTCAGCCTGGGTGCCCAGATGCAGATCATCCACCACCTGGCTGCAGCTCCACTGAGTTTTTCTATGGCCCTCTCAGCGTGCAGTCCCCACCTGGAATGAAAGAGGCATCCTCCATGGGGCAAACGAATGCCAGGAAAGAATGGCACACACCCGGAAGAAGCTCCAATCGTAAATCTCATCTTCCAAGAACGCTGTGGCCCAGGGGGTGAGTTCTACCAAACATTTGAAGAGGCTACCATAACTCTAATTTCAGAACCTGATGAGGATATTCTATGAAAACAAAATTATAAAAACCAACATACCTTACGAATACAGACAGGATGTATAAAAAAAGATCACACAAATGATAGGACTAAGAATAAATTCGAGAATGCAAGAAATTAAAAGAGCAATGTATTTCACCACATTAAGAAAAAAAAGGGGCCGGGCGCGGTGGCTCAAGCCTGTAATCCCAGCACTTTGGGAGGCCGAGATGGGCGGATCACGAGGTCAGGAGATCGAGACCATCCTGGCTAACACGGTGAAACCCCGTCTCTACTAAAACATACAAAAAAAAACTAGCCGGGCGAGGTGGCGGGCGCCTGTAGTCCCAGCTACTCGGGAGGCTGAGGCAGGAGAATGGTCTAAACCCGGGAGGCAGAGCTTGCAGTGAGCTGAGATCCGGCCACTGCACCCCAGCCTGGGCGACAGAGCAAGACTCTGTCTCAAAAAAAAAAAAAAAAAAAAAAAAAAAGAAAAAAAAGGAAAGAAAATCATGTGCTCATTTCAACAGCTCCAGAAAAGGCGTGATAAAATTCCAAACTGTTTGTGATGTGGGAGGAAAGCCCCAAACTGATCATGGCCTCTAGGAAGCCTGGACAGAAGGAACACTGTCCCCAGGTCCATGGTCAAGGCAAGAATGCCTACAGGCATCCCCTGACAGGCACTTCACAAAAGAAAATATCCAAATAGACAATGAACACTTGAAACAGTGTTTCTCATCAGGAAAATGCAAATTACAGCCACCAGGAGATGCACACCAGCACTTCCACCAGGATGGCTGGGAGAAGACAGGCTCTGCAGGCCCCAGCAACCACTAGTGAGGCTTCGGGGAAGAGCTGCAGATGCATTTCCCATGACGTGGATGAAACAAGTGTGTGTGCTCACAAACAAGTACAAGGATGTTCAAGGCAGTTTTGTTCGTAATACAAAAAACGACACAACTAAACTGCCCATCCAAAGGCAAATGAACAATTCTTGAATGCAAATGGAATGCCGCAGCGGGTGTACGCTATGAACATGGGAGCTGTGCACCATAAACATGGGGATGCGCGGCATAAACACCGAGGGTGAGTGCTGGTGTGCAGGCCATGAAAACAGGGTGTGTGTAATAAAAATGGGGGTATGTGGCATAAACACCAAGGGTAAGCGTCATGAAAACGGGGTGCACGCAGTAAACATGAGGTGTGTGCAGTAAACACGTAGTGTGTGCGGTAAACAGCGGGGTGCACACAATAAACACAGGAGGTTCAAGCAGCCTCGTGGAGGAGCCCCATGCATACAGTGGCGGATGCATCCAGCAACCAAGCTGGGAACATCTGTACCCAAGGCCTCCTCTAGAATCAGACTGGGCTCAGTCCCTTTCTTCACACATGGAAGCTTCTAGAAGACAACACAGGAAGACATGTTCACCACCAGAAGATAACAGAGAATACACATCACACCACCATGTGATGCCACCACACACCCATCAGAGTTGCAGACATCAGGCCCACACACTGAGCACTGGCAGGGATGAGGATTCCCTGGTGGTTCTTGGGGCACATTGGCTCATCGACAGAAGAGTCTAAAAATGCAAACATATTTTTATAATTTCAGTCCTCTATTATTTATGAGTATTTAGAAATACATTCTGCATACAGTGTTTGCACTGGAACACTATGCTACACTCAATTATGGCCACAGCTAAGAAGGGAGAGAATGCCAACAGGAGCAAAATCCTGCAAGTCAGACACTGTGGAGCAACCGATGTCTCCCATGGAAATGTCAATAGCCAAAACCTACCAGTGGAGACAGAAGTCAGGGCAGAGGTGACTTTTGCAATGAGGAACATTACTGAAGGCCCCAAGGACCCTGGAATATTGTATATACTCGTCTGACTGGTGATTATCCCAGGTTTTATAGATGAAATACCAGTTATCTGTATTCATAGTTCACTTCAAAAGGTCACAAATTTCTTTTTCACCTCCCAGCTCCTTACACCTCAATGAGCTGTGCAGAGAAAAGCACACATGGGCAAGGCACCTGCAGGACACAAGGCTCACCCCAAGCTGCCTACAGTGTGGAGTGTGGCACAGCCACCAGGAAGGAAGCTCCCATCCACTTGGGCTCAGAGTCTGCTGTGCCCCTGGGGTGAGACAGGCCCCGTTTCAGCCCCTCTGAGCTTTCCTCACCAGCACAAGAGGACTGCCAGCAGGAACCATGTGCACATGCTACAGAATGTTCTCACTTCCTAAATGCAAATACCTCGAACATTCAATCCAATCCTTATCAGGAACCTACTCTAAAGCCCCACTATGCCCCAAGGACGACCAGACAGTGACAGTCATGGCACAAAGACCCTGCTGGGCCCTACTGGCCTGCTGGTCACCTGGCTTCTCCTCATGACAAGAGGTAGGCTCTGCACACATCATATGCAGATTCCCCATCACACCATGACTTTCACTCATGGGAAGCACACACAGAGGAAAGAGAAAGTTGTAGTAACTGAGTTGTAGACTCCATCCCAAACCTGCTCGTGAAACCACAGCCTGAGGTGGGACACACTGAAGTGTGGCCATGCACCTCCTAGCTTCTCAGCTAATGTTACTTCTGGAATACTTGTCTTGGCGGGAATGTAGCTCACAGTTCCTCACTTGCAGCACTGACAAAGCTACCTTTGGGGAGGGGCCTCAGTCCAGATGTGAGTCTGTAACTGGCACAGACTCAGGGGGTTTCCACTGAGACTTGCTGGAGGGTTCACATGCTCAGTTCTCAACTGCAGCCTCCACGACTATGGGTGCCACCTCCAGCTTCTTGGCCTTCACACAGCTCGCCAGCTCTGAGTGGGGCTGTGAATGTCGGTTTCTAACAAGCCCCAGCTGCTCAGGTGACTCTGCTGGTCGGAGGACACACTTTGAGAACCACCAAGGGGAGCTCAGTTGTCTGTGAGGATGTCTGTGCTCTGAGTGGCATGCATGGAGCACAATGAGACAGGGTGACTATGCCATGGGGTGGAGATGACACTGTTCTCTGTGGCCCTGGACACCTTTGGATCAGAACACACTCAACGATGCAGATACCTGCTGGTTCTTCCTGAGGCAGCTCTGTGGTTTTGAGATTCCATGGTCAGCAGTGGTGAGAGACCATCTGCAGGATGGGCCCTGAGAGAAGGCCCAAGGAGGAGCCCTTTCTCTGACATGACTGCCACTGTGCTCACTGGTGTAGCCAAAGGGACACACACAAGCTGTCAGGTCAGTATGGCATCAGGATGTACTGCAGAGTCATGAGCTCCGTTTCCATCTTCCATGTATCTGTCACTGAGATCACGATTCTTTTGGAAAAATCTAAAAATATATTATTTTTGAAAACACAAAACTGTATCTGAGGAAAAGGGAGCTTATGGTAGAAAACTGAGCAGAAACCATTTCAGCCTGTGCCAGGAGAAGGCAGGTCAGACGTGTGCACCTGAGTTCTGGCCCTCTGAGATCACTTCCTCTGTAAGGAATACAGTCTCTACTGGTAGCAGCTGCAACCAGGAGTGCATCTTCCCAGGCATTCTATTTCAAGCTCCTGTGTTATTTAGCTAAGAAATCTCCACCAGGCCCGAGAGCTCCCTACTCCCTGTAATGCATTTACAATTTGTCTGCCTCCATGATGAAAATGCCTGGCTATACCATGAGTAGTTGGAAAAAAAAAAAAAAAAGAAACAGGACAGGCTGGGTGTGGTAGCTCACATCTCTTATACCAGCATGTTGAGAGGCGGAGGATGAAGGGTCACTTGAGCTCAGAAGTTTGAGACCGGCCTGGGCAACATAGGTAAGACCTGGTCTACACAAAAAATACAGAAAGTATCCGGGTGTGGTGGTATGCTCCTGTGGTCCCAGCTATGAATGAAGCTGAAGTAGGAGGACTGCTTGAGCCTAGAGCGGTGGGCAGGGGGCGGGGGGCAGTGGTGCAGAAGTTGCAGTGAGCTGAGATTGTACCACCGCACTCCAGTCTGGGTGACAGAGTCAGACTCTGGTCTCAAAAAAAAAAAAAAAAACCAACAAACAAAAAACCACACAACCGAATCCAGAACACAGCTACTTTACTGGAAAAACCTAGAGTGAAATCCACACATCCCTCACAGCGCAGGTGTGAAAAGAGCTCCCACATGCAATATCAGGACCAGTTAATCAAGTATCTCATCTCCTTAAGCAAGAGAACAACTCAAAGCAGTTGAGAGCACATGTCAGCACTGGGGCTGCCTGCAATTCAGGACACCCTGCCTCGTGAGCCAACATAACCTGCTCTCTGTGGCTCTCCTGGCCTTTCTCGCTACGCTGCCTGGACTGCCTTCCTGTTAGTCCACTGATGTAGGGCTCCACCACGCCCCAGCAGGCTGGTGTCAAATGGCTCAGAGAACCACCTCCTCAATAAACATTCCTGAGACCTGACCAGGAGAACTCCCTCTTCCTCCCATTGTTTATTCATCTTCATCAGAACAGGCAGAGAGATGACCAGGAGTGACAGATGCCACCTCACCATCAATGCCAGGGACAGCATCTCCACATGGCAAAGGGCCATGTGCCTTCTGCATCCCACCCAGGCCACCACTACCACCCTTTTCCTAAAACCTGCAGTCACAGAGGATGGGATCCTCTATGAAGCAAAGGTCAGGTTCATTCAGCAGTCCGTTCATGCAGCCACTCCAGAACTCCAGCATCAGACTCTCAAGAGCACGATCCAAACATCTTTGTTCCTACAGTACAACCCAGGTACAGAAGCCAAGTAACCCTTTCACGGACGTTTTGAGGTCCCGGGACCCCCACCCACATCACCCATGTGAACATGACAGGGTTTTGATTGAAACACATGGCTCATGCCTCCAAGCTCTCCAGGTGAAACCACACCATATATGACCTCTTTGGGAGACAGTGCTCAGTAGACACATGGAGGGCGCCGAAGCCGAAGCTTGGTGGCAGTGGCAGGAGCTGAAGAGGACAGGGGTGGGGCCTGGGCTGTGTGCACAGCATTCTGCACCATTGCAGAGCAGGGCTGCTCCCCATGAATGCTGAGTCCCAGGACCCAGCACCATGTGATGACGAAGATGAGACCAGGGTGGCAACGTGAAGCTATCCTAACACTCTGAGCACTTAGCCACAAAAGAGCCGGAACCACCAGGAAGCATGACCCATCCTCGTACCTTTCTGCCTCACCGCTGAAGGCTGCACATTAGCGCTCTGACCACCCATCTCCTCAGGAGCTCAGCAGGACACACCAACCCATCCACCAAACCCAGACACTCCGTAGCCTTCACAAACACGTGACCCCACGTGTGAGCTCAGCAGTATGGTGCTGACCAACTACCGGCTTCATCTCATGCTTCACTGGTGGCTACAAGCCATGGTACCCACCCAGCTCTGCTACAGCATGAGGAGTTTGGGACAGAGCAAATGGGAACAGATACTTGGAAACTGCCCAGACATCAAGGGGCTCAGAGCTACTGTCATTTAGCATCTGCACATGTCCATGTTCACAAAATGCTTCACAATTAACCAGAAAGAAGTGAACTGAATCGCTCCCATGTTGCTGCTGAGAGGAAGGTTGTCTTGGTGGTTATGTTCACATGTGGAATCCCTGCTAAGTTCTGCTAAGTTCACACCATACCAAACCCACAACATGGGCAGAGAGGCGAGCTGCAGCACAGCAGCACAGGAAACAGCAAGAGGCCTCACAGGTAGTGACCTGGGGACCTGAAGGCAAGCCAGAGCAAGAGGCAACCAGGAACCACAATGAGGGGACCCCGCCCACCAGGGACCACTGAGGGTTAGACAGGTCACAGGTGAAGGGCCTGCCACACAGGCCAAGCAGGGAGGATCAAGGAAGCAGGAAGATCAAAGGATGACAGCGACAGAGTGGCAGGAGATGACGTGCATTCTGCACAGCACAGCCCTGCCTCACCATTCACTTCACCAGACACTCATGTGCCTGCTGCAGAGACAGGAGGATGACTCACAACAGACAACTGACTTGTTGACAGTCACAAGTTCATGGCAAAGCCTGAACTTGAACCAGGATCTGTCCAAGTTCACAATCGCTGGGCACACCCCAGAACTCACGTGTCCCCCGACACTGCAGGACAGGAAGTTTGCACTTCCTAACACCCCAGAACCCAGTAGCACCTGCCAATACTGCAGGACAGGAAGTCTGCACCACAGGAAACTGCATTACCCCCAACACTGCAAGGCAAGAAGTACAAACTTCTTTGGAATCCAGAATCCAGGAATCAGCATTAACCACACATTAATAAAATGTGGTGGTCTGGATTTACATCTCATATTCCTATTTACAGTTAGAATAAACCAAAATTGGAAGTAACATGCCCCAGCACTGCTTGCAATCAGGATACCTGAATGTCTGACAGGCCTACTGGAAGCTAGGAGAGAAATCCTGTATTCCTGGGGGTAGAAACGTGCAGCCACATTGAGATTCAGGGCAATTTTTATACATAAAGCTATTATTTAACACTTAACTTTGGACCCCAAATAACAAATACAAAAAAAGCAAGGCTACTTTTGGAAAGATCACTCCTCACCACCCTCTCCAATCCTGGCTGCAGACAGAGGTGCAAGGAAAGGGCCAGAGGGCAGAGAATAGGCCATGGGCAGGCAGCACCCTCTTCTTGCCTCATCCCCATCTGGGTGCGGTGAGCATGCAGGGTGGGAGAAAAAGGCAGTGTTACCTTTTTCCCAGTCTGCTTCTCCACCATGTCACTGCTAAGAGGAAGCTCTTCTGGCTGAGGTGCTTTAGAGCACCTGCCCTTGGGCATCATCTTGCTCCTCACCGGATATTAATTTACATGGCCGGTGCTTCATCATCAACCATCTGCTTCAAAGGAGAGGACACACAATTCACTGAATTCAGAGGCAGCACAAAACTCATCCACTCTCACATTCTACTCAACATACTCAGTAACTGATCAAAGCAGGCAGCTGTTCTGATCAGGGCTGGGGCCAGGACCAGGCCCAGGAAGGAACTTCTCTGGATGCGCCTCCCATAAAGGGGTCACCAGCAAAAGGAATGGCAGCTTTGAGCAGGAAGGAGAACAGAGAGGGGTCAAGTACTTCATGGTGGAAGAAAGGGACACGTGGTCTAGGGTATGGTTGTATTCTGGGTGGCAATCAGCAGCACCTGGATCCTGGGTCCCTCCTGGTATAGGCTGAACCCAAAGTGGTCATGCACCACAAGGCAGTCCCTTCCCTGCAGCACAGGCAACGTCACAATACACAGTGCAGTACCCCAGCCCTCAGGTCTGGCAGGTCATGTCCACAGCCTCAGTCTCACACTCCACTCACCAGCTGGCCTGTGCTTTCTGCACACCCAGTTCCCTGACTTGGTGGGCAAGGAGTGTCTCTGAGGAAGTCTCGGCAGCTGCGAGGTCCCAACTCCACACCCATGGAAGCAGACGCCCCTGCCGGCTTCAGGTTCCAGCTCCTGGGTTTCCCAGGAAATCTGATGACACATATTGTGTTAATTAAATTTTATTTCTATTTATTAATCATGTTTTATTTTAGGAAATTTGGCATCTTAAAAAGTTTCTGCCCAGGGAAAGACTGCCCCTCTCAGGGCTAGCAAATTCCTAGATAGCCAAGGGCTCCCATGCAACCCAACCACCTTCTTACCCAACTCCATACCCAAACCAAGCCCTGCCTGAAACCAGCACACAGCCAGGTACACAAGCCAATCCCTGCCTGAAACGATCGGAGAGCCAGGTAATACAGGAAACTAGAAAGAATCCCTACAGCACAAAGCCTGCGAGAACTTTCCAAAGTAGCCACTCCTCAACTATTCCCTCTGCCCTGTCCCACTCTTTCTGCAGAAAACCCAACAAGCAGTGGCAGAGGCCTTCCCCGAGCCCCTGCTTCTGACTCCCGGCCACTGTGGTGTGAGGCAGCCCCTCTGTGACATGCGATACAAGCACACTTCTTCCTTCCCAGCCTCGTCCTGGTCTCTTCTATGGTGGCACCAACTTCACCACGCCACACCTGGCATGGACACTCTTAGAGCACAGGCCTCCTCCCTGCCTGGGGGCCTTCTAGGTTTGTTCACCATCACAGCCAGGTCTTCCAGGTGCACTTACAAGAGGAATAGGGGGAACACTTACACCCCCATGCCCAAAGTCACTGTCCCACTGTCATGTCTTTGCCACATCATCAGTTAGAAAACATTTTATACAAACCAATCTGTGCACACGTCTCTGCTCTTTTCACCACAGAAGCACCTCTGTGCACGACCATTCTGGGAGAAGCAGTTTCTGCAATATGCTCCCCTATATTTACCCATCTTGTTCACCCACAAAGTGTAGCTTTTGAAACACAAGGTGCAGACACATCTGTGAGTGGCAGCTCCACTCCAAGTCTCTCCCACTTGCACCCGTGGCACTGTGTGCCACCTGCCCCTGGACACAGACTTCGGTGAGACCACAAGATGCTTCTCCTCAATACCGTCTTGCAACCTGCTTTGTCTTTCCAAAATAAATGATAAAATCCCACAAAGTGCTGTCTTGGCATTTAACTGGCACAAGAACATATCTAAAGTTATTCTGGAGAGACAGGTCAGATCAATGTATTCACTGCCTGATGCCTCCACCCACAGTGCAGGTGAGTAGGTGTTTCCATCCACCAATCCTGATGGCTGAGGCCAGAGATATTTTCTCTCTCTACCTGAACCTATGAATTTTACATTCTCTTCCAATTTTCCACCACAAAACTGGAATGTCTCAGCCTGGAGAAATGGCATCTCAGCACCTGACTCAGGGAAGGCTGTTCAAACTTATAGCTGTCTAGAAACTCTGTGGTAATGTTTAAGTAGAAGCTTAAGGATTATCAGGAAGTAATATTTTTAAAACTCCAGACTGCCTGCTCTCAGGATGGAAAAATGGGGTCTTCACCATGGTAGAGTCCACCATCCTGATCTCGATGTGAGTCTGTGGCCCATGGACACACCCAGAATAGCACTGGCGTGGTCAGGGTACAGACCTCACAACCTATGGACAATGCCTGGGCCCTGACAGTGCGAGGGCATATGACTTCACTCCTGAAACACCTGATTCTATCCATGTCCCTAGTCTGGTGCTGTGCCCCGGCACCTTCCCCAATGGACCAGGGATCTGGGAGTCCACTCAGGAGGTGAAGGAAGTGGGTTGCACCTACCAGGCAGAACACTTTTCACAGTCTGTATCACAGTGAACACTCTGGGGGCTAGGGAGTGTTGCCCCAGGTATACTCTGTGTTTTCTGGAGAGAGATGTTTCTCCACCCACTGGCATGACAACAGCTAAGACCATCCTGGTCATGGCCCTTCCAGGACCCTCATGTGCACCTGGCCTTGGCTACATGTTACCGATGGCGACATTACCAACGGCAGTGATGTTCTTGAGGCCCTACAACCCCAGTCCCCACCTCTCCATGAACCACCACCCTCATCACAGTCATCGAGATATGTGACAGCTGAGATGTGCTGCTGAAGCATTTGGGTGGCTGTGGATGAAGCTGGTTTGGATGTAGCTGCCATGTAGCCCATCCTACACCTCCCAGGACCTGTCTGCAGGCACCAGGCATGCACCACGCGGCCCACTCTTTTTCAATAAGAGACGAGATGAGGACAGAGTCTCTGGTTGCTGTTGTTCTCTTCCAAGACTTGACATCCCAGTCCTCCCAGAAGCTGCCCTGGTGATGCCTCTGGCACCTCTGGCCTCCACACTGCCCTGTGTTCCCTCTACTGGGCTCAGGGCTTGTCATCCTCGCCCCTTGCTGTGAAATGGCAGAGCCAGCTGAGGACAGAGGTACCACTACTCAGCCATGTCAGTGACTTCTCCCAGGGGCTGCTCTGGAGTCAGATCCACAGGCTCTGCTGACTCACGGGCGTTGTCTCAGGGTAGGGGCTGCTGTGACACCCCCACGCCTCCCTGTCAGACCTGTCACTTCGAGCAGTCTTTGAAGCGGGAGGTCCCCTCTATAGACCGTTCCACAGCTGCCCAGGCCTGGCCCCTGTGCCTTCTCATCACAATGCTGCACAGCTGACCACCCAAGAGGGGCTGCCAGGTCTTACTCCTGGGTGAGACTCTTCCCTGGAAGGTGACTTGGCTGTCCCTGACTATACTCATTTTAAGTGCAGCCTAAATCTCCCTCATTTCCAAGTTATCAGGCAAAGTCTATTTTAAACTCATGTTCCTTGAGTCAGCAGGAGAGTGAAACACACCTGGGGACACTGGGGCTGACTCATGTCCTGTACTGAGTGGCAGGGCATTGTCTGTGGTAAGGGAAACGCAAAGCCAGTGGCTGAAAGGGCTGGACAGCACCTGGCTCTGACCAGCCCTAGGCCACAGATTCTCTGTTCCTTCAACTGCAGACAGCAACCCTCCCAGCTTCATGAACTGGCAGGGTCACCAAGAGTCCAGGGTGGCAGAAGTCCTCCACACAAGCCACTGGCATACTCCCTGATGCAGAAGCCACAGCACCAACATTGTGGACTCAGGGAACTTGCCGATTACCAGGCAACCTCACATCTGTGCCAAAATAACACACAACTCAGCGGAGGTGGAGCCCCTATGGGCTGCAGAGCCTCTGATGGGGCTGGCGGGACAGAAATGACAGGAACAACGATGCCCTGCTCCTCCCTGAAGGTGGCTTCAAGAGCACTCAAGGGAGAGAGATACTGTCAAGACTGGCCCAGGGAAACCACAGGGCAGGTTTCCCAGCATCCACCACGTGCCAGCAAGCACAGAGCCTTCACCTAAACCATCCAGGCACCACAGCCTCCCCCTCTGCACACACCAGAGCCCAACTGATATTCCCTGTGCTCCAGAGGAGACGCAGTGAACCAAAGAGCCTTCCTCCAGGACCAAGTATGACACAGAAGGGGTTACACTGACTACTGAAAGGTCAGTTTAGCAAAAACTTCAGGAATTTCAGCCTATCTTGTCTCTTCAGCTGACAAGTGAAGACCAGGCACTGGTGGGGAATCCAGAGCTGCCTCTCCTGGGCTTCTAGGATCAGAACTGGGCCAGGATGATCTTGAAGCACCTGTGGGGCGAAGCAGGATGTTGGGCAGCAGGGTGGGGAGGGGGTGGTTGGGGGGTTGTCTGTGGAGCAAGGTCAGGAGGGAGGAGCTGCGGGGGGGCAGGCTGCCCAGGAACACTCCTTGCCAGAGGCCTTGGCATCACCAGGGAGTTCGTGAACATGGAGATTCACAGGTCCCCTCAGACCTTCTGAATCCAAACCTGCACTTTAATCATGTTAGGTTCTGCATACTAACATCTGAGATGCACTGTACAAGAAAAAACTTGTAATGACACAATTAATTCTTAAAACTCACAGCAAAAAAGACTTCTTCGGGGCTGAAATTCACCTTCAGTAAAGGGATGCAATGTAACTAGAGTTGACCCTCGAACAACCTGGTTCTGGGTTTGCACTGTGTGGATTCACTTATACGCAGATGTTCTTCCACCTCTGCCACTCCTAAGACATCAAGAACTATCTCTCATCTACCTCTTCGGCCTACTCAAAGTGAAAACAAAGAGGTCGAAAGCATTTGTGGAGATCCGCTGCTGCTGCGTGAGACTTAAGCCTATTTTCTCCTCATGATCTTAGAATTTTCATATCTCTAGTTTGCTTTACCCTAACAGTAAAAGTACAACACACATAACATACAAATGTGTGACCATCTTTATGTGGTCAGGAAGGCTCTGGTCAACAGGAGGCTGTTAGTTAAGTTTGGGGAAAGTTAAAAGTTATATACAAATTTTCAACTGCACAGGAGGTTGGCACCCTCAACCCCTGTGTTGTTCAAGGGTTTGCTGTAATTTATATTAAAACACCAAGCCCCCTCCACCTGGGTGAGTCTCTCTCCCTGAACATATGTGAGAATATTACTCTCCACAGACTCCCAGAGAGAAAGAGAACACTTCAAATTCAGATTTGTCTTCCACAGTATTGTGATAAAACAGGCCTTTAAGTATATCCTGGGCAAATGCTCCTCTACTTATATAAGTTAACAACTCCACCAACCACTAGTTTGTTTAACAACCATTTAAATATTGAATGGTGCCCAAAGCCCCTGAGAAGGGATGTGACTCAGCTCCTTCCCCCTCATAGCTCCAGTTCCAAAGACACTCATGATTGAGAGGATCAAACACCAAAGGCCTGTTTGCCTTGAGGGGGACACTGGGGAGGGTGGGGAACGGGGAGTGAGAAGTAGCAGGAAGCAGTAGTCTTGCGCGGCACCAGGGGCTTGCTCTCACCTTGGCCCTGGGCGCAGCCCCACACAGTGATGAGGCCTGGCCTGCCTGCAGCACATGGCCATGCTCCAGATATCTTATCTTTATTTGAAGGGTTTTTTGTTTGTTTGAAACAGGGTCTCACTGTGTCACCCAGGTTGAAGTACAGCGGTGTGAACATAGCTCACTGCAGCCTCTACCTACTGTGTGCAAAGCCCTTGAGTGACATCTCCATGACCTACAGCACTGTGGCAATCCCAGGTATGGAAGAGAAGCACCATTGACCTCTCACCTCTCACCATCTTAGTGGGCAGGGGGAGAGCAGCTGAGGACAAGGGTAAAGCCAAGGGCAGGGGGGCTGAGCTGAAGGCAGGGACAGAGAAAAGAAAAAAGGGAGAAAAAACACAAACAAGGGGTATAAGGAAACTCCCATGGGTGATGGAAATATTCTACACTTTTATGTGATCGTGTTTCCCCAATGGTATACATTTCCCAAAACCCAATGAACTATACATTTAAAATGCATTAATTTTATAATATGTCAGTTATAATTCAATAAAGCTGTTAAAAATTAATTTTTTAAATAGTCACATTAAATATACATATTTTAATAAGGTTTAAAATGATTTAAATATATTTAACATTAAATATCAACATTTAAAGGACTTAAAGCATTCAAAAAGGAAAAGGAAGCAATACTCTTAGCTGTGCGTCCAGTCAGGGGCAGTACACAGAAAGCATTTATCAACAAAGACCATGTAGCCAACACCACACCAGAAGCATTCCTGACACCACGCAGCTTCTGGGTGGGCGGGAAGGCTCAGGGTACCTGGCTCAGGATGTGAGTCATGTGCTAGTGGAGCCAGTGGAGAGGGAAAGGCTGCTTTCCAGGCGGCCACTTGCACACGGGAAGGGCTACTGTTGGCTCTGGCAGAAGGCCCAAATTCCTTGGGGCACAGACACGGCTATAGATGTGTGGAATGTCCATAGGGCTGTGTGAGGATCCTCGTGACATGGCAGCTGGCTTCCATAATGCAGTGATGGGGTGGCAAGGAGGAAGCCACGGCACCTCTGTGACCTAGTATTGGAAGCATGGGGGCTGTGTGAGGGTCCTCATGACATGGCAGTGTGGGCTGGATGTTGTAACTCGCTGACGAGGAACAGGATGAGGTGTAAGTGCAGCTGTGGGACTTCTGATACAAGAGGTGCCACGGCTTCCTCTGCACCACTCCATCAATCACTGTATTGGGGAAGCCTGCTGAAGGGAGGCAGATCAAATAATCTGTGGACATTCTTTAAACTGTTCCACTAGTGGCTTTTGAATAAAACTTGGTAATTTGACTGTATAGTTCTAGTTAGTGTCATATGCCCTGAGGACAAAAGTTAAAATTTTAAAAAATATTATAAGCAAAAAACCTTCCTATTGCCTTTTTTTTTTTTTTTTTTGAGACGGAGTCTCACTGTGTAGCCCAGGCTAGAGTGCAATGCAATGGCACTATCTCGGCTCACTGCAACCTCTGTCCCCCGAGGTTCAAGTGATTCTCCTGCTTCAGCCTCTCGAGCAGCTGAGATTACAGGTGCATGCCACCGCACCCAGCTAATTTTTGTATTTTTTGTAGAGACAGGGTTTCCCCATGTTGGCCAGGCTGGTCCTCGAACTCCTGACCTCAGGTGATCTGCGTGCCTTGGCCTCCCAAAGTGCTAGGATTACAGGCATGAGCCACCGTGCCTGGCCTGATAAAATATATTCTTAATGTTAACTTCATTTGTTTCTTTTTAGTCTATTATGAGGCTAATAGAAAAGTAAAAATTAGACGCACAGTTCACATCCTATACTTAATTATCAGAACAACTCTATGGGACAGAAGACCCCAATCTCTGACAAACTGGGAAAAATACCAGAGGAAAGAGCAAAGGGAGAATTTACAGATTAAAGACTTAAAAGACATCAAAGAATCTTAGTGTATAGACGCTGTCTGCAAACCAGTTCAAACAAAGAACTGTTGAAAATGGCACATTTAGGACAGAGACTTTTGATACCACTGGGTGTGTAGTGACACTAAGGAAGTTCAAGGCACCCACTGATTCAGTGAGCTAGAGATATTTACAGATATATATTTAGATACAGGGTCTCCTCTGTCACCCAGTCTGGAGTGTAATAAAACAATCAAAGCTCCCTACAGCCTCAAACTCCTCGGCTCAAGGGATCCTCCTGCCTCAGCCTCCCAAAATATTGGGGTTACAGGTGTGAGCCACCACACCTAGCCTGTGTGCTATTTTTATTTTTATTTAGTGTAAGATATGGTGATGGTTTTGAATGTTTTTGGCGGATGCAATGGTGCAGTCTTGGGTTTGGTTCCAGGTAACGGGCTGGGATGGCTCCTGCATGTAGGCCCCACATGCTGGGAACTGTCATCATCACTGTGTTCACCACACTCTCTCTTAACAAGGGTACACTAAAAACTTAGTAGGGACAATGGCTCATGCCTGTAATCCCAGAACTCTGGGAGATTGAGGTGGAAGGATAACTCAACCCCAGGAGTTTGGGACCAGACTAGGCGACATGGCAAGATCCCATCTCTCTATATAAAAAAAATGATAATCTTAAAACTCAAAGACAAAATGCCAGATGCTGCAGAATGTCCCAAAGAAATGAATTCCTTACGTATTAAAAAATCCCCATAAAAAAGGATCATTTCACAAGCAGTCTATAAACACTGAAACAAACAAAAAATTAAAAACCCAACTGATGAGAAACACCTCGTGAATGCTCTTCAGCTCTGTGAAGTCCTGGGATGGTCCAAGCATCTCTGGTGGATTCAGAAGGAAACACTGAGCTCCTCAAGTCCTGGAGGACAGAGATGCCTTACAGCTCCACACATTCTTTCACATTGGCACTACCTGCACCTGCAGCTGGGGAGGTATAAGCAGCTCTGGGGAGAAAATGACCTGCAGCCCAAGAGAAATGCAAGAAAACTAAGCCTCATCTGTTCACTGATTCTCATCAACTTCCTCTATAAAATGACAACAAAAACATATTATCTTAAAGGATTTTGTGGGGATTAAATGAAAAAGTACTTTGTAAACAGTAAAGCACCATCTAAATCCAAGTTATCATCACTGTAATGGCTTTAGAAAAAAGCAGAGGACAAGCACAAGGAGAAAGGTGCTGAGAGACAGGTGGGGCTCTCCCTGGGGCCTGGTCTGCACTGCCCTCTCTGAGGAAAGTGGCTCGCTGCCCTGACCTCCCTAGTTTCACCCTCCACATCTCTAAGGAAGTTATCCTGGTACAACTGAGAAAGAAAGCAGTTCACTTAGAAATGTCCATTTCTTTCCTTTATGCCCCAACCCCCTCTTTTTTTTTTTTTTTTTTTTTTTTTTTTTTTTTTGAGACCAAGTCTCGCTCTGTTGCCCAGGCTAGCGTGCAGTAGCGTGATCTTGGCTCAGTGCAAGCTCCGCCTCCCAGGTTCACGCCATTCTCCTGCCTCAGCCTCTTGAGTAGCTGGTACTACAGGCACCTGCCACCACGCCCGGCTAATTTTTTTTTTTTTTTGTATTTTTAGTAGAGATGGGGTTTCACTGTGTTAGCCTGGATGGTCTCAATCTCCCGATCTCGTGATCCGCCCACCTCAGCGTCCCAAAGTGCTGAGATTACAGGCGCGTGAGCCACAGTGCTCTACCGGTCATATTTTTTATTACTCCTTAGGGCTGCTTTGTTTTTTAATGCAAGGGTCCACAGTTGAGAATGTAACTACAAACTTGAGAAACAAGAGCTGCAACAGAACAAAGGTGCTGCCCCATGCTTCTCAGCCACTTTCCCATCCCGCGCACCTGGGCGATTTGACACTTGGTTCCCCAGAGTGACAGGGAACCCCCAGGGAACAAGGGTCCCCTGTGGGGCATGCAGAAACACCTGTCCCTGGTCTGAGATCACTGGACTCAGTGCCCAAGCTCAACAATGCTCTGGGAACTCTAGTACAAAGATGCAGTACTGCATCACAACTTTTGGGTCACGCCTAAAGTCAATTCCAGAATGATTTTAGTGTGTTAAACAGCCATTGAAAAATTTTTTTAAAAAAATTATTTTTTAAAGCACCTTTAGTTTCACAGCAAAACTGAGCATAAAGTACGGAGGGTTCCCTTGAACCCCGGGCTCAGCATCTCCACGACAGTGGCCATTTGTTACCATCTCAACCCCACTGGACATAGCATCATCACCCACAGGCCACATGGCCTCAGTGTCCACCCGGTGCTGTGCAGTCTATGGTTGGATGAATGTATCTTGATATGCACCCACTGTTGTGGTAAAATACAGAGTAGTTTTACTGCCCCAGATTCCCCATACTCCTGCTACACATCTCTCCGTCCCTTCCTTTCCCCAGCCCCTGGCATCACTGATGTTTTTGCTGTCTGCACACTTTTGCCCTTTCCTGGATGTCAGAATCAGAACCCTACAAGGTGTAGTCCTTGAAGACGAGCTGCTTTCCACTCAGTCCTGTCTTCTCAGGTCTGGCAGCTCATTTGTTTTTAGGGCTTCATAATATTCCATCACTTGTATAGACCTTGGTTGATTGATTCACTTACCCCGCTGTGGGACATCTTGGCTGCTTCCAAGTTTTGACAATTATGAATAAAGCCATTTCGTGAAAGTGAAATAATACAGAACAGAAAATATTAGGGGTACTGTACACATCATCATGGAAAGAGACAGTATTATTTTGTATCTTCCCAGTATGTGGGTGTGTGTTTTGAAACAGAGAGGTAAACTACTTTTCTCACAACTGGAAGCAGTCACGACAACTCAAATGCTGGCCTAACTGGTTAACAGCCCTCAATTAGAAGTCAGATATATCTAAGTTAAGTTTCTCTTAACTATAAAAATCTATAAAATACAAAAATAAGGCCAAGTGCAGTGGCTCATGCCTGTGAAACAAGCACTTGGGGAGGCTGAGGTAGGTGTATCACTTAGCCCAGGAGTTCAAGACCAGCCTGGGCAACATGATGAAACCCTATCTAACGTGATGAAACGCTGTCTCTACAAAATAGTGATAATAAATTAATAAATAAATAAATAGCCAGGCTTGCAGCCCAGGGAACAGCATAAGACATTATCTTTAAAAAAAGAAAGAAAGCTGGGTAGGATGGCTCACGCCTGTAATTCTAGCACTTTGAGAGGCCAAGGCAGGTGGATCATGAGGTTAGGAGATCAAGACCATCCTGGCTAACACGGTGAAACCCTGTCTCTACTAAAAACACAAAAAATGAGCCAGGCGTGGTGGTGGGCGCCTGTAGTCCCAGTTACTTGGAAGGCTGAGGCAGGAAAATGGTGTGAACGAGGGAGGCGGAGTTTGGAGTAAGGCGAGATCACACCACTGCACTCCAGTCTGGGTTGTTAAGATCACAACCACTGGTTCTTCTACATGGTAGAAACCCAGTACTTTAATGAGACATGAGGTTAAACTGACGGTTCATAAGGAAGGGAAGCCAGCTGTGCACACCACTCCTACTGGACGGGTCACGACAGGAAACACAGACACTAGGACCCAGCCTGTCCTAAAAACATGCCCTACAAGGAGTCCTCACTCTTTAATTATCTGCTTCTACTGTTCTGACTACATGAGAGATGATAAAAGGGTTTCAACACAAGTGTAACATTTTAAAGATAAAGGAATGTCTTTCCATTAGAAAACAACTGCAGGCTGGGTGCAGTTGCTCATGCCCGTAATCCCAGCACTTTGGTAGGCTGAGGCGGTAGAACACTTGAGCTCAGGACTTGGAGATGACCCTAGGCAACATGGTGAAACCCTGTCTCTACAACAACAACAACAACAACAACAACAAAAATCAGCCAGGTGTGATGGTGCACACCTGTAAGTCCCAGCTATTTGGGAGGCTGAGGTAGGAGGATCCCTTGAACCTGGTAGGCAGAGGCTGCAGTAAGTTGAGATCACACCACTCTGCTCCAGCCTGGGCAACAGAGTGAGACCCTGTCTCAGAGAAAAAAAAAACAAAAAAACCCAAAAAACTGCAAATTAAAATGCCAGACACACAGATTAATGGATGATGCCCCATGCCCAAATACTCCCAAGGAAATGTCAGAAAGGAGAGGACTTCAAGTGGCTTGGAGTCCTCAGCACCAGGTGACCAAGCACAGCTGAGCACTGGGTCTCACTGATTTGTCATCAGACATTCACTCACAGTTTTCGTCATTCTTCACTCTACTACACAATATATGAACATGGTCGAAGCAATTCTAACCATGTAGACAATGTGCAGGTCTTTCCTCAGTGGAAAGCAAGCTTGCCCAAGTCACACAAGTGGGGCTGCAGTCAGAAATGCCTGTTCCTCACCCTCTGTTCTCTGATGGTGTAACTTCATTCTACTGTGTGTGGATTCCCTCTCTATGGGGACAACAGCTCCTGGGTTGCAAGCACCTGCTGAGCATAAGGGTCCAGCTTCAAAGCTCACTATCCCATAGGTGACAAACAACACTGTGACCTGCCTTCTATGTCAGCTGGTGCCACTATCACAGTAGACTCCCTACACACCAGGACCACCATGTTGCTCTGTCACTCAGAAACCCCAGTGCCCACTACTGTGGCCATCCCAGGATGCTGGCTTGTATCGCTCCCAGGACACTGCTCCAAGCACCCAGTTTCAAAGGGTGTGGCACCCCCAGACCCACCCTCACTGTGCCAGGGAGTGGGACCTCTGCAGCCTAGCACATATGCTCAGGACGTGGGACTCTGTTAGTCCCTCCCCTACCAAGTCAGGACAGCCATCTGTTTACAGGGATGTTGACAAATGCTGACTACCTGCAAAATTAAAACATTGGTTTCAAAAGGGCCTGAGTGGAAATCCTGAACATAATACATACTCTGTTTTAAATAAATAAATAAATAAATAAACAGAGTCCAAGCGGGGTGTACTCCTGTCATTCCAGCACTTTGGGAGGCCGAGGCAGGCAATCACCAAACCATTTCAGGAATTTAGATGAACCCTGAATTTATTTAAAATGGGTTATTATATTTTATGATTTCTACATAGAAAATATTTTCTAACCATATCATAAATTTGTTGTTGTTGTTTGTGAGATGGAGTCTCACTCTGTCGCCCAGGCTAGAGTGCAGTGGCGCCATATGGCTCACTGCAACCTCCACCTCCTGGGTTCAAGCGATTCTCCTGCCTCAGCCTCCTGAGCAGCTGAGACTACGGGCATGCACCACCATGCTCAGCAAAGTTTTGTATTTTTAGTAGAGATGGGATTTCACAAGGTTGTCCAGGCTGGTCTTGAACTCCTGACCTCAAGCAATCCACCCCCCTGGCCTCCCAAAAGTGCTGGGATTACAGGTGTGAGCCATAGCACCTGGCCTTGTTGTAAAACTTTTACCAAAAGATCTTGGTTGGAAAAAGGGAAACAATACTTTGCACATAATCTTTTTGTAACAAGATTACATTCTACAAAAAGAGACAATATAATTAACAAATTTCATTTAAACAAAAACTATAAATTCAAGTGCTAACAGGAGGTAGTCCATTGGAAAAACAAGAGCTCAGAAGAGGCACAAGGGCCCAGAGAGCTCTGAAACCTCAAAAATCACACAGAAAATGTACAGGTATGTTGACAGTCCTGGGGAGAGGATCCACAGTTTTTGTCCAATTCTCAGAGAGTCCAGACCCAAAAAAGTGTTTAGGAAGGCACCTTTTCGATGTCCAAACATGGGCAGTAATGTGGGAGTGAACGTCAGCCAACAGAGCCTTGGACAGACACTTTACCTTCCAAAACAGACCAAAGACTCACCAACACACCCAAAAAGAACATTTTTAAAATATAAATGACTTCAGAATCCTTTAACATATGCCCAGGAGAAAACTAGTAAGTCATAACCAAGTCATGTGGACTGTTCATACGCAATATTAGAAAAGAAATCAAGGTTTCCACTGCGAAAAGCCTGAAGCCCAGAGCTTTGTTTCTCATGTGAAGGAGATAGGTGAGACCAGCAGAGAACACTGGAGTTCTGCTGCCATTATAGAAAGGAGACCCGTTTTGGAAATAATGCTGTAGGTCCATTTCTTTGTGTATTAAATATACCACGGGTTTTTCTTTTTAAATTATAAGTAAATCAGGTAATCAAACCAAAATGAAGCAGATATTTTATGTTGGAACAGGGCAATCTGCAGACTCCCACAGGTTGGAGGGATGAGGCCTCAACATGAACAGATCCCACCACAGGGGGTTCCCTGCCTTCTAGAAGGCCAGTGTGGGCTGCTGGGCTCATCACCTTAGCAACGGCTCTAAACACATGTGCAGTGACACTAGCAATTCTGAAAGCTGTAAATAGAGGATAACGGCATAAAAAAAATTGCCAGATTAAAGTAAGGATCGCCCCCTACCTCCTCTCCCACCCCACCGAGCCCTTAAATACCACTGTTAATGCTGGGAGCAATGCCACGTACACAAAAGTGACTTTAATACCCTCACACATCTATTCATCTGCATAATCATATACCTACAAAAGCAAATAAGTTCCCTGGGTTAACTCTCTCTGCACAAATATGTGCACGAACAAAATGTGGCCAAGAGATGGCAGTCTGGCACAGATGGACCAGCTCACAGTGGCCACAGCCCACCTGCAGGAGTGCTGCACTTCTGCCGCCCACAGCAGCTACAGCCCACTGCAGGAGTGCTGCACCTCTGCAGCCCCTGGCTCTGCTTCCCACCCTCCGCCTCACAACACCATGGGCACTTGATCCCTTCTCTCAGGGCCCTTCTAGATCTTGGCAGCTGGGCCTCAAAGTTCAACAAAGCTACTGACAGGTAGATCTCCACCAGGAGAGAGAAAAAGATGAGGTCAACTGCCTGGGCAAAGGTTCCAAGTGGAACATCAAGAGTTTCTGGTGAAGAAGAGCAACAACCCAGGCTCAGACCTCAGAACCAATTTCTAACTTTGAAGAATGTAGTCCATTTCACCTGAGAGTTGGAAAACATCGGCGTCCCCGGAGATGTTGAAGTCTTGGGAAGACGGCATTTAGTCCAGGATAAACCAGCAGTACTCTAGACCAAGTTTGCAAAGAGCTGGCCCAACAGGAACAAGGCAAAAGGTGAGTAGGAACAGGCTGGGAGAAGCTGACACGAACTCCCTGAGGTCTGCGTGGCTCTCTCAGCACATCGCGTGGCTCTCTCAGCACATCGCGTGCCTAAGCAGGATATGCTTTTTCCTTATTTCCCCTCTATCATCTTTTTGAAGCATTATATGGAAAATTGGGCAAATAAATCTCCAAGTGTGAGCTGACATTCTTAAGATAAAAAATAAAATTGATATTTCATGGTGTAAAACTCTATTCATGGGCCCTACAGAAATACTTCTCATTATAGTCCTCATTAAATACTAAATATTCTAAGGAAACACACAATTGCATGTTAAAACATGAAAACATTATTACAGAATAACCAAACTTTTGTTCCCTCAGAGTGACTTTCTGCAATAATTTACGCCCAGCTGGCAAAGGAGTAGGGAAGGGACAGAGGTGAATGAAAAGAAGGCTCATTATCCCAGAGCCCAAAACAGGCATCATTTACGTGCTTCATAATTCTGAATTCAGGAAGCACAAACTGATAAAAACTATGTACTCATGTCTGCTTGCAAATATAAGTGCTTTATTTTATTTTAGGTTTTTTTTGTGTGTGTGTGATGGAATCTAGCTCTTGTCACCCAGGCTGGAGTGCAGTGGTGAGATCTCAACTCACCTTTCAAGTAGCTGGGATTACAAGTGTGTGCCACCATGCCTGGCTTTTGCATTTTTAGTAGAGACGGGGTTTCACCATGTTGACCAAGCTGGTCTTGAACTCCTAACCTCAAGAGTGATTCACCCACCTCGGCCTCCCAAAGTGCTAGGATTACAGGTGTAAGCCACCACACTGGGCCTGAGCACATTTTTTAAAAAGCAATACCTATGTTCCCAAAAAAAGAAAAATTAATGTTTAGTTATTTATAAGTTCCAACACTTTAATTGCTTAAACTGACTTTGTGGCAAATTATTTCAAAGTAAAAATCAGCTCAGATTTGTGTTTTTATGTATAATCTCTTAAAAGTCAGGGTACATAGGTATTCTTAATACATAATGTATGTGTGTGTGTGTGAGCAAATGAGACAAAGCCTGAGAGGCACTGGAGGGATGGTGAGGGTGCATGCAAAACACAGCGCCTCCTCCTGGATTTGCCAGAGAATTAACCTCGTTCAGAACCTCATCCCAGTCAGTAAACACAAAGCAGCAACAGGCCTGAACTTGGTCAGTCACCTCCATAAACCATCAATTACCTTCACAGACCACGACTAACAGGTTTATTACAGATGATTCACAGCTCATATTGTCAAGGAAGGGCCTCCAACTGAGCAGTCACCAGTGCAGCCTGCGTCAGGGCGTGCCTCCCTCCAGTTGTCCCCATATCGCCCATGTATGACACAGTTTATACCTCGCAGGTTCTGAGGCTCAGCTTCTCGCTCCTATGGACCAACACAGTAGGGAAAATGAAGGCGCCTTTGAAACTACAGATCATGGGCTGTTTTGGGTGTGGGGAATCCACCCACTGACACTTATGGCCAGCTCTGACCATCTGAACCCAGGTGCACATTACAGACATAAATATCGGTGCAAGCAGCCAGTCACTCCTCAAGCCTGGTGCCGCACCTCCTGCTCCCAATGGAGGCTTTTGGTGCAAGACTTCCTGGGCCTCAGTCTCCTCATCTGTAGGCTGGGACCAATCCCTGGAGTCTGTGCTCTGGGAGGAACACATGCAGGCATTCCTGGCTCAGGACAGCTTCCCAGCCCCATAAGTCATAGCTAGGGCCAATCCATTTCAAATTACATCTGCACGGTGCTTTACTTTCATATGTTATTTTATCTGGAGCCTCTAATGGGCCTCAGCTAACAGATGGTATTATTTTCACATTGCAAACAAAGAGACGGTAGCTGCAATCATCCAAAGACACCCCCTTGCTGTGAATGCCTGGCCAGGCCTCCACGCAGGACCACCAACTCCAGACCCCATCAGGGCCAACACAGGCCACTGCTGTCAGCACAGTCCTGGGAAATATCCGTCTTTCTGAACTGACTGACATAGATTTTACCTTCTTGAGGATACAATAATCCCATCTGCCAAGATAACCCACAAATAAACCCACAAGGCACTTCTTGTCTAAACAGTGCCTCAGCGTCTAGAGGATAAGCCCACAATGCAAGCATCTGGGAGGACACTCCAGGACGAGAGGCCCAGGAATAAAGAGGGTCAGAAATGAGGGTACCCTCAAGCATGCTGGGAGCTGCTGACACTTTCAGACTAGGAAGAACAAAGAGCTCCCAAGCAGGAGGGCATGGGAGCACAGTGAGGGGCCAGACATGAGGCCAGAGGTGGCTGGAGTGGCAGCTCCCACCAGCAGCAGATGAGGCGTGAGACTCAACCACCTTCAAAGTTTTCTATTCATCTTCAAGAGAACCTCAAACTATATTTTCCTTAGTTTCATTACCAGGCTCCTTGTAGAAAAATATCCATGAAAAAGAATGGTTGGCAGAACTGATTATCACAGGAAAAAGCATAAACACACCACACAACAGAAGCAGGAGGAGATGGGGCAGGAGGAAAGACAAGGCCAAGAGGTGCTCAAGGGAAGCCCAGTACAGGTGATTTCCCAGCCACTCCATGCTTAAAAACTGCTTCACGGCCTACACAGGTACTAAACTCTGGGAGCATCCACCAGGAAATGGAGAAGGCAAACTCCCACCGTAACCACAAAAAGATACTGTACTATCTCCAAACTCTAAAGAGGAAAAAAAAATAGAACAGGAAAAAAACATATATATATAAGCTCCCCGCAACCACCAACCAGGAAAAGGAGATCTCTCCCCTTTTGGAAAGCACTCAATATCACAGAACTCAGTGCCGACCCCTTCGACCCCGCTACCCGGTGCCCCATTCAGGGAGGCTCTATCCTCATGGGTGGACGAATACTGGCTGCTATGAAGGGCTAGCCGACACCACAGTACTCAGTACCAACTCTCCCACCCCGCCACCTGGTGCCCCGTTCGGGGAGGCTCCGCCCTTGTAGGTGGACGAACACTGGCTGCTATGAAGGGCTGGGACTGGAAGGCAGTCCCGTCCACTCCTCTGTCCCTGCAGCCACGGAAGGACACAGCACCAACCACGGAGGCAGAGACCTCCAGTGCCCCAGGCTCTCCAACTTCCAGCTTCCAGAACTATGAGAAATAAATTTCTGTTCTTTATAAATGAACCAGTCACACACATGTTACAGCAGCATAAACAGGCTAAGGGAAAAACATAAATGGACTAAGAAATCCAGTTTAAAGACCAAGTTTGTCAGATTGGAATGGAAAAAGTAATCCAGCTGGCTCAGCATCAGCTGAATGATGTCTAATCCATGAAAATCGGCAAACATTTCAGAAAAGAAATACCAGGTACATACTGTGCATATCAGGCTGGGTTTCCTCTATCAATGCTGGGTACAGACTTGAGCCCCAAATGCATTCCAGGAGATAAGGTGAGCACTATAATATGGCAAAAAGTTCTTTTCACAAGAGAGTTAAGATGGTCCAACATGTATGCAAATAGAAGTCTCCGAGTAAAGAACAAGAATCACCAGAACAGGCCAGACACAGTGGCTCCTGCCTGTAATCCCAGCACTTTGGGATGCCACAGCAGGCATATCACTTGACTTCAGGGGTTTGAGAACAGCCTGGCCAACATGGTGTGACCCCGTCTCTAGTAACAGGTGGAGGCTGCAGTGAGCCGAGATCACACCATGGCACTCCAGTTCTCTTCTGAGAGGGAGACACCATCTTAGGAAAAGAAAAAAAAAAAAAAAAGCATCAACAGAACAGAGAAAATGAGCCTCAGCTACGGAGCAGACATTAAAGTGCCTTTCAGTAAAGAACAGAAAAGGAGATAACCCCAACCCAAACTATAAGACAGAAGAGCTGAGCAAGACCAAGCTTGAGGTAACAAGCACATTATAATAATCCAATAATCACATATAAAATAATCCAATAATCACGTAATCCCCATTTTTGAAGCTCCCAGGGAACAACAGTGATCCAAACTTGATCACATACACATCTATACCATAAGCCTAAAAACTGTGGAAGGGTCACCTTCTGAAGTGACCATACAATTCAGATGGGAAGACGGGTGACTAGAAAACATGACCTTGAATCTGGGAATTAAGAAATTCATTTCTAAATACAAGGGAGGAGGGGAAACCAGAGTAGGAATTTAAAATATTCAAAATTGCAAATGACAGAGATTCTATTCAGCAAATTGGGAGATGCAGGTAAAGTGGTTTTTAGAGGGAAATGTATTTATATTTATTGCTAGAAGGCATCCCAATAAAGAGGTTCTAAAAGTTAGAATATAACCAAAAGAATAGAAGAAAAACATGAGAAATGTATGAACATAAATGAAACAAAAAGCAAACATGTAACAGAGGTTAAACAAAGTCAAAGGTGAGTTTTATTTTAAATGACCAAAAAATAGAGAACAAGCTAAATGACACAATAGGAAAGCAACACAAAAAAACAAGAAGGTGTGAACTTTCTGCAAAGCAAATGGCCCAAAACCCATGGTTGGTCAGTAGCAGGAAGAGAAGGCTCTGTTGGGTAAAAGCCCAGCTATACCGGGTGGGGTGACTGAGCACATGGGCTGGGCTCAGGCTGGAGTGAGGCACTAGGCCTGTGGGGATGTCTCTCCTTGGTCTGGGCTTTGGAGGAAATAGCAAGAAGTTTGTTGAAATGGAAATGTGAATACAAAACACTGTCACAGCAGTACCTGGGGAGTGCTTCTTTAAATCTCTGGAAGTGTAGCCTCGACAAGCTGACACATAAATCTGACTGTCACACTGAGGAGAGAAGCCATTTCTCTTACTGTCTCCTGTCACTGAAGAGGAGGAAGTAAAAGTTGAAAAACAACAGGAATGAAGTCAGTGGCAAGACCAGCCAGTGCCACTTATGACCAGGCCTGAGGTTAAAAGATTAACTCCCAACTCTAACCACCTGTGCTTTCAATCCATTACAACCCTTTCACGTGGAACCCCTGAGAGTTGTAAGCCATTAAAAGGGCCAGGAACTCTGTCTTTGGGGAGCTCGGCTCTTAAGACACGAGTCTGCCGATGCTCCCAGCCAAATAAAAACCTCTTCCTTCTTTAATCTGGTGTCTGAGAATTTTGTCTGTGGCTCATCCTGCTACAACACATGTGTGTACATGTATATGTGTATGTGAACATTTACACATAAAAAAGTTCTGTTCTCCAGGTTGTGAAAATGTGATTATTTTACATTCTATTTCTCCTTATCCGTTTTTCCTAATTTTTTACAAAATGGAGTACTGCTTCAGTAATAAAGATGACTTTTTAAAAAAGAGAATAAAAAGAGGTGACCGTAAACATCTCCAACATTAGGCAAAATGTATTTGGTTTTTCACCAGTAAGAATGGTGTCAGTCAGCTGTAGGTGTTTCTCAGAATGTCTTCCATTAGACTGAGGAAACTCCCTTCTGTTCTTACTTTGCAGAGCACTTTCCTTATGAATGGGTATGGAATTTTGTCAATTTATTTATTTACTGATTTTGTGTGTGTGACAGTATCTCACTCTGTCACCCAGGCTGCAGTGAAATGGCATGATCTCCTGAACTCAATGGATCCTCCCACCTCAGCCTCCAGAGTAGCTGGGACTACAAGTGTGCCATCATGCCCAGCTCATTTTTGTATTTTTTGTAGAGAAAGGGCTTCACCATGCTGCCCAAGCTGCTCTGCAACTCCTGGACTCAAACAGTCCCCCCATCTCAGCCTCCCAAAATGGGGTTACAGGCATGAGCCACCATGTCTGGCCTAAAATATTTTTTTAAAAAATCTTCTTAGATGATCTTATGGCATTTCATTTTCATTAGGTCAATATGGTACACCACATTGGTTTTTAAATGCTAAATGAAATTTAAACTTCTGAGAGAAACCCCGTTTGCTCATGAGGCATTGTTATCCTTTCTATCTGCTATAACTTAATTTACGTCCCTTTTCTCATATCCACACTAAAAATGTGTTGCTTGTTTTTCTCCTGATCCATTTGGCTAAGGGGCTACCAGTTTTATGGTCTTTTTTTTTTTTTAAATAAAACAAAACCCAGCCGGGCTTATCACCGATCACAACAATGTCCCTTTGCTCATATCTATACTAAAAATTCATCGCTTGTTTTTCTCCTGATCCATTTGGCTAAGGGGCTACCAGTTTTATTGTCTTTTTTTAATAAAACAAAACCCAGCTGGGCTTATTACCTGAAATCAGGAGCTCAAGAGCAGCCTGGTCAAAAATACAAAAATTAGCCGGGGGTGGTGGTGGGTGCCTGTAATCCCAGTTACTCAGTAGGCTAAAGCAGGACAATTGCTTGAACCTGGAAGGCAGAGGCTACAGTGAGTCTAGATAGCACCACTGCACTCCAGCCTGGGGGACAGATTAAGACACTATCTCAAAAAGTAAAACAACAACAATAACAACAAAACAATAATAACTATAGTAATCAAGACAGTGTGGTATTAGCAAAAGAATAAATAAAATGATGTATCAGAAAAGACCAAAAATAGACCCACATAAATATAGTCAACTAATTTCTTAACAAAGGTAAAGCAACTGAATGGGAAAACAATCTTTTCAACAAATGATGCTGGAAATAATTGAATATTCTCATGCAAAAAACCCCCAAAAACCTCTAACCTTACCTTATACAGAAAAATTACCTCACAAGTGAAGTAAATATGAGTGAAAACTATGTATCTTCTAGAAGAAAACATGCTCTACAAGGCTGGGTTAGAAAGATTTCTTAAAGATACAAAAAGCACAAAGTACCCAAGAGAAAACTATTAAGTTGGACTTCATCAAACTAAAAACTTTAGCTGCTCGAAAGACACTATTAAGAAAATAAAAATACATGCCAAATACTAGCTTAAAAAAAATTCAAACAACATAGAGCTGGTAAAGGACCTGTGTTGATAATCTGTAAAGAACTCTCAAAAATCATCATACAACCCAATTTTTAGAAATGAGCAAATGGCAGAGACATGAAGGTGAAGACAAATGCTTCACTAAAGCAAACACATGGATAGTCCCTTTCCCCCACCAAAAAACCCACATGAAAGACAAGCAACATCATTTGCCACCGGAGCACTGGAAATTAAAACCACAATCCACTAGAATGGCCACAGTGGAAAAGACGGACTATACCACATAACAGCAAGGACAGCAAATGGAATTCCCATTCACTGCTGGTGGGAAAACAAAACTGTGTGGTCACTTTGGAAAAGAGTTTAGCAGGTTCTTTTTTTTTTTTTTTTTTTTTTTTTTTTTTTTGAGATGGAGTCTCGCTCTGCCATCCAGACTGCAGTGCAGTGGCGCGATCTCAGCTCACTGCAACCTTCACCTCCCGGGTTCAAGGGATTCTCCTGCCTCAGCCTCTCAAGTAGCTGGGAATACAGATGCGTGCCACCACGCCCGGCTAATTTTTTTTATTTTTATTTTTAGTAGAGACAGAGTTTCACCATCTTGGGCAGGCTAGTCTCGAACTCCTGACCTTGTGATCCACCCATCTCAGCCTCCCAAAGTGCTGGGATTACAAGTGTGAGCCACCGTGCCCGGCAAGTCCAGCAGGTTCTTAAAAAGTTAAATATTCATGTAACATATGACCCAGAAACCTAGGCCCAGGAATTTCACAAAGAAAAAGTACCACATAAAGCCATCTGATGCTTTGCATGCAACCACTCATATTAACTTGACTCCCAACAACTAAAACTAGGAAACAATGGACATGTCTATAACTGCTTATTGGATAAACACATGACATATTTACCCCCAAAAAAGCTACTCAGCAAACTACTAACATACACAACAGAACCCAGATCAATCTCAAATGGAAGATGAAACACACTAGACAAAAGACTCCATACTCAATGATTCCATTCATATTAAATTCTAGAAAAGCAAAACCTACAATGAGCAAAAGGGCATCAGCATCCTGGGTCCAGTAAGCAGGAGGATGTGCTGCCACAAAGGGGAACAGGGGAACTTTTTTGGGGTGACATGAAGGTGAAGACAAATGCTTCACTAGGAAATGGTTCCTGTCATGCCACACAGCATGCAATTCCATGGACACAAAATGACCAGAACGGCAGATCCAGAGAGAAAGCAGAGGCTGGAGCAGGGACAAGGAGTGACGATTGAAGGTCCAAGCAGCATGATGAAGCTTCTCTCTGTGTTTGGCATTGAAGCAATGCTGCTGTGGGCACTACAGATATAGGCCCTGTGACCTGTGCATAGGTTCCTGTCCAAGTTTCCTTCTGAGGTGACAGACATGTTCTAGAACTTAGAGTCTGGCAGTTGAACAGACCTGTGAATATATTAACAATCTTTGAACTGTGAGCTTTAATGGGTAAACCTATCCTCTGGTAAACCAATCCTCTCAATCAGGCTGGTATTATCTCTATTTTGGAGACAGTCTCACTCCGTCACCCAGGATGGAGTGCAGCGGCGCGATCACAGCTCACTGCAATCTCTGCCTCCCAGGTTTAAGCAATTCTCATGCCTCAGACTCCTGAGTAGCTTAATGACAGGCGCAAGCCACCATGCCCAGATAATTTTTGTAGAGGCAGGGATTCAACACATTGGTCAGATTGGTCTTGAACTCCTGACTTCAAGTGATCCGCCTGCCTCAGCCTCCCAAATGCTGGGATCACAGGTGTGAGACACTGCACCTGGCCAATTATCTTCTTTGGTAAGCATAAGACATGTTTCCCTAGGAATGGAATGCTGAACACGAGACAAGATTTGTCTTAAGGACTGGATCTCATGGTGGCCAGGTACACATCATGCCACACAGGAGGTGCAGAGCCCTGGGGGAAGGTGAGTCAGAAGCCAGAGGTCTAAGCCCTGCAATGTCTCAGGGCAGCCCCCCAGGAAAGCTGAGCAGAAGGCTACAGTGACACCTTCCTGCTCTGATGCTGGGTACAGAGAGATGTCAGGGCAGATCTTCAGGGCTCACACCCACAACACCAGAGCTTCTGGCAAAGTTAGCACAGTGAGCAAGCCCTGTCCCCCAAGAGTGAGGCCCTGGTCTGGGCCACTTCCTCTCACCCTAGCCCATCCAGACCCCACACACACTGTGGCTGATCTTTTACAGGGTAAAAGCTCTGTCCACTCCATTCATTAGCACCAAAGGGTTCTGTGCCTGGTCCTTGTCCACCAAATTCACCAGTTTATTGAAGCCTCAGCTGGGTGGTTCCTGCTTGCCTCTGAGAATATGTGTGCTGGGCCAGGAAGATTCCTGAGTGCATCCCCTGTGTGCTGCTGCCCTCCTTCAAGATAACCACATGTGGCCCCAAGCCAGGCCCACACCTGCTTTGTCAGCACCTTGTCTTTTTCCTCCTCTTTTCTCTCACTTCTTTAAGCAAAGGGGTCACTACAACAAAATTATTTTACAACAAACATAATTCAGAAAAGTTTATGGAAAACATGAAACATTGAATATTTATATACTAACCTTACAGGATCAATTTACTTTACCCTAACACTGAGTTAAAATTATAACAAGAGAAAGTAGGGCCGGGCGCGGTGGCTCACACCTGTAATCTCAGCACTTTGGGAGGCCAAGGCAGGCAGATCACGAGGTAAGGAGTTCAAGACCAGCCTGGCCAATATGGTGAAACCCCGTTTCTACTAAAAATCTAAAAATTAGTTGTGCGTGGTGGCGGTTGCCTGTAGTCCCAGCTACTCAGGAGGCTGAGGCAGGAGAATTGCTTGAACCCGGGAGGCGGAGGTTGCAGTGAGCCAAGATGGTTCCACTGCACTCCAGCCTGGGGGACACAGCGAGACTCCAACCCCCCCCCAAAAAAAAAAAAAAAGAAAGTAAACAGAGGTTTCTATTTATTTCTTCAGAGGATCTCAAAGTTAGAGTTGGAAATGCTAGCAGTATGAAAAACACTAGTCCAAGGCAACTAGAAGGAACTGGTCACTTTTTAATTTTTTTCGAGATAGAGTCTCGCAGGCCTTGGCCTCAGCACACACAGAACCATAACAGTGCCAGGACCAGGGGTGCTGCAGGAAGATGTCCCAGCTGTACTTCTAAGCGTGAACTGCCTCATTCAGTCCAGGTCTTCATCATCATGCAACTTTGAAACTTAGGGTTTTTGCCGTTTCACCTGTTTATGTTCCATACTTACATATCCCAAGCCATTAACAAGTGTTTTCTTCTTTGGTTATGATGCTACAGAATCAGGTGAGAAACATCCGCATCACCAGAAGGCTCTGTCCAGGCAACACTGAGGCCCACCCTGCTGGAAGAATGCCCCTCTGAGGGCAGCGGGACTGCTGGCAAAGAATACCAGCTCAGGCAGACCTTCCACTCCTACTGAAACACTCACTTAGTAGAAGATCGCCACCCAGAAAGACCACTTGCAAGCTAGGGATCACAAGTTATAAAGGTAAGTGTCTCTAAGGACTTCGGGAGAAATAGAAAGTAAAAACATTTAAGCTTGGGAAAATTAACCCTAAACATTAAAAAGAAAAAAAGAAAAAAAAAAAAACCTCACTCTAGATAAGACCTTCAAAACTGCATGCCTCTCAGAGGGACAGTAAAGAACTGACAGGAAGCAATGGGGTGTGAGCTGGCGCAGCCTTGCAAAACCCTGGATGGGCAGCCAGAGGCTTGTGAGAGTGGCTCCAGGCAGGCTGACCTTGAATTTATGGGAAGGGGCAAGCTACAGTAACCCTTAAATGCTCCTCAGATCCGTTTCATTAAATGCACTGAAAGTTTTATAAAAGATGCAAGTTTCAACATGAGATATAATTAATTTGATGTGTGGGTTAACAAATGTGCATGGATTAGGGAATTTTTGTTTTTCTTTTGAAATACAAAATCCCTTCTTCTTTTCCTTCTGAAACAACCACTGGACAAACTGAAAGGCACATATGCTTTTGGGGATCCCAGTGTAAGCAGCTCCCACTGCTAGGGAAAGAGTGCTCTTCTGTCTGCTCGAGTGAAATGTCACAACACCTTGCACCGTCAGCAGTCCTTGCTGAATGGAAGCAGAACCAAAATCTGAACTGGAGAGAGTGTATGAAAGTTCCATTTAGACTCAAACCTAAAATGCACAGCAACAGAATGAAGTGAACAGCACCGAATCCAGAAGAGACGATACTCAATCCCACGTAATGAATGAACCCATGTGTCCAGCACCATAGACACCAGACAGAGCACACATCTCAGCTGTGTAAAAAGTAGAGGTTCCTCTTCAAAGACTTTCCTCTCCATATAATTAAAAATAAATAGTAACTTTTCTTAAAGCAAAATTTATTCAGAAACCTGTGCTAACATTCTTAAATATCTGCTAGCCATAATAAAGAAATCAATGTACTTTATATTCTTAACTCCCAAAATTAAGCCTAAATATTTGCCCTGGCATGCTTATACTAGTCCAAGCAAGCATTAGGTCATAGCCTATTCCTCTTCCTTATTTAAAGATGTTTTTACCTTTCCCAGCATTCCACAAGTTACTTCCTCCTTCCTTTGTTCTCCTCTGCCTTTGCCTCTTTTAAAAAGTTGTAAGTTGCTTGCCAATCAGCACAAATACAGAATGTGAAGTCCCATTCCAGCCAGTGGAAACCAGACACAGCAGCAGGGTGTAATGCGTCAGGTTATAAAGGACTCTGTCTCCTTCTTTCGGTGTACTCTCGTGGTAAGTGTACCCTTTCTGCAGAAAATCTAAAAATGGCCTTGCTGAGGAAATTAAATTTATGTTCAAAGGCTACTTCTTTATGGCACCAGGCAATAAGCATTTCAAACAGCTGGCAACCGCCTATCCCTGTTTATAAAAAATATATGATGTTTCCAGATAAAAGAATTCTGATCAGAAATAGGTAGGTTTTCATTTGAAGTTTTTTATTTCACTCTATCTTCTGAATCAGCCTGTAAATTCACCCTGTATTTGACAATGCATGCGAATTTGTTATTTATGCTTAAATGCCAGCCAAGGATTAAGATTCAGTCTTGCAAAGTTTTAAATCTCTAAAGAAACACACACACACACACACACACAGAGTTCACAATTCTGAGTCCAGAATCTAGGAAAAATCACCAAAACTTTCTTTGCATTTTGTCAAATTTAAATGCACTCTGTGTGCCAAGCATCGCTCACTGTTTATGTCCACCAAGCACCACATGCTGCTTTCTGTGTATGTGGCCCAGGCCCCTGTGAAACACACACACACTCTGTGGTGGACTGAAACAAGAGCCTGTGGATCCCAGTGAGGAAGTGGAGTGCTAGCTGTATGTGGTCGTTCATGCCTGTGAGCTCAGCACTTTAGGAGACTGCGGCAAGGAGGACTGACTGAGGCAGAAAGTTACAGACCAGCCCGGCCATCATGGCAAAACCCTGTCTCTACAAAAAAAATAAAAAAAATTACCCAGGGATGATGGCATACATGCCTGTAGTATGCAACTCAGAAGCCTGATGGAAGAGGACAGCTTGAGCCCAGGAGTTGGGGGAGGGTGTGGTGAGCTCGAATTGTGTCACTACATTCCTGCCCAGCCAACCAAGTGAACACTGATTTAAAACACACACACACACACACACAAACACACACACACTCATTCACTGGAAGGCCATGAAAAAGAAAAGGAAGGAAAAAAACGACATGGAGCCTTTTTCTCCAGCTCTGGAGCCTCAGTGTACCCCAAACTTGCTGGGCCCAGGAGGACCCTGCCACCTGTGCCCTCAGGCAACACGTGGGGGCCCACATACACTGAACTATGAAATAAGGAGTTCAGCCCCCATAAGCTTACTGCAGACTCATGAGTGATCCCAGGCATGACCAACATAAAACCACCGTACAACACAAGAATTATGAGAACTCATAAATCATTATTTTCTAAAGACATGTATTGGGACAGTTTTGTTATACCACAATAGGCAAATGAGACACATCCTACTGATGCTAAGAACAACCTGAAATACAGAAAGTTGTAAGAGATGCTACTTAAACATGGATTTAACTCCAAACAGAGTGGAGCCTTTCAATGTATTTTTCTTAACCTATTCACCCTCAAAACAGCACAGAGCATAGCAGTCAGACCCTAAAGCAGGGGTGTCTACAATCTTTTGGCCTCCATCGACCACACTGGAAGAAGAACTGGCTTGGATCACACATAAAATACGTGATAACAATGCTAACAGCTGATAAGCTTATTAACAATCTCATAATAAAGTTTACAAATTTGTGTTGGGCCACATTCAAAGCTGCCACAGGCCGCAGGCTGGACAAGCTTGCTCTATCACACCCTGATATTCCCTGTCAGACTGTAAACACTACTCAGAATTACCCAATCTCCTCTCGGCTCCAAGTGGAAGCTTGGTCAGCACTACAACCAACCTGATCCCACTGCAGTTGTTCCGACAGCCTGGCAAGTAGACGGGCCCAGGGAAAAGCCTCACTGAATGCTGAATACCAGTGAGATCATTTCTTATAAAGCCAAATGAACAACACTACGTTAATTTTCAAATATTGGCATGGAAATCACATTCTAAGATACTTCCCAAGCTTTCTGGAAGATGCTATGAAATCTGTTTTAGAGGTAACAAGTGTGGGCTCCAAGATGACAGGCCTGTGCTTGGTTCCAACAGGCATATCCTTACCACGCTGCTGAAACACTCTGCACAAGAAATGGCTTCAGGATTTTCTGAAACTCGCTTTCAAAATATTTCCAAGCTCTTGTGCCTTGTGTATGCCTTAATTATTGGGAAGTAGGTATGTTCACTCAAGGAAGGGAAGAGCAGTAAACCAAGTAGGGGGTCTTTCACCACAATTCCTCCTGAGCAATGTCCATGGAAATCAGAAACAGGCACAAGTGGTCTCTCCACAGAAACACAACTTTTTTTTTTAACTTTGTTTTAGGTTCAGGGTGCAGGTTTCATAAATAGGTAAACTATGTCATGGGGGTTTGTTGAACAGATTATTTCATCACCCAGTGATTAAGACGAGCACCCAATAGTTATTTTTTTCTCCTCCTCTCCCTTTCCCACCCCTTACCCTCAAGCAGACCCTAGTTTCTGTTGTTTCCTTTCTGTGCCATGTATTCTCAGTATTTAGTTGCCACTCATAAGTGACAACATTCAGTATTTGGTTTTTTGTCCTTGTATTAGATTTTTAAGGATAATGGTCTCCAACTCTACCTATGTTCCACTAAAGACATGATCTCATCGCTTGAACCTGGGAGGTGGAGGTTGTGGTAAGCCAAGATGGCACTACTACACTCCAGCTTGGGTGACAAAGTGAGACTCCGTCTCAAATAAAAAGGGGGTGGTCCGTTCAGAGAAGGCCGAATAGGAAAAGCTCCGGTCAGAAGCATGCAGCGTGATCGACGCAGAAGACGGATGATTTCTGCATTTCCAACTGAGGTACCTGGTTCATCTCACTGGGATTGGGTGGGCAGTAGGTGCAGCCACAGATGGCAAGCCGAAGCAGGGCAGGGCATCGTCTCACCCAGGAAGCACAAAAGTTGGAGGATTTCCCATGCCTAGCCAATGGAAGTCATGACAGACTGTACCGGGAAAATCGGGCACTCTTGCCTTAATACTGCACTTTTCCAGCGGTCTTAGGAAGGGCACACCAGGAGATTATATCCTGCACCTGGCTCAGCAGGTCCCATGCCCACGGAGCCTTGATCACTGCTAGTGCAACAATCCAAGATCAAACTGCAAGGCGGCAGCCTGGCAGGCGGACGGGCATCCACCATTGCTGAGGCTTGAGTAGGTAAACAAAGTGGCAGGGAAGCTCAAACTGGGTGGAGCCCAACGCAGCTCAAGGAGACCTGCCTGCCTCTGTAGACTCCACCTCTGGAGGCAGGCCATAGCTGAACAAAACTCAGCAGAAACTTCTGCAGACTTAAACACCCCTGTCTGACAGCTCTAAAGAGAGCAGTGGTTCTCCCAGTATGGTGTTTGAGCTCTGAGAACAGACAGACTGCCTCCTCAAGTGGGTCTCTGACCCCCTGTATAGCCTAACTGGGAGGACACCTCCCAACAGGGGCCGACTGACACCTCATACAGCTGGGTGCCCCTCTGAAACAAAGCTTCAAGAGGAAGGATCAGGCCGAAATATTTGCTGTTCTGCAACCTCCACTGGTGATACCCAGGCAAACAGCACCTGGAGTGGACCTCCAGAAAACTCCAAGAGAGACTTGCAGCTGAGGGATCTGACTGTTAGAAGGAAAACTAACAAACGGAAAGGAATAGCGTCGCATCAACAGAAAGGACATCCATACCAAAACTCCACCTGTAGGTCACCATCATCAAAGACCAAAGCTAGATAAAAACACAAAGATGGTGAGAAACCAGAGCAGAAAAGCTGAAAATTCTAAAAACCAGGGTCTCTTCTCCTCCAAAGGATAGCAGTTCCTTGCCAGCAATAGAACAAAGCTAGATGGAGAATGACTTTGACAAGTTAACAGAAGAAGATTTCAGAAGGTTGGTAATAACAAACTTTTCCAAGCTAAAGGATGATGTTCAAACCCATTGGAAGGAATGGGTTTGAATTCCTTGAAAAAAATATTTGACAAATAGCTAACTAGGATAAATGGTGTAGAGAAGACCTTAAATGACCTGATGGAGTTGAAAACCATGCCACAAGAACTACGCGATGCATGCGTAAGCTTCAGTAGCCGATTTGATCAAATGAAAGACAGGGTATCAGTGACTGAAGATCAGATTAATGAAATGAAGGAAGAAGAGAAGTTTAGAGAAAAAAGAGTAAAAATAAAAGAACAAAGCCTCAAAAAAATATGGGACTATATGAAAAGACCAAATCTACATTTGATTGCTGTACCTAGAAAGTGATGGGGAGAATGGAATCAAGCTGGGAAACACTCTTCAGGATATTATTATCCAGGATATTAGGATATTATCCAGGATATTATCCAGGACAACTTCCCCAACCTAGCAAGGCAGGCCAATATTCAGGTTCAGGAAATATAGAGAACACCACAAAGATACTCCTCGAGAAGAGCAATCCCAAGACACATGATCACCAGATTCACCAAGGTTGAAATGAAGGAAAAAATGTTAAGGGCCACCAGAGACAAAGGTTGGGTTACCCACAAAGGGAAGCCCATCAGACTAACAGTGGATCTCTGAGCAGAAACTCTACAAGCCAGAAGAAAGTGGGGGCCAATATTCAACATTCATGAAGAAGAGAATTTTCAACCCAGAACTTCATATCTAGCCAAACTGAGCTTCCTAAGTGAAGGAGAAATAAAATCCTTTACAGATAAGCAAATACTGAGAGATTTTGTCACCACTAGGTCTGCCTTACAAGAGCTCTTGAAGGAAGTATTAAACATGGAAAGGAAATGCAGCAGGATAATTAAGTAATCAGAGACCAAGGGGTTGAGGAGGAATTATTTAATTATTTATGTGCACCCACCGAGTCGGATTAACATCCAAAGAATTGAGCCCTGAACAAAGAGTCCAGTTACCTTTTAAGCATTTTGTGGGGACGGGGAAGGTCTGTGTAGGGTAAAGCAAATTACAGAAATGAGAAACAAAGACAGTTATTCAATTAAGACATGCATTACATCATTCCTTACTCTTCAAGAAACAATACGTTTTATGACTTGAGATTATCTGTCTAGTGACCTTGTAGTTGCACAGCTAGAGAAACAAAGTCTTCACAATGCCTGGGAAAGGGAGAGATAAGGCTCACTAGCCACAGAAAAACAGGCAGTAAATTTTATAGGACTCCAGCTCTTTCTCTTCTTCAAGGGGAGCTGGGTTTTCTTATATTCAACTGAATTTTTGCTTACACATTCTTTAATTTCTTTTAATTCCTGTTCCAGAACAACTAGTACCAGCCACTGCAAAAACATGCTAAACTATAAAGACCATCGATGCTAGGAAGAAACTGCAACAACGAATGGGCAAAACAACAAGCTAACATAATAATGACAGAATCAAATTCACGCATAACAATATTAACCTTAAATGTAAATGGGCTAAATGCCCCAAGTAAAAGACACAGACTGGCTAATTAGATAAAGAGTCAAGACACATCAGTGTGCTGTATTCAGGAGACCCATCTCATGTGCAGAGACACCCATAGGCTCAAAATAAAGAGATGGAGGAAGATCTACCCAGCAAATGGAAAACAAAAAAAAAGCAAGAGTTGCAACCCTAGTCTCTGATAAAATAGACTTTAAACCAACAAAGATCAAAGGAGACAAAGAAGGCCATTACATAATAGTAAAGGGATCAATTCAAGAAGAAGAGTGAACTATTCTAAATATATACGCATCCAATACAGATGCACCCAGATCCATAAAGCAAGTCTTTAGATACCTATAAAGAGACTTAGACTCCCACACGATAATAATGGGAGACTTTAATACCACACCGTCAATATTAGACAGATCAATGAGACAGAAGGTTAACAAGGATATCCAGGACTTGAACTCAGCTCTGCACCAAGCAGACCTAATAGACATCTACAGAACTTTCCACCCCAAATTAACAGAATATACATTCTTCTCGGCACCTCATCACATTTATTCCAAAATGGACCACATAGTTGGAAGTAAAGCACTCCTCAGCAAATGTAAAAGAACAGAAATCACAACGAACTGTCTCTCAGATCACAGTGCAATCAAATTAGACCTCAGGATTAAGAAACTCACTCAAAACTGCACAACCACATGGAAACTGAACAACCTGCTCCTGAAGGACTACTGGATACATAATGAAATGAAGGCAAGAATAAAGATATTCTTTGAAACCAATGAGAACAAAGACACAATGTACTAGAATCTCTGGGACACATTTAAAGCAGTGTGTAGAGGGAAATTTATAGCACTAAATGCCCACAAGAGAAAGCAGGAAATATCTAAAATCGACATCCTAACATCACAATTAAAAGAACTAGAGAAGCAAGACCAAATTCAAAAGCTAACAGAAGACAAGAAATAACTAAGATTAGAGCAGAACTAAGGAGATGAAGACACAAAAAACCCTTCAAAAATTCAGTGAATCCACGAGCTGGTTTTTTTAAAAGATCAACACAACAGATAGACCACTAGCAAGACTAATAAAGAAGACAAGAGAGAAGAATCAAATAGACGCAATAAAAAATGATAAAGGGGATATCACCACCAATCCTATAGAAATACAAACTACCATCAGAGAATACTATAAACACCTCAATGCAAATAAACTAGAAAATCTAGAAGGAATGGATAAATTCATGGACATATATACTCTACCCAGACTAAACCAAGAAGACATTGAATCCCTGAATAGACCAATAGTAGGCTCTGAAATTGAGGCAATAATTAAGAACCTACCAAGCAAAAAAAAGTCCAGGACCATACAGATTCACAGTCAAATTCTACCAGAAGTACAAGGAGGAGCTGGTACCATTCATTCTGAAACTATTCCAATCAATAGAAAAAGAGGGAATCCTCTCTAACTCATTTTATGAGGCCAACATCCTCCTGATACCAAACCTGGCAGAGACACAACAAAAAAAGAGAATTTTAGACCAATATCCCTGATGAACATCGATGCAAAAATCCTCAATAAAATACTGGCAAACCGGATCCAGCAGCACATCAAAAAGCTTATCCACCATGATCAAGTGAGCATCATCCCTGGGCTGCAAGGCTGGTTCAACATACGCAAATCGATGAACATAATCCATCACATAAACAGAACCAAAGACAAAAATCACAATATGATCTCAACAGATGCAGAAAAGGCCTTCAATAAAATTCAACAGCTCTTCATGATAAACACTCTCAATAAACAAGGTATTGACGGAACGTATCTCAAAATAATAAGAGCTATTTATGACAAATGCACAGCCAGTATCATACTGAATGGGCAAAAACTGGAAAAATTCCCTTTGAATACTGGCACAAGACAGGGATGCCCTCTCTCACCACTCCTATTCAACACAGTGTTGGAAGTTCTGGCTAGGGCAATCAGGCAGGAGAAAGAAATCAAGGGTATTCAGTTAGGAAAAGAAGAAATCAAATTGTCCCTGTTTGCAGAAAACATGACTGTATATTTAGAAAACCCTTGTCCAGGCACGGTGGCCGACGCTGTAATCCCACCACTTTGGGAGGCCGAGGCGGGCAGATCATGATGTCAGGAGATTGAGAACATCCTGGCTAACACAGTGAAACCCCATTTCTACTAAAATTAAAAAAAAAAAAAAAAAAATATATATATATATATATATATATAGCCGGGCGTGGTACTGGGGAGGCTTAGGCAGGAGAATGGCATGAACCCAGGAGGCAGAGCTTGCAGTGAGCCAAGATTGTGCCACTGCACTGTAGCCTCTGTGACAGAACAAAACTCCGTCTCGGGGGGAAAAAAAAAAAAAAAAAAAAAAAAACCCATCATCTCAGCCGAAACTCTCCTTAAGCTGATAAGCAACTTCAGCAAAGTCTCATGATACAAAATGAATGTGCAAAAATCACAAGCATTCCTATACACCAATAACAGACAAACAGAGAGCCAGATTATGAGGGAACTCCAATTCACAACTGCTACAAAGAGAATAAAATACCTAGAAATCCAACTAGGTGTCTGAACAAGATCAGAGGGTTTCTCCCATGCTGATACATAGCCTAGGGGTGATACTCTTCAGTTTGCAAAATGCCACCACTGGGGAAGCTCAGCAATGTGTACAAGGGACTATTCCCTGTCATTTCTTACATCTCATGTGATCTATGATTATCTCCAAAGAAAACAAACAAAACCAAACACTGGGGGCCCAACCCACCTCAAACCCCAGCTACAGGATGGAAGCTCAGAGAGGCAGGGGTCCTGGCCCCTTTAGGAAGAGTCAGGCCAAGCCCATCCAGTAACGAGGATGCAAACTGTCCAGCTTCGGAGCTCTCACTGAGAAAGAATTTCAGGGATGGCAGGAAAAAGACAAGTTGCTGTTCAACTGGAAAAGGACCAGACTCAGTAAAACGCTCTTTTCATTCTTTCCCAAACCCCTCCATACCCCAGAGATGGGGTGGAGCTTTTTCTTCTCAGGACTCAGGCTGGGGGAGCCCCATGTCCTGGAGTGGCCCATGCGTACTCTAGTGTGAGTCTGTGCCCAACTAAGTGGCAGCTCTGAGGATGAGGAGATGTTTCTGGAAGAAGCTGTAAGCCACAGTCCAGCCCAGAAGGGGAGAGAGGCGTGCCTTCCCTAGCATCATGAAGCCCCAGCCACACCCTGGGTCCAGTTAGGATCCTACAGGATCCTGACCCCTCCTGCCATTATCCAGGTCAAAGATAGCAAAATGCTCTGCAAGATGACACCCGGGGCCTGGAGGGAAGTTCCTTGAACCAAGCAAAGAGAAGACCAGAAGCCTGGAGCACACTCCACACTCCTTCTGCTGATGGAAACAGCCCAGCAGCAACCACAAGGGCTTGCAGGCAGCTCAGAGTCACTGCACACATTTGACAAATGACCAAATGAAGCCCAGGATGCCAGGGTAAGTTCAGCATCCTCCCCTGACTTGTACCCACCCGGCCTCGCTCCTCCACTACAGGACCCAAGAGCAGAAGTGAGCTTTCATCACAGTGACTGCTGTGCTGGGAAATGTTTCCATCATGTTGGTCAGAGGCAGCCAAAGGTGGCAGCAACCTCCCTGACAGTGTCATCCCCAGACAAACCCCAGGCCAGCTCCTGAGTGCTCAGTACAGAAGCCTGTCAGAAGGCCAAGCCTCCCTTCCATTCACCCCATAGCCCTCAACACACCCAAGGAAAGAACCCTGCAGATGCCACAATACAACTGACAAAAGAACCCTGCAGACACCATGAGACACTCAAGAACTGAGCCCTGCAGATGCCATGAGACAACCGCAGGACTCCATCCTTGGCTTGTGATCTCCTAGTGGAGAAAAATATGTTTGGCAATGATGTTATCATCTGTCCCATCTCACAACAAATGAGACTTGGTCAGGTGAGAAATGTGCACCTGTGTGCTCACTTACTGAAGATCACCAACGGGGATGATAGGACGAGCGTCTTGACTTTCGGGGTGCACATAAGTTGCTGGTCCCACCAAGGAAGTGCCAGAAAAAGATGTAGGAACTCTCACTACCTCCCAACACTCTTTCACAAATACTCACTGAAGAAAAGCAACATGCTACACAGAGGGGCAGGTTCAGTATGACACCACTGGGCAATTCTTATGGAACAGAGACAAATAAAGAATAAGAAATAAACAACAGACGAGCACTGTCAGTGTCCATTCTACCATTTGGTGTCATTTTATGTCGTTTAAATCCAGTCACTCTCTGCAAAGACAGGTGTCCAGGTGCTTGGTGCATGGAGGCCAGAGCCACAGAAGGGGCTGCTGATGCCAGCAACTTCTCTCTGGTGCCCAAGCTATATGGTCCATAATCTGTGTACCACCTATGGATGAGTTCTCTAAAGGACCAGGGCAACTCAGATTCCACCACTCTGCAGGAAGGTGCAGGCAGGCACCGCTCCCCACATTCAAGGATGCTGTGCAGTCTGTGCTCACATGACGACAACTGAGGAGGGGTGTGGAGGGTGATAAGCACTCCTCCTTGCATCCCCTCAGGATGACTAGACAGAGAGGAGAGGTGGTCTTGGGTGTGGATGGAGATGTGGATTCCCTGTACGCCCCCTCACGAGGATTAGACTGAGAGGAAAGGTGGTCTCCATCAAGGTCATGCTCTCTGCCCAGGCCAGCAATGTCTATCACATTCCTGAGCAAACCGAGCTCTTCCACAGGAGGAAAGGGAGGCAGACCTGGTGGCTACATGACTCCACTGGCATCAAGAGGAACTCTTGATGACGTGTTATAGAACATGACTAGCATGTTATAGAACCAACTGGCGTGTTATAGAACATGAGGCTGTTTCATAGAAATCAGCTGGAAGAAAGAACCCACAGAGGCTCTAAAGATGGGACCGGCTTGCTGCGGGCCAAGAACATGGTGAAGGCAGGAGTGAGCATTCACACTGAAACCAGCGGTCCCCAGGTGGACTGAGGAAGCACAAGGATTACCACGGTGGGCACCCAGCCCTCACATGCACACATGGGCACCTTTACAACTTGACTTGGGAAGGACTGGCGCCCACCCCCAGGAGGAAAAGCAGCGGCAGTGCACAGCGAGACAGACCCTGACACTCAGAGCTGGGGAAAGAGCTACGCAGCCCGAGCCCTCTCGCTAAGATTAAGACGGGTTCTGGGGCAGGTGGGGGTGGCAGCAGTGCCCAGTGATGGATGTGGCCACCACTGCAGGGCCTGCCACCGGTGTGGACAGCCCAAGCCATGGAGCCCCATGCTGGCCCTCACAGCACAGAAGCACAGACGGGGTCAGCAAGGCAGTGGGAGGTGGAGTCAGAGACAGCTTGGGGCACCAGCTGCCCACTGAGCCACTGTGAAGAGTGCGAAGGCCATTGATTGTAAAGGTTTCCAGCTGACAGAGGTGCCACTGAAACACATGCTGGCAAAACAAGATGATGTCTGAGATTTACTAAAATACTAACATTAACATATTAATACTAAAATTTACAATGCTAAAATTAAAAAGTGTTTAAAGAAAGAAAAAAAAATTAAACATTAACAAGTCGAAGGAGGAGACGGATCAACCCCAAGCTGGCCAAATGCCAGTAAACGTGGAGCCTGGGGACCCAGGACACTGTTCTCTCATATTTTGAAAATATTCCCAATGGAAAGTTAAACAAATGTTTCGAGTGAAAGTCACCCTGTGGCAGGGAATCACTGCTCCTGCAACACCCCTTCATCAGTGGTCCCATTCATGGACTCCGGAAGATCCCAGGTGACCCAGTCTGCATCAGAGAGTATCACCCACAGAACGCAAGTTGACTGCCTATGTACACACACCCCAGGAAGGTACAGCACCCACAGTACAGGTGTTCACTGCAAGAAAAGAATCTTCAAGTCATCGTTCCTCTGTCCCCATTATCACTGTCACAAAGAACTCTTCTACCAATGCAGATCGCTGGGGTTCAAATAAAGCCCTTCCGATGGGAGGCCCTCTGGGAATGACAGAAACAATGGAAAAGGCCTTCACAGATCATCCAATGCAACTGGAAAGTTAAGACATTTACCCAAGATTGTGAAGCAATTTAATAGTTGAACTTGAACAAAAACACATATTTCCAAAATTATCCCCAAATAAGTGATAAGGCTATGTATGGGTAAAAGGCAGCATTCATCACAACAACACTGGACCCTGGGCTGGAATAACTCACATAGTGATTCGGATACACAGGAAGATCAATTCCAAAACACACACCTTCAACCAGGGAGCAACCCCAACAGTGAGCCAGGCCACCCTCTCCAGCCACACCAGCACCACAGTCCACAGTTGTGCACTGCCTGAGTCACAGGAAAAGCCAAGTTCTGTAGGGTGTAGGACTGCAAGGGGAGACTATGACTCACAGCAGTACCAGACACCAAGGATTCAAGAGAAAATATGAGCATGTGACTGAGGCTAACCTCAGAAGTTCACTTTACAAAATCAAAACATTATGTAATTCTCACTGTTGTATAAGGAAGACCTGCAGGAATGCCGTGCAAACACAATCCCATGTGGGAGGAATGCACATGACACCCCCAACCGTACACACCTGAGACCCCCATCCCGAGGAACCCAGCACTGAGGGACACCTGATAAATGCCTGTGTATGGTTATGAGATTGGAAGAACCTTACTCATACTTTTGATTAGAGCTACTGTTAATTATACTTGACACAGAAGTGGGGCCTGAGTCTCAGCAGGCGATCCACATGGGACAGGGTCATCAGGAGTGATGACTGAATGGGCTGGGGCCCTGGTCCCCTCGACGTCTCCAGAAGGGCCAGAGGACCACAACACCTGCAGGACAGGAGCTCCACACTTTTGCAAAACCAGAATGGAGAAAACACACAAGTGTGAGGGCCCACAGAGAGGGATGTTACCAGAGACAAAGATGGTAAATAATTTTACTGGTAATTTTCTTCACCTTCTCCTCTCCTCATGACATCCCTTAAAGAGATTATTTATTCATAGCAATTCTTTTTAAAAAACATTAATATCAGACTTTAAAGATTTATAGTATTTTAATAGAAATCAATGCGATTTTATGCTTACTGACCCTAGTAATTCTTTTCACTTAAAAAAAATAGTCCTAGAGAGCAGAGGTCGGTGAGTTATGGCCCACCATGTGTTTTTGTAAAAAAAAAAATTATTCAAACATAATCACACTCACTTGTTTACATATAATCTATGACTACTTTTGTTCTACATAGACAGAGCTGAATCATACAACAGGAAATGTATATCCAGAAAAGCTTAAAATGTTACTAATCAGCCCAGTACAGAAAGAGCCTGTCAAGCCCTGCTCTGTGAAAGAATTCAGAGCCAATGGCCTCTGCTGACCGTTGTGTGAGTGAGCTACACTCTGTCCTATGCTTCCGGGCTGTGCCATCTACAGAACAACCTTAAGAGGGCTGTGGGAACAGCTGCTCAGGCCATCTCCCATGTGCTACCATCAGAGGAGAAAAGCTCCTCCAGGGAGCATAAGGAAAAGCACTTCAACTCTGTTCAGGTAAGGACTAGAAAAAAACAGGAAATAAAACATGCCAGCTGAAAAATTCCATGATGAACACGGACACACATATATGTACAGAATTGACCCCTGAACATTACAGGTTTGGCTGCACATGGTCACTCACCCATGGATTTGTTTTCAACAAATATACTGAAAAACTTATTAGAGATCTGTAACAATTTGAAAAAAATTACAGTCTAACCATACCCAGGAATACCAAAAAAAGTCAGAAACAGTTAAGTATGCCATGAATGTACAAAATATATGTAGATATTAGTCTATCCTTTACTTCCATAAATTATACACAAATTATAAAAAAAAATTTATAAAAACTTACAAACACAAAAAGACTGTGCATGGCATCGTTCACTAGAGAGAAATGTAAACAAACATAAAGATGCAGGCTCAAGCAGAACTGTATAAAACTAAGTGCGGTACATACCACACTGCACACTGTAATGATTTCATAGCCACAGCCTGTGCTACAGTGGTGAGCTCCATATCCACCCAGCACTTTGGGAGGCCGAGACGGGTGGATCACGAGGTCAGGAGATCGAGACCATCCTGGCTAACACTGTGAAACCCCGTCTCTACTAAGAAATACAAAAAACTAGCCGGGTGAGGTGGCAGGCGCCTGTAGTCCCAGCTACTCTGGAGGCTGAGGCAGGAGAATGGCGTAAACCCGAGAGGCAGAGCTTGCAGCAGTGAGCTGAGGTCCGGCCACTGCACTCCAGCCTGGGCGACAGAGCAAGACTCCGTCTCAAAAACAAACAAACAAACAAACAAAAAAAACCACCATGTGACACTAATTATCTCCATGTAAGCAGCTGGCCTCTCCAGAAATTGTGTAATGCAGTAAACAAATTATCTCAAGTCTTAAGCTAGATGCCATAGCGTGAGTGTGAAGTCCCAGCTATTCAGAAGGCTGAGAAAAAGAGAATCATTTGAGCCTGGGAGTCTCAGACTGCAGTGCACTTTAGTAACACCTGTAATGAGCCACTGCATTCCAGCCCGGGCAATACAGCAAGACTTTCTCTCCTTCTTTTTTTTTGGAGATGGAGTTTCAATCTTGTCACCCGGGCTGGAGTCCAGTGGCACAATCTTGGCTCACTGCAAACTCTGCCTCTCAAGACCAAGCAATTCTCCTGTCTCAGCCTCCCGAGTAGTTGGGATTACAGACGCCCACCACCATGCTGAGTTAATTTTTGAATTTTTACTAAAGGTAGGGTTCTACCATGTTGGCCAGGCTGGTCTCAAACTGCCAACCTCAGGTGATCTGCCCGGCCTCAGCCTCCCAAAGTGCTGAGATTATAGGCATGAGCCACTGCACCTAGGCAACTCAGTCTAAAAAAAAATAAAAAAATAAATAAAATAAAAATAAAAAAACCTCTTGCAGTTCTCAAGTATTTTTCCTTGCATTTACTGCAATACCATAAACCCTAAATGACACCACAGATCCATACAAAATGCCATTCGTGATGCTGGCAGTGCTCCCAAGAAGCAGGAGTTGCGACTTTAGGAAAAGGCTACACTTGCACGACACACATTGCAGCCTGTGCTCTGCAGATGTGGATGCTGCCTTTTCAAAAGGATAAATCCAGCAGAAGGTCCATCACAAAAAAATTACATGAATCTGTGAAGCCATCAGCACAGCTACAGCAACAGGCATGAAAGTTTTTTGTGAAATACCTTTTTATGTCACTGAAAATGCAGCTTTAAAATTAATTCACAAACAGCACGGATATATGAAAACACAACTTTTATGTGGGTGCAGGATTGCTATAAGAAAGGCATACCAATAGACTCTAGTCTGATTCCAGAAAAGTAAAGCCATTATACAGCAATTGAAAGTAAAAGGATGGGAAAGGAACTGGAGAAGTGGATGCCAGCAAAGGATGGTTTGATAGTTTTGTTTTAGAAAAGGTTTGGCTTTAACAATGTCAAGATAACATGGGAAGCAGCTTCTGCCAACCAAGAGGTAGCAGATGAGGTCCCAGACGCTATGAAGAATACCATCAAGGAAAAAGGACATATGCCTGAATAGGGTTTTGTTTTTGTTTTTTTGAGTCAGACTCTCACTTTGTTGCCCAGGCTAGAGTGCAGTAGCATGATCTCGGCTCACTGCAACTTCCACCTCCCAGGTTCAAACAACTTTCCTGCCTCACTCTCCCAAGTAGCTGGGACCAGAGGCGCCCACCAGCATGCCTAGCTAATTTTTGTATTTGTAGCAGAGATGGGGGTTTCACCATGTTGGCCAAGCTGGTCTCAAACTTCTGGCCTCAAGTGATCCACCCACCTCACCTCCCTAAGTGCTGGGATTACAGGTGTGCAGCACCATGCCCAGCCCTGAACAGGTTTTGAATGCAGGTAAAATTGCCCTACTCTGGCGAAAAAAGTGCTATAAGAACATTTGTTAGTAAGAAAGAGAAGCGAGCACTGGTGGGGCAGCAAGCTATCTAGGCACCAAGGCAAGAGACTAAGGGCACAAGATCTTCCAGTATAATAAACAAAATATATAAAATAAGAATAGTTATACTAGAAATAGATTATAGATATGATTATAGATGAATATCATTAATCATTAGTTTGTAGCATTACTCTTTATTCCAATATTATAATAATCTTTGCTCTACAATTATAACCTAGAAAAAACCAGGACATACAGCGATAGGAGCTGAAGGGGCACTGTGAGAAGTGAGATCTGTGGGTTTTTCTCCCCATGTGTGGAGATGAGAGATCATAGAAATAAAGACACAAGTCAAAGAGAAGAAAAGACAGCTGGGCCTGGGGGACCACTACCACCAAGACGCGGAGACCGGTAGTGGCCCCCAGTGCCTGACCATGCTGCTATTTATTGGATACAAGGCAAAAGGGGCAGGGTAAAGACTGTGAGTCATCTCCAATGACTGACAAGGTCACGTGAGTCACGTGTCCACCAGACAGGGGGCCCTTCCCTGTTTGGCAGCTGAGGTGGAAGTTGCAATGAGCCGAGATCATGCCACTGCACTCCAGCCTGGGCAAAAAAGTGAGAGATTGACTCAAAAAAACAAAATCAAGTTCGAGACCAGAAGACAAGAGTGTGAGCCCTCTGTTACGCCCAGACAGGGCCACTAGAGGGCTCCCTGGTTTAGCGGTAGTGCCAGCACCTGGGAAGGCGCCCATTACTTAGCTGACATTGGTCTAGCGGTAGCATCAGTGGGGAGGCCTAAAGGTTTCCCTGTGATGCTGAGCTTCAGCGGTCATGCTCCTGTTTCACTTTCATGTTCCACCCTGTACATCTCGCTCTGCCTTCTAGATAGTAGCAGAATTAGTGAAAGTACTAAAAGTCTTTGAAATGCATAGAAGAAATAATAGGACCCAGTCTGGTGGACCCGAGAGTGAAAGTGAGAGTGAGAGTGCATCACAAGGGAGGAAAAGGGAGGAACAGCACCAAAACCAACTCCTTTGGCATGCATAATAAAGAATTTTTAAAAAGGATTTAGAGGTAATTATCAGATAAAACTGGATGCTCAAAAGTTAAGGACATACTGTGAGACAGACTGGCCTGCTTTCAATGTGGGGTGACTCTCTGAAGGTACAACAGAGGAGGAATTAATTGGCCATGTGTTTAAGGTGGTCACTCGAGTTGGAGGACAACGATGATACCCAGAACAGCTTCCCTACATGGACTCTTGGCTCAATGTGGCACAAACTCACCCCAAGTGGCTACAGCCCTGCCTAGGTGGATATTACAAGACATTAGTGGCTCAGGTAGCCCAACCAAAGGAAGAAAGAAAAACCAAAAATAGGAACAAAGAGATGGCTCAATTTACAGCTGCTGAACTAGCAGAAAATAACCCTGGATTTGCTACGGGGCATGGCCAAGGCAGAGGCTGAGGGAAAACGCAGACAAGACCGGGAGAGGAAAGCTGATCCTGGTTGGACAGAAACCAATACACAAGGTGCAGGCAAATGCGTCACTGGAAAGATGAGTGCCCTGAAAAGGAAAAGGATGAAGATGATGATCAATGATCTAACACCTGAGTGCGGTGTTTGGATGCTAGTTGTGGTGTTTCAAAGGTGCATCCTGATCTGACTGGCTTAGCAAGGGCTGACAATTTTGAGGACTGAGACAGACCAGCCTCCATCCTTTTAGGCCCTGGAGAACCTATGGTTCTATGAAAGTAGGGGGCTGATTAATGAATTTTTTGGTTAATACCAGTTCTGATTTTTCTGTGGTAACTCACCCAACTGGCCCCCCACAAAGAACTGTGCTATGATCATAGGGGCTACTAGGGCCAAAGAAAACAGACGTTTTTGCAAATCCAGGAGATGTTATATTGGGGGATAAGAAGTGCAGCATGAGTTTCTATATATATGACAAATTGTCCAGTGCCCTTGTTGAGGAGAAACTTACTCCAGAAACTGCAGGCACAAATTTCCTTTACACCTAAAGGGAATGAGACCCTGGAAATAGGAAAGCCAAAGACAATGGTATTGACTCATATGAATGTACCCCTGCCTAGCAGTTTATTGTAAAAGCCTGGCAGGTCACATGGAGAGAAACCAGCTGTGCTGGTGGCTACAGAGTTAAAGGGAAAGTCACAGAAGTTTGTAGTTCCAAAAGTGAAAGTAAAAATCAGCTGCCCAGGCAGCTACGGAAGCAAAAGAAAAGTCTTAGGAAAAAGAAAATCAGTTTTGCAAGAACCACTGGAGGGAATGAGACCCCACCTCCCTACATTACAATCTACCCACCTTTACCAAGGCTAACTGCCCCTAAGGAGTTAAGTTCAAAGAGATACAGGCTCCCAGTCTCACCCACGAAGGAGAAATCAGAGCTCCGGGAAGTTAAAGAGAAAGGCTGGAAAAGTCAGGCAGCCATCTCAGGTCTAGCCATGCCCAAGTTATGCTTATACCTCTTAAGAGGACAAGAGGATGCCCACGAGGACCCAGATGATGCAGTCCAGCTTCAGCACCTACAAAAGTGCCCAGAAGCACTTCTGCAAAGGCTAAAGGATGGTAAAAAGAAAAGGCAACCAATATAAAAATCTCAGAAGTGCTCCAAGGTGCAGATAAAAGTGCCAGCCAGTTTTATGAAAGACTTTGTAAGGCATTTTGGTTGTACTTGAGGCTGCTATTTAACCTTGAGGCTGCTAAAATTCAGTGCACGGTGAATACAGCATTTGTAAGGCAGACCCAAGGAGATATCAGGCATAATTTGCAGTGGTTAGAAGCTCCGTAGGTATAAATGCTACTCAGCTTACTAAAGCGGCTACCAAGGTGCACATTAACTGAGATCAGGAGGCAAAGAAGAAAGTTGATTGGAGGCTTAAGAAAGGCTAATTTACTAGCAGCAGCCCTTACGGGAGGAGAAGGTGGCTTTGCAAGGAGACATGCACACAGGCATGAATGCAGCCATGGAAAAGGCTAGTCTGGACAGGAGTTTGAAAGCTGGCCAAGGCTAGAGAGAAAGTAATGTGCACGGTGCAAAAGGAAAGGACACTAGAAGGATAAATGTCAAAAAAAATAATAATAAAGAGAATGGTCAAGGCCATGGTATTAAAAAAAAACACTGGCCAAGGGCCACTGCACCCAGGAAAAACCCAAGACCCGTGCACCTGCTGGGAAAGGCAGGATATAAAGCATCAGTAAAATAAATAAATAAATAAATAAATAAATAAATAAATAAATAAGACCTCTAACTGCTGAAAGTAAAGAAATAAACTACAAGGAAGAAATTCTACAGCTCTTAAATGCTGTATAGACCCCAAAAGAGGTGGCAGTGATGCACTGCAAGGGGCACCAAAAAGGAAGAACACTAAATGCTAAAAAATAAAAATAAGCAGATGAAGAGTCAGAGCAGGCTGCAATGACACCACCACCTTCTAAAGAGGAAGCCTTAGCTATGCCTCTCCTCCCTGAGATGCCCCTCCCGTAAATCCCAATAAAAGGATTTGTTTTGCCCAGAAAAAGAACTACATTGAAGAAGGATAGTAAAAATTCTCCAATAGGAGGCTAGCCATACCTGAAATGGTGGTCCCCAGATTTGTAAAACAGTCCCACTAAGGAACTCACATGGAGAAAAAAAAAAAACTGCACTAAAGACATTATAAAGGCATCATTTCTATGTGTCATGGCTCACTGCTGCTACTCAAGCCATGTGTAAACAAACAATGTTTAACTTGTGTTCAGAACAATCCATGACAAGGGCCTACTTGGCCCCCAGGCATTCAGGAAACAGGAGAAAGGGAGCCATGCCCTGTGAAAAACTGCTTATGGACTTCAGCGAATTACCCTAAGATGAGGCTATCAGTACATGTTGGTGTTCATTTGCACCTTTTCAGAATGAGTAAAGGCCTTCCTCACCTGGACAGAGAAGGCACTAGCGGTGACCAAAGTGTTGTTAAAAGACATTATTCCCAAATTCGGACTGCTTCTAACTCTAAGATCAGACAATGGACCAACATTTGTGGCTGAAGTTCAGGACTTAACTTGACTATTAAAAATAAAATGGAAATTACATACAGCCTACAGGCTGCAGAGCTCAGACAAAGTAAAGAGCATGAACCAGACACTCAAACAGCTGCTGAAGAAATTGTGTCAAGAAACTCATCAAAGTTAGGGTCAGGTCATGCCTGTGGTCCTCCTCTGACTCAGGTGCACCTGTACAAAACAACTGGGTATTTGCCCTATAAAATATTGTTTGGAAGCTCACCCTCAATCATTAGTCAAATTAAAAAAGATTTAAAGGAGTTAAGAGAGTTAACCCTTGGAGAAAGATGCAAGCTTTAGGAGTGGCAACGCAGGAGATGCAAAGCTGGGTAAGGGAAAGAATACCTGTAAGTCTAACAGACACAGTGCATCCACATAAGCCGGGGGACTCTGCGTTAAAAGATGGAATCTAACAACCCTAGGACCCTTATGGGATGGGCCCCATATTGAAATCATGTCTACTCCCACTGCTGTTAAAGTTGCAGGTGTCATAACTTGGATTCATCATAGCCAGCTAAACTAGGGGCAGCAATGACTCCTGAAAATGACCAGTGGATTAACCAACAAGACCCAAGTTGCCCCACCCAAATGGTCCTACAGTGAAACCCAACCACCAGTAAGAAGGACAACCACCCTGCTCTGACCACACCGGAGGCTAGTCAGTCTACACACGGCTGAAGCTTGAGGATCCTGCAAACTCTGCTCTAGTCACATCCTGGGAGCTGACTAGTCTATGCACAGCCGAAGCTAAGAGGACCATCTCCGGATAAGTAAATGTGAATATAATTCATAAGCCTAGTTATAATTCTGTCACTACTGATTGTTCTGTTATCATTGCAAATTCTGCAAATGCCTATGCTCAGAAGGTTTGCCATGCCCATGTGTGGTATAAGCATGTTTCTATTACATACACTGATATTGTTACCATTTCTGCCTATTCCAGAAGGGGAGAAATCTCTAGAAGGATGTTCACACTTTGTACATACTACCTGGGTAAGGAATACCATAGTTAAAACTCTACTGTACCATACCTACCATAAATGTACAGGAACCAAGTTAGAAACCTACACATACAACCAGAAATAGTCTGCAATGGTTTAACACAAGAGAGATGCTTAGCAGGAGCAGCCCTAAACATCTGTATGGAGAACGGCAAATCAGATTCCCAGACTGTAACATTCAGTGGTCTGTGCTAACAGAGCTCCAACACTTATATTCAGAAAGGACTACTCTGCTAAGTAGTATGTCATCCAAACCAAACTATAAGATAAGGACATACAATCCTTTGAATTTTACTATCTTACAGCCAGAGCTACCTTTCTGGTCTACAGGACAGACAGCAGCATTACAAGCTGATAGACAAAAAGCAGGCTTTGGCGTCCCACTACTAATCGTCAACAAGACTAAAAGAACTCAAATGTGTCCAACCCTGCAATTTCAGGTCCATAAGTCATTCTATAAGCATTTTGATCAGTCAGTGCCTGAACTTTTCCATCAACCAAAAACTTACTGGCTCAATTATCTGAAAACATAGCTGGCAGCTTAAGCAATTTCCTCATGCTATGTATGTGGAGGAACTAATATGAGGGACCAGTGGCCATGGGAGACTAAGAAACTAATGCCACAAGATAACTTCACTTCATCTAACCCTGCAAGTAAACCAACAGCCTCAGCCAGTATTTGGTTGTTAAAAAACCTCCATAATTGGAAAATACTGTACCACCTGATGGGAAAACGCTTTCACAGAGGCAGCAGGAGAAACAACCTGCCTAGGGCAACAGTATTATGATAAGATTAAAAACAAAACTCTATGGAGAAATGCCCAGAACAACTCCTACTTAACAGATCCAAACCCCTTCTCTCAGTTCTCTACTCTAAGCCACTCTTGGCATCAGCTAGAGGCTCCAAATGCTTGGACAGCACCCTCTGGCCTATATTGGATCTACGGAGCATGGGCATATCAGCAACTGCTGTCTAAATGGACAGGGGCATGTGTGTGTTAGGAATAATCAAGCCATCTTTCTTTTTAATTTCTCTAAAGCAAAGGGAACTCTTATGGTATCCATTTTATGATGAAAATAAAAGAAGAACTAAAAGAAGCATAATCACAGCTAGAATATGCAAGTTGGCCCATGTTCCAGTTCAGACTTGGTGCAGACGGTATCCAGATTCCTTATTTAGAGGACGGTTGTTAATCTTTGGAGGATTTAAAACCCTCACTGGTAGGTTTTTGTTTATTCTTGGCATCTGCCTCATCCTCCCTTGCCTTTTACGCCTGTGTATTAGGAGTATTCAGTCAACTACAGAGGGAATAGTAACCTGACACACTACCACGCAGTTGATGGCATTAACCAAAAATCAGCCACTGCCTGTAGACAAAAAAGTCCAGCTACACAAACAGATGACAAATAATGCTGCTTTCTATTAACACCTTTGTTATAAAAAGCACCAAAGGGGGAAATGGAAAAGGAATTAAAAGAAATTTAAAAATGTGTAAGCAAAAACTCAGTTGTATGCAAGAAAAAACAATTGCCCCGGAGGAAGAGAAAGAGCTGAGTTCTTTAAAAACTGACTGCCTGGGCCGGGCGCGGTGGCTCAAGCCTGTAATCCCAGCACTTTGGGAGGCCGAGACGGGCGGATCATGAGGTCAGGAGATCGAGACCATCCTGGCGAACACGGTGAAACCCCGTCTCTACTAAAAACTACAAAAAACTAGCCGGGCGAGGTGGCGGGCGCCTGTAGTCCCAGCTACTCGGGAGGCTGAGGCAGGAGAATGGTGGGAACCCAGGGGGCGGAGCTTGCAGTGAGCTGAGATCCGGCCACTGCACTCCAGCCTGGGTGACAGAGCGAGACTCCATCTCAAAAAAAAAAAAAAAAAAAAAAAAAAAAACTGACTGCCTGTTTTTCTGTGACTAGTGAGCCTCATCTCTTCCTTTCCCAGGCATTGTGAAGACTCTGTTTCTCTAGCTGTGCAGCTGCAAGGTCACTAAACAGATAATCTCAAGAGGTAAAACATGTTGTTCCTTGAAAAGTAAAAAATAATGTTAACGCATGTCTTAACTGAATAACTGTCTTTGTTTCTTGCTTCTGTAATACGCTTCCCCCTATACAACTATACCCCTGCTCCACGAAATGCTTAAAAGGTAGCTTGACTCTTTGTTCCGGGCTCAGTCCTTTGGATGTTAATCTGACTGGGTCAGTGCACCTAAATAAACAATTTCTCCTCAACCCCTCAGTCTCTCTGATTCCTTAATTATCCCGCTGCACCCCAGGATACTGCCCACTGCCTTGGACATGTGAAAGTATTTTTTGTGTAATGCCAAACTGGTCTTTGTTGAAAGACAATAACCAATAGGAGACAAGTTTCTAGATTTGCAGAAACTCTAGGAAAAAATGAAGGAAAGCCTCACGACTGCCTGCCTGCTTTCCAGGGAAGAGAAGTGAGCAAAGGCAGAGAAGAACGTGGAGGCCTCAGGAAGTGTCGCCTGCACAGGCAGCAGCGCTGCATAACCACCACCAGCACTGGGGCTTAACACGAGGAAGGAGTGTGTGCAGTTTTGGCCCCAAAGGTGACCAGGCCTATACAGGACAATGAATCTCAGAGGTCTTGGGCACATGACGGCTGAGGCAGGTAGATGGAGCATGCATCCCTGCTTCCCAGTGTCGGCCCACTGTGGCAGAGCAAGGTCCTAAGGGGCTCCAAGTGAAGTCCCTGAGCACATGGTAAACAATTGATCCAAAAAAGGGTGAGAAGGGCAGCTGGGCTGAGGTGGTTTATGACTGTAATCCCAGCACTTTGGGAAGCCGAGGTGGGTGGATCATTTAAGGTCGGGAGTTTGAAAACAACCTGGCCAACATGGTGAAACCCTATCTCTACTAAAAATTGGAAAAAAAAAAATTAGCTGGGCGTGGTGGCATGTACGGGTAATCCCAGCCACTGGGGAAGCTGAGCCAGGAGAATTACTCGAATCTGGGAGGTGGAAGTTGTAGTGAGGCGAGATCGCGCCACTGCACTCCAGCCTGGGTGACAGAGCAAGGCTCCACCTCAAAAAAAAACAAACACAAAACAAAAAGGGGTGAGTAAGCAAGCAACAGAGTTCAGACTGTTAGAAGAAAGACACCAAGAAACTCCCAGACACCAGCACCTACTAGTTTTAAGATTATTGTATAAGGAGCAAGAGCTTTTCACATTGTAACAGCCCCCGCATTAAATCATCATCATTAAAAAAGCCAAATTAGGGTAAGTATTCTAGTTTATAAAACATGAAGTATGATTTTCTAATTATCCAAACAAGTAACTTACATGGGATGATATGCTTTACAACAAGAGAAGAACAATGAAAGGAGTTAACATCCACCAACATGCCTGTCAGACAACGTGCATCACAGAAACCCATCTTCAGAACTCTCATCAGGAAACAGATGCCCTCTGCTACTCACATTCAGACTGGAGAATACCTGTGGTCATATACACCCCTCATTACTGAATTTACACACTTTGTGAACAAGTGTTCACTAAGCACATTCAGCCCCACACGAATAGGGGGAAGAGGTAGAGGTCAGATGAGACCCATGAGAGCATAACTCTGCCTCTGCCACAGGCCAGTCACTTGGTGATCACAGTCCAGCAGACTGCACTCTCAGGCTATGACATCTTCAAACGGCTCAGACCATATCTAATTCTATCATCAATGTAGTGTGTTTGAGGTCATTTAAGTAAAAGTGCTTTACAAACCATGCAACCAGCCAGCATGACTCTCCAGGCCCACAGAAGGTCACAGGAAGGAGTCAGTGACCAGGGCCCAGGCAGGCATCACCAGAACTGGCAAGGTGGACATCACCTCCCAGCAGCAGGGTGCATCCAGGTGACAGGCAGCCTGCTCCCACCATCTCCTCTTTCCCCTGGAGCCCTCGAACTCATCAAATGCATTTAAGGTCATTGACCAGGGCAGGGGGTGGCCCAAGCAAAGTTAAAAGATGTCTAGAAACTCCTTGAGCCTCTAACTGCATCTTAAACTAGACAGCCAGGCACCCAAAGTCTAGAAATATTTTTATTTTTTTTGAAACAGTGTCCTGTTCTGTTGCCCAGGCTGAAGGGCAGTCATGAGACTTCAGATCACTGCAACCTCCAACTCCCAGGTTCAGGCAATTCTCCTGCCTCAGCCTCATGAATAGCTGGGATCACAGGTGTGTGCCACCATGCCTGGCTAATTTTTTTGTATTTTGAATAGAGAAGGGGTTTTATTATGTTGGCCAGGCTGTTCTCGAACTCCTGACCTCAGGTGATCCACTCATCTCAGTCTCCCAAAGTGTGGAGATCACAGGAGTGAGCCACCATGCCCGGCCTTGAGAAATAGTGTTTGTTTTGTTTGGTTTTGGTTTTGGTTTTGAGACTGGAGTTTAGCTCTGTCACCCAGGCTGGAGTGCAATGGCACATCTCAGCTCACTGCACAGGTGTCTGCCACCACACCCGACTAATCTGTGTATTTTTAGTAGAGATGGGGTTTTGCCATGTTGTCTGGACTGGTCTCAAACTCCTAACCTCAGATGATTCGCTCACTTTAGCCTCCCAAAGCGCTGGGATTATAGGTGTGAGCCTCAGTGTCCAGCAAAGAGAAATGGTTTTCTGTGGCAGAGTGAAGAGAAGAGAGAAGAAAGAACTCAAAGGGAGCCTGAAGCGCCACCAGAACCACCTGCTAGGGCCACCTGCTAATGGAGCATACCTGTTCCCCACCCGGCAGAGCAGACTAAGCCTATCCACAAGCCAGTACCCTACAGAGGGAAGGGCACCAGAGACACTGAGGCCCTGTGGGTGTCCCTGCAGCAGGGCCTCAAGCTGCTCCCTACCAATTCTCAGTAGGTCAACTCTACTGAGTGACCAAGAAGACAGTCACCATATTCCCAACACAATACCCTCACAATGCTGCCTTTTCACATTTTACTCAAATGCTTTCAAAATCTTCAAAAATACAAATTCACTTTAGGTACAATCCATCATGTACAGTCTATAAAGAAAACCCCATTCAGTACCATTTTCATGTCTGACGACAGAAAGCCAACGTGAGTGGCAGTGAGACCGTGCAAGAGCCTGCCTGCCTCACTCCTGCTGCTGCACAGTCAGAGGCGGAGAGGCCGGGGATCAAGCCAGACACAAGCGGCTCGCCAAGAGCTCCATTTCTGACCATTCCCTCCTTAGGCAACCCTGTGGTCCCCACCCCCAGGAGGTCACCACACAGATGCTGCACTTACTGCATAGCAGAAAGCATTCCAGAATTCCCTGGCTCAAGCTGACTTCCCACTCAGCCTACCAGGTAGCTGGGACCACGGGTGTGCGCCGCCATGCCTGCCAACTGGGTCAAATTTGTCTGTGAGAGAAGCAAAGGGGATGTTAGAGTTTCTCCTGTTCCTCAGATTTTTGTTTTTAAGTCAAGTCATTACAGATTAAGAAAATATAATACCACCTTCCAAAGAACAATTTATCTACTTTTAATGTAGGTTTACAACAAAATGGAAATCCAAACTTCAAGTTTTCCATTAACATAATGACTCAATAAAAAAGACTCCATGTTAAAAATCAGTCACATTTTTTTTAAGCTTGATTATTAAAACATACTAATCCTCCCTTCTGAAGGCAGTGCGACCAATGTTACTTGTGTGTCCAGGGACCGTCCACACTGCCCTGCTGCCCCAACATTTACCCAAGGAGACGCTGGAAACCTAGCCACTAGCTCCCTAGCAAGCGGCCCTCTTTTCCCAGCAGGGACCGCAGAGGATAGAGAGCCCGGCACACAACATGAAGCTGTGGGGGCACAGGGGGCTTTTCCCCGGAAGAATGGCAGCGGCCCGCAGTGACCTTGTATACTGAAAGATGCCCTTGGGGAGCACTGTTTCCAAAAGCAGCCTGCAGGGCACAAGTCAAGACTGAATCTCAAATCTTGTCTCATCCAGGAAAGTGATTCCCTTACCTTCTGCTAGGTGGAAAAGCAGACACGCTCATAAGCTATTGAAGTTTTTTATTAAAGAAAACCATTGACTGTTAAGATTCCATCAATCCAAAACAGCACTGTAGAATCCTTCCAGACAAGATGACTTGTAAACAGCATCTCCAAAAAGCAGAAGCCTGAAGAGTCAGTCCTATCACAGTCAGAGCTTCGTGCGAATGGACAGGGATGTGCCAGCAATCCACCTTTACCCAGTTCCCCACACCTAAACTACCAGGTGAAGGGCATGAAAGGCTTGGCAGTGAGGAGGGTGGCCCTAACCCAGGTGCTGTTTCCACTGGATGCTCTGGAGGCCACCTGTGGTGACACGCTAGGGCTGCTTTCAGATGTCTTGGAAAGTACAGGAGCCACAGAAGGCCCCAATGATATGGAGGAAGTCTCTGCCCGGCCAAGAGCAGGGAGGGTAGGAGAGGTAGGTTATGCGGCCACCACTGGATTTGTCACTCAGGCTGGTGTACCATGGCACAATCCTGGCTTACTGCAACCTCCGCCTCCTGGGTTCAAGCAATTCTCCCGCCTCAGTCTCCCGAGTAGCTGAGATTACAGGTGCAGACTACCATGACCTGCTGATTTTTTTTTTTTTTTTTAAATAGAGATAGGGTTTCACCATGTTGCGCAGGCTGGTCTCAAACTCCTGAACTCAAGTGATCTGCCCACTCGGCCTCCCAAAGTGCTGGGATTACAGGATGGAGCCACTGTGCCCGGCCTAGTTTCCTCTTAGGTGGAATAACGTCTACCTCACAAAACCTTTAAGGATTGAAAGGGGATGTAGCCAGTGTGATACGAACATGTAGGAACTATTCCAGCTGAGCCTATTGTCCTTCATTCTGGAATCTGGCAGAGTTCTGCATAGTATCTCGCACTAAACAGGTTCTAAATATTTAATGAATAGGAGGAGACATGTCAGACAATGGGAATAATCATGCTGATCTGCATGAGGAAGATGTATCAGAAAACAAAAGCCAAAAAAAAATTATGAAAGTGCTTGTAATAAAGATTAATTTAATTTTGAGGGCTACGAATAAGTAAAGCTTAAACCACTATGTGTCAAAAATGAAAGTGGGTTCCTAGACCCCAGCGTTTGCTGACTGGAACACAGCAGAGTCTGCAACTCACAGGGTGCTCCTCCCCACCTCCCTAGCCCTATTGGAGACTTCACCCATCACAGCCTAGGTTCCAGGCAGGCTCCCTAGGCCACTCAGCTGCTGTGAGCCCAATGTTCTCCTGAGGTCAATGGGCTGGCGGTGGGAGCCTCTGACCTGTGTCTCTTCAAAACACAGGCATGATCTGGGACTGCAGTTCCATAGTCATCTGCAAGTCCCTGGAAAGCAGATGTCCTCCTCTCCTCCACACCTGCCACACTGCTTTCAGTCATCAGGAAACTTCTCGTTAGAAAAACAGGTCCTGGGCCAGGCATGGTGACTCCGGCCCCTAATCCCAGCACTCTGGGAAAAAGCCGTCCCCACAGTGCAGGACTGGGTTCTTACATAACAGCTTGCCATCAGGGTTCCTTCTACACCAATGCTGCTCCCAAGATTATGGAGCTGGAAAGAGTCCAGTCTATTCTGGCAGTATGCAGTCCTTCCCTGGTGCTCAGCCAGTTTACTTGCTGGCATAATTCTTCCTGTTAAGACGCTGCCTTAAAATTGACCAAGCATCTCACTTTTTAGACCAGGAGTCTCTTTGATCATTTTAGTGGTGGTGTTGCCTATTCTTGGTCCTCTTTAATCTTGTCCTTAACCAGGTGGTTAAGCCTGGTCACTTGGCCGAGGAGAAGGCAGGATGGAGGGATGCATAGCAGGAGCACAACAGAGGTGGGGTAGAGAAACTACTCTGTATGATACCACAATGGTGGGTCCATGTCAGGATACGTTCGTCCAACCACAGACTGCACAGCACCGGGTGGACCCTGAAGTTGTGTGGCCTGTGGGTGATGACACTGTGTCCAGGGGGATCACGACTACAACAAATGGCCACACTTGTAGGGATGCTGAGCCCCGGGGTGCAGGGGAACCCTCTGTACTTTATGCTCAATTTTGCTATGAACCTATGCTCAATTTTGCTGTGAACCTAAAGCTAATATAAAAAATAAAGTCTATTATTTTAAAAGTGACCGTACTGTCAGAAAGACAAAATGTCCTGCAGCACGGGGCTTGGATTCACATAGCACAGAGTCTGCTCCCAGAGCACAGGGAGGTCCAGTGCACCAGGACCAAGAAGTTGAGTGACACAACAGAGGACAGCCTCTGCCCCAGGTCTCCCTGTGCTGGAGGCTGGTCATCTGACAGGAACCCCTGCAGCCACCTGGACCAGCTGTACCCACCTATGACGCCTGACGCCCTCCACCCTCTACAGATGCCCTCTCACAGGCTCCACCCCCCTCAGATTCACAAACACTTCCCCTTCTGCCCCAGTGCTGTCTGGCATGGCGCCCCAGACCAAGATGGAAAGGGAGACCTGCATGCACGTGGACAAATCCACAACACACTGGTCCTCAAGTTTCCTCAGTATTAAACATTTATCTCTTTCTTCCCCTCCCTCCTGCTCCCAGACGAAGTCTTGCTCTGTCGCCCAGGTTGAAGTGCTATGGCACAATCTCAACTCACTGAAACCTCCACTTTCCGAGTTCAAGCAATTCTCCTACCTCAGCCTCCCAATTAGCTAGGATTATAGATGACTGCCACCACACCTGGCTAACGTTTGTATTTTTAGTAGAGATGGGATTTTTCCATGTTAGCCAGGCTGGTCTCGAACTCCTGACCTCATGATCCACCACCTTGGCCTCCCAAAGTGCTGGGATTACAGTGTGAGCCACTATACCTGGCATTAAATTTCTCACTTGATTATGCAGCCACTAAATATCACATTGGGAAAATGGAAAATTAATGCTAAGCTTTAAAATGCAGAACATGAAACTTTATATACAGTGTAATCCTCATTTCATAAAAAATACATGATATTTTCAACATTTTAGATTTAGATGTTTTATCTTGGGTGGTAGGATGACACACAATTTTTACTTTCTTCTCTATACTTTATTTACTAGTGTTATGAGTTGGAATGTGTCCCCCAAAAATGATATGTTGAAGTCCTAGCCCCACAACAACATAGACTATGGCCTTCCTGGGAAACAGGGTCTTTGCCAATGATCAAGGTGAGATCACTACACTAAGGTAGGCCCTCATCCCACAGGACTAGTTTCCTTCTAGAAAGGGTAGGTCTGGACACGGAGATGTGCACACAGGGAGAACGCCCTGTGAAGGTGGAGACAGAGATCGTGGTGATGCGCCCAAAAGCCCAGGCACACAAGAGACTGCCCTCATCCCCTAGAACCTGGAGAGAGGCCTGGAGCAGATGCCCCCCACCACAGCATCCCAGAAGGAACCAGCCCTGCAGACCACTTGGGCCTCAAAGCCTTGGGAAAACAAATCCTTGCTGTTGAAGTTCCTGGTCTGTGGTGATTTTTCACAGCAGCCCCAAGAGACTCCCACACCAAGTTTCGCTCTCTGTCCATGGACAGACGTCTTTAATAATGGAAACCCTGATTTTTCCATAAGGCATTGAATCTGTGTAACTTTTAGAGTAAAGATGAGGACTTAGAGTTTACTGCATGAAAGCACAGCCCTTCCAACAAAGGCAGGCAAAATGTGGAGACAATTATGTATGGGTGCCTACACTTTACTTACACCAGTTCTTTGTAGAAAGGATGAGGCTTGTCTCAGTGATATTAATGTATAGTTAACATGAACTCCTAATCTTAGCAAGCCAGAATAAGGTATCTGGGATTGAGCGCTTATTTAATTGGTAGGTACATGCATTTAAATTTTAGGTAGTGGCTCAGCCTGTACCTAACACATGAGGAAGTGGAGGCAGGAAGATCGTTTGACTCCAGGAGTTCACGAGCACAGTGGGAATGATAGGGAGACCTGGTCTCTAGATAAACATTTAAAAATTGTATGGGTATGGTTGCGCACACCTACTCAGGAGGCTGAGGTGGGACGATTGGGTCTGGGAGTTCAAGCCTTGGGTGAGCTGTGAGGGGGGCAGCACTGTGGGGTGAGGTGAAGGGGGTGGTTCCGCCGGAGGAGGTGAGGAGGCGGTTCTGCACAGTGAGTAGAGGGGGAGGGGCTCTGCCAGTTGCGATGGGGGAGCTCTTCGGGCTGAGGTGAGGGGGCGACTGTGTGGGATGAGGTAGGGTGAGGGCTCTGCGGAATGAGGTGGGTGGGGGCGGCACTGCGAGAGGAGGTGGGGTGGGGGACACTGCAGGCTGAGGTAGCGCGGGGTCTGCAGACAATCCAGGCTCTCCCGGGAGACGGAACCCAATCAGGGCCAGCACTGTGCCGCTCCCAACAAAGCACGGCACCCTAGCCTTCCAATGGTGCCCTCATTTCAGCCTGGGCTCCAGCTCTAGAGTAAGGTCAGTTACCTCGGCCCCCTCACCATCAAACACCAGGCACCACGTAGGCACTGCCTTAGGAGGTGCCCAACACTACCAAGGTCACTCAGCTGTGTGGTGGCAGGTGACCTTGAACGCTGCTGTCATCACTGCGCACAGACACCTCATCAACCACTCAGTGTGATGTGCCCTGGCGCTTTCAGGTAAAACACTGCAGAGAAACTTCCTGTTGGCAGACAGACTCCGCACTCCCTAGGGCCTGATCTGCTACCTCTCTTCTGCTTTACCGGCACTTACAGGAAGCATTTAATGTGTACTAACTCATATCAGTCACAAAGATATTGTGAACAATCCTGTGTGGCCCTGCTCCCCACTCCTGACTGGCCCCAGCACCACCAGTGGAAGAACATCGAGAAGCTCATCCGTAGGGATCTCCACTGAGGACACAAGTCTCCTGGAGGATCTGCTACCGTAGGGAGCAGCAGAGCCCACGCAGGTAAGGGCAGAATGGGGAACCCAAGTCCAGAGGAAGCTTATCAGTAAGCGAGGCCCTGCAATCTGGGAGAGCACCCCAGGAAGCCCACAGATAAAGTAACCGGACACATGTTCAACTAGGATTGGGCAATGAGGGCGGCTTAAAAAAAAAAAAGTACACCCCCAAACAGACAAAGGCTGGCAACCACTTACATAAAAGCCCTGCGCCTCCTGGAGAAGGGGTTCAAAATGCTTCTTTAGGTGAGCAGGACAGCAAGTGCTTTTAATCCCAGCTACTTAGAGGGTGAGGCAGGAGGATCACTTGAGGCCAGAAGTTTGAGGCCAATCTGGGCAGCAGAGCAAGCCCACCTCTAAAAAAATAAAAATAAAAAAATTAGGCAGGTGTGGTGACATATGCCTGGAGTCCCAGCTACTTGGAAGGCTGAGGAAGCGACATCGTTTGAGTCCAAGAGTTGAGGCTGCAGTAAGCCATGACTGCACTCTAGCCTGGGCAACAGAGCAAGACTTATCTCTTAAAAAAGCAAAACAAAAACACATCTTTGTATTTATAGGGCACAGAGTGGTAGCAAGATTATAAAATCAAAATAGAGTGAAAGAACGCAAGAGACTCAGAACATGGCAAACTTATAACTAAAATTCCAAACTACAAGAAACTCTCAGAGCAAACACCACACCACATGTAGGCTGCAAACCAGGCACATGTTTGTGAAGAACCAGGAGTCCTCTTAGCACCAACAGACAGTCATGGGCATGGCCCATAGGTGGCTCAACCCACCAGCCGCAGGCAGTGTGGGGCTGAGAGGGAAAGCCTATTTGGGCTACTGTAGAGCCCCGTTCTAGTCTCTTACCCATCCTCACCAAGGCACTAAATCATGAACAAAGACTCTGAGACCATCAACATCTGTGTAACTAAGGAAAATTGAAGTGCAGGAAGCAACACATTTTTGGAATCAAAGGGCATGAAAAAATCACCTTCACTGAAAACATTGAAAAGGTACAACCCTATTATGCCTCCTACTGGGAAAAATTTTCCTCTACTTTTAAAGCATTAATAGCCACAAAGTATTATCTTGTTATTCTAGTGTCTTTCAGAAAATGAGCCATCAGTTTGAAGGGTATGGGGTAAAGGGAAAAGAAGGAAAAAGCTGCCTTTGAAAACGCTGTTGACTGGCAAAGTTACCAGCACTCTATCAGGCGAATGCCTGGGTCAGGAGAAGAGAGATGCAGTCACTTTTATGAATCCTGAAAACCTGTTGATTGTCAAAGTTACCAGCACTCTTATCAGGCTAATGCCTGGGTCAAGAGAAGACAGACACAGTTGCTGTTATGGATCCTGAGGGTGAGAAACTCTGCACGCCACAAAGTGGCATGTTTAACCTTCCTACAAGAGCACAGAGGTGAAGCCTGGAAAACAGGCAGGGACAGGCACAGGTGGCCATGTGCTCAGCCATGCCTGACAAAGACATTCTGAGGATGAAAGGCATCATGTATCCAAATGCCACTTTGAGGCTGAATGTACTACACAAATAAAGAAATACCGTATATCACACTGTTGACTTTTGGTTGGCTTTCTTTCCTTTAAAGTGAATTTGTAGACAAATATTGTGTCCACAGACTACCATACTGTAGTTTGTTGTTTTAAATAAAACTGAAATCAGATTTCCAAAAAAAGACATCTAATAACTTCTCCTCTCCCATCCTACCAGGGCCATAGTCCACACCACAGCTGGACGTCTCGTCATACGGTCTCACAGGACAACTACCCACACCAGTTAACCTGGTGACACAGTAGAGTCAAGGAAGGGACACAACAAAACCTTTCCCTGTTCATATTTCTCTGTGGTTATTTCTAAATGAGTTTCATGGCAGTTTTTCTCCAGAGTCTCTGTTCTCAAATAATTTTTACTAGCTTATAATAGATGCCCTACTTTAGCAATATAAAAGGAAGAGAAAACACAGTCCAGTCAGGTGTCACTTAACAACAGGAACATATTCTGAGAAATGAGTCATGAGGCAATTTCATTATCACGTATACATCCTGGAGTGCACATCCACAAACCTACATGGTCCAGCCTACTGCATACTCTGAGGCTGAGTCGGGCAGCCTATGGCTACTAGGCAATAAACCTGGACAGCGTGCTACTGTACTGGACACTGTAGCAACTGTAACATATGATATTTGTGTATCTAAACCCAACTCAACGTAGAAAAGGTTTAGTAAGAATATAGTATTAAGATCTTATGGAAGGTCGAGTGCGGTGGCTTACACCTGTAATCCCAGCACTTTGGGAGCCTGAGGCGAGCGGATCACAAGGTCATGAGTTTGAGACCAGCCTGGCCAACATAGTGGAAACTCAGGCTGGAGTGCAGTGATATGATCTCAGCTCACTGTAGCCTCGACCTCCTGGGCTCAGGCGATCCTCCCACCTCAGCTTTCCCAAGTAACTGTGACTACAGTCATGCGCCACCACACCTGGCTCATTTATTTTTTTTGGTAGAAACAGGGTTCTCACTATGTTGTCCAGGCTGGTCTTGAACTCCTGGGTTGCAGCAATCCTCCTGCCTCAGACTTACAAAGTGCTGAGATTATAGGCCTGAGCCACCAAGCCTGAGCCATCATGCCCGGCTTTACAGGTAACTTTCCTGTCGGCCTTCCTGACTGCTGCAAGTAAAGTATGTTCTCACAGGGAAAATTCAGGAATGTACCAAAGTGTCCTCAAGGCCTGTCCACGAAGCTCCTCCTTCCAGTCAGACCCTGGTGCTCAAGGCTCAAATCCCTCACATCACACCCCAGCGTTCTTCACAAAGGATGCACTGCAAGAAATGCCAGCTTATCTATAGCAAAGCTCCAGAAAGAATAATCCCAGAACTTTGGGAAGCCAATGCGGGCAGATCACCTGAGGTCAGTGGTCCGAGAACAGTCTGGCCAACATGGTAAAACCCCATCTCTACTAAAAATACAAAAACTTAGCCAGGCATGGTGGCACACGCCTGTAATCTCAGCTAATCAGGAGGCTGAGGAGGGAGAATTGCTTGAACCCCAAAGGCAGAGGTCGCAGTGAGCCAAGATCGCATAATTGCAATCCAGTCTGGGTGATAGAAGGAGACTCCGTCTAAAAAAAAAAAGAAAAAGAAAAGAAAAAATACAGCCAGAAAATCACCTACGTCTGGTTATGCCCTTTGTTTTCTATTTCTTAATAATAAAAACACAGCAAGGGGTTTGGTGCTGTGAGCAAGAGGCTCTCTGATAGTCGGCACCCACACGTGCTGGACAGACATGTCTCATGCCAGCAACACTGACAGAAACACAGACCCTCACCACCAGGTCACAGTGGGCATCAGAAACCCAGAGCACAGCCTCAGTCACACTCCTGAGGGCGACAACAGACCAGCCAGCGCACTCGGAGACTTGTGGTCAGTCTTAGAGAAGAAGCAGCAGCTGCTGAGAAGAATGCACTGGCAAAGAAGCCACCATGTACCGTGACAACACAACATGTTTGCTGGCCATGCCCAGCATCAGCACGCAGACATGCACGCACCAGAGGCTGCAGCAAGTAAGTGTTCCCCCAGTGTTTATCGTCTGGATAGAGACAGAAAGAGAGACAAGGGAAGCCCAGGGCAGGAGATCAAACACAGGGTTTAGTTAACCAGTACTCCGGTGCTGGCATCTGGAAGGAGGACAGACTTCTGAAGAAGAAGATGGACCTCAGTGCCTCCCTCGCACTAATAAGAGATCCCACCAAGCATGAAACACAGCACAGGACAAAGCCTTGTGCCCAGGACAGGGTGTCCTCCTGGAAGCAGCAGAACGGTCAGTTGTGGAATACAGAGGGGGAAAAGGAAAAGGGAACAGGAGATAAATCAGCAACATTAAGAACATGAGGACAGGTGCGGGGGCTCATGCCTGTAATTCCAACACTTTGGGAGGCAAAAGGTGGGGGTGCGGATCAGTTGAGGTCAGGAGTTTGAGACTAGCCTGGCCAACGTGGTGAAACCCTATCTCTACTAAAAAAACAAAAAATTAGCCAGGAATGGTGGCAGGCACCTGTAATCCCAGGTACTCGGGAGGCTGAGGCTGGAGAATCCCTTACACACAGAGGCAGAGGTTGCAGTGAACTGACATGCACCACTGCACTTCAGCCTGGGCAACAGGAGTGAAACTCCACCTCAAAAAAGAAAAAAAAAAAAAAAAAAAAGAACATGCAGACAGAAAACAGTGACCCAAGAAGGCACACAGGGAACATCAGCATCTTAAGGAAAAGACTGAAAAGGACTGACAGAAAAAGATTCATATTTTTATATAAGGAACATGGGGGAAAAAAGAAAAAAAAATATTAAAGGAAAAGACTAATAGATGATATGGCCAGAGGTTTAAAGAAAGAGACACTGAGATGAAACCAGGAAGCCTCTGCGACATTGAGCTGCCTTCCTAGGCCCTTGACAGCGTTTCCTGCCAGCAGGACCCCTAACCCAAGCCAAAAAGTTCACCTGTCAAGACTGTTGTATGACAGTCGCACACACCTAAGAAACTAACTCCCTCTGGGCCGGGCAAAGTGGATCACACCTGTAATCTATGCACTTTGGGAAGCCAAGGCAGGTGGATCGCTGGAGTCCAGGAGTTCAAGACCAGCCTAGGTAACATGGCGAGATGCCGTCTCTACCAAATACACACACTCGCGCGCACGCACACACACACAGAATTAGCCAGACATGGTGGTGTGCCCCTGAAGTCCCGGCTACTTGAGAGGCTGAGAGACTGAATAGGAGGATGGCTTGAGCCCAGGAGGGAGAGGTTGCAATGAGCTGTGGTCGCACCACTGCACTCCCACCTGGGTGAAAGAGACAGATCCTGTTTCCCCACCCCCCCCCAAAAAATAAGAAAAATTAACTCTTTTGTCCACATAGTAAAACTCAGTCTTCCATTAACTTCAAAAAGTCAAACTGATAAATTTTTAAGTAAAGAACAAACACGCCTATAGAGAAGTATGGAAAATCACTGCTGTCACTCCCCAGCCACAGTTGCCATGCAGTGGTACTGCCCCTGCCCTCAAGCTGGTCCCAGACTCAAACAGGAAGCCACTGCATGTGTGTGACCACTCGGCCAGGGAAAGAGAGGCCAAGACAGCTCTAAGGACTTGCACATGACCCCTGAGAAGGCTGCACTGTTTGGCAAGCTCTGCATGCATATAGATACTTGGCCAACAAACTCCCTGAGAGAGCTCACACCAGTGCTGTTCCTTTCAACGAAGCCCAGTTCTCCAACCCAGAGAAGTGGCAGCCCTTCCACATTCACTTTAGCCTTGGGCTACCACAGACATGGTGACCAGGACAAAGAGGCATGAAGCTGGCAAAACCACCTGGTTTGATGCACAGAAAGGCCAGCATCAGCCCCCAGTTTCCTGGGCAGAGGAGGAAGAGGATGACAGGTACACAGGCCATTAGAAACAGCCTAGCTTTACCCTGAGTGTGGTGGCAACTGGTCAGCCCAGATTCCCTTGCCCTGCTCTGGCACACCGCAGGCCTGCTGCATCTGGCAGGAGCATAACACCAGATGCCCAGGCTGATGAGTGGAAGTGAGGATCCTTGAGATAAGCATGAAAGATCCCCAGCCATGCTCATGGCTACACCAGCACCCCTCACACCCCTCACCACTCTTCCTAGAGTGCAGCACTAATATGACTGCCTCTGGCCTCAGGATGGTGGAGCAGGACCCCACGACTCACTCACTCACTTCACTGATCAGCCATGGAATCCTGAATTCAAACCCTACTTCCTAAACATCCCCTGAGGCCTAGATTCCTCTTGTAATAAAAACAAGGAAAACGCAATTTTCTGGGATTTTTTAGGGAGAAAAGAGAACATAAGTGAAGATATTTAGCAGAGCATGTGCCTCTCACAGTGCTTAGGAGTTACTGGAAAATACAAGTGAAAAAGCCATTGTGGAATGCAGCTTCCAAAAGGAGGAATACAGGAAAGGCGGCCCCAACCCTGCCTCTGGGAGCAAAACCGAGAAGAATCACAGCCACAGCACAGAATTCAGAAAAACCAACTGCACAAAAGCCAGAGCAGTCAAGGGAAGCTGGCGGCCCAGGCCAGTGGGCCCTGGGGCCAGGTACCAGGCCCCTTAAAGAGCAGAAAACAGATTTTTTAGATGAAGCTGACAGTCTAAGGAAATGAGATGAGCTCACACACCTGATGACAGCTTCCCTCAGCAATTCCCCGTCTCCACAGGACTTAGACCAAGTTTTGGTGTTAGATAAATCACTAGGCTACAACAAAGCTCAAACCCCCACAGGCTCCAGCATCCCAGCCACCAACACAACTCTGTTCAAGATCCACCTATCAACAGGGGTGGGGTGGGAAGATGTTCCCCATCCTTAGTCCATTCTTTCTCCATGGGTTGCTGCCAGCATTTCCCATGGTTCTCGTCTTGTGCATGTCACGGCCCTGCCCACAGCACAAAAACATACAGGGGTGAGGGAGATGAGCAAGACAGCCAGCTTCTTAAAAGAGCAAGAAAGGCTGGGTGCCATGGCTCATGCCTGTAATTACACAGCTCTGGGAGGCAGAGGAGGGAGGATTGCTTAAGGCTAGAAGTTCAAAGTCAGTCTGAGGAACATAGCAAGATCCTGTCTCTACCAAAACACACACACACACACACACACACAGACACACACACAAACAAAAAGTGGTTGTTGTGTTACTAAAAGTTTCCACTATAACACTAAAAGTTTAGAATACAGGATTACAAGGTCAAAATATCCTGGTGGCCGGGCGCGGTGGCTCAAGCCTGTAATCCCAGCACTTTGGGAGGCCAAGGCGGGCGGATCACGAGGTCAAGAGATAGAGACCATCTTGGCTAACACCGTGAAACCCCGTCTCTACTAAAAAAATACAAAAAAGTAGCTGGGCGAGGTGGCCGGCACCTGTAGTCCCAGCTACTCCAGAGGCTGAGGCAGGAGAATGGCCTGAACCCGGAGGGCGGAGCTTGCAGTGGGCCGAGATCGTGCCACTGCACTCCAACCTGGGGCACAGAGCAAGACTCCGTCTCAAGAAAAAAAAAAAAAAAAAATTCCTGGCATTTTTTAGGATTTCTTTAACAAAATCTGATCATATCTAAACTGGCATCTTTCAGCTCACTTCTCAATTTCAATCTAAATTTAAAACACTGTTTGCCTTTCAGCTACAGGCCAGAATTTAACACAGAAGAGGTAACACACAGAAGCCAAGCCAGTGGGTACAGTCCTTTGAGCATCACCTAAAGCCTCATAAAATCATCACAAAGTCCATCCCCAAAGTCTGTATTAGTAAGCCACCAGTATTCGATATTTAGAAACTTTGTTCCCACTAACAAAAAACAGGCAAAATAAATTTTAAACAAAGGCTGACTGAACCCAGGAAATGGACAGAATAAAGAGAAAAAGACTCATGGATGGTGGTGGTGGGAGTGATGGTCTCGGCCCTCAGACCAGGCTAAGACACCCCGCTGAGGCCTTCAGGAACCATGCGGAGCCACGGAGGGAAACACCTGCCCTGAGCTACAAAGGCCACCCTCTGTTCTCTGCTTACTGCTCTAGTTCTGCCCTCCATACACATGCATTTCCCTAAAGCAGCTGCTATCCTGCTGATGTGCTGACACCATCAGATATGAACAAGAATCCCAGTTTTATTTTTCCTAATAAATCATCCATTTAGCAAAACATCAATAATACCAAAAACTATAAAAACATCCTTTGATCTACAAAGAACCCTCGCTTCTCATTTCTCTTACTTTCCCATGCCCAGGCAGAGCCCTCTGAGCCCACAGGAAGCTTCATGGAAAGGGGTGGGCAGTGGCCAACCATGGCCAGGGTGAGACAGTAACCACATGTGCGTGAGCATGTATTCTACACAGAGCCTTATGTACTGGGCCACAGAGTAAGCAAAGCTGGGCAGCTCCTGCTGCCAAAGTCAACACATTCCAGCTGCCTGGCCTCCACATGCACTTTCCTGAAAGCTGTCTGCAGAGAGAGGGGTGGCCAGGGCAGGAGGCTCTCAGTTGCAGCACAGCGGCTCAGGTTCCACACTGGCTGTCCACACCCAGGGCCATGCCTCTGTGATGGTGCCCTCCACCACATCCCCTCTCATGCATGCTGGTGCCACCATGGGTACCTAGGGATCTTTTTGCTCTACTTCTCTTTCAAATTTGTGGCCCTGTGCCAGAGGCCAGCACTGCCTTCAGAATCCCTGCACACAAGTGGTGGGAAACCTCAACTGCAACGGACAGAGGAGCAGGCTGTCGTGGCTGGGCCAGGCACTAAACATCTCACTAGCAGGATGGTCTACATTTGTTCCTTTTTTCTTTTTCTGCTAATCTTTCTGTCACCTAGAGCTGGAGTGCAATGGCGTGATTACAGCTCACTACAACCTCTGCCTCCTGAACTCAAGCTATCCTTCCACCTCAGCCTCCTGAGTAGCTAGGAAAACGACAGGCACACACCACCACACCTGGATAATTTTTGTATTTTTTGGAGAGACAGGGTCTTGCCATATTGCCCAGGCTTGTCTTGAACTTCTGAACTCAGGCAATCCTCCCACCTCAGCTTCCCAAAGTGCTAGGATTATCAACATAATCTCATGGTGCTTGGCCAGTTTACATTGGGAAGGAACCCCATCACTATCCCTTTGTTGACAGTATGCATATCTCAAATCATTTTTCCCAATGGACAACACAAATAAATAATTAAGATCCTTATTCTAGAGTTGGGGTAAAAAGAGACTAGAATTCTTAGCAGAACTTGAGGAATACAATGGCCAGTAACAAAGATGCCTCCCAGAGTCTCCTGGCCATGTCCCATCCCTCTCCCTCAGTCAGGCACTGGGGTGCTCAGGCCACACTGGGCCCTCTATCTCCTTTCTCTTTCCTTCCTCCTCCTCCCACCAAAATCTAAGCAAGTTGTAAATGGGCCTTCTGGTGGCAAAGACATGTGTTAAGACACACAGAGCCCTTAATCCATTTGCTACAGGAACCCAACTACATTTGGGAAGAAACAAGCGAGACGGGAAAAAGGCACGTTGGTGTTTTTGCATCCATAAAGTTCACTTCAATTTAAACAGAACTTACTGAGGACCCTATGCTAGATCCAGGCAAAATGTTTTTCACCCTCAGATATAAAAACATGGAGGAAAAAATTCCCTTAAGTCAGCTGTAAAAATTGATGATGTTAAAAAATAAAACACTGGTCCCATGAGAATCACTGTAATTAACAAAAGAAATAAAATAACTGCAATATTATAACCAAAAAACGAAAAGTCATTCTCAGTCCCCCAGCAGGACCAGCCCGGAATCCATCCAGGCTGGGCACCTAGGTCATGCCCAAATGGGAGAAACGAGCACAGCAGCAAGTACTGAAGAAGTGACTACGGATCTCATCTAAACTGCTCACATTCCACCCCAAGTAATCAAAGTGAAAAATACAGGAATGACACAAATACCAATGAAAAATATTAGGGAAACTGTAAAATTCTTCTTCTTTTTTGATTTGAGACAGGGTCTCGCCCTGTGGCCCAGGCTGGAGTGCAGTGCTATGATCATAGCTCACCACAGCCTCAACCTCCTGGGCTCAATTGATCCTTCCTCCCTAGTCAGCCTCCCCAAGTAGCTGGGACCACCAGCACATGCCACCATGCCTGGCTAATTTTTTTATTTTTTGTAGAGACGGGGTCTCGTCATGTTACTCAGGCTGGTCTTGCACTCCTGAGCTCAAGTGATCTATCCACTCCATCCTTCCAAAGTGCTGGGGTCACAGGCGAGAGTCACTGCACCTGGCCAGCTATTCCTTTTTTAAACCCTGCATTTCAATGCCAGATGAAACAATGGAGAACAGGCATTCAAGACTAGCCTGACCAACACAGTGAAACCCTGTCTCTACTAAAAATACAAAAATCAGTTGGGCATGGTGGTAGGCACCTGTAATCCCAGCTACCCAGCAGGCTGAGTCAGGAGAATCTCTTGAACACGGGAGACAGAGCTTGCAGTGAGCCAAGATCACGCCACTGCAGTCCAGTCTGGGTTAAAGTGCGAGACTCCGTCTCAAAGAAAAAAAAAAGAGAATAAGCCTCAGCGAGGTCCTCAGGAGGCCCTCACATGCCCATATGGGTCATGGTGCTGCTGGTCACACTGTGCCCAACCCCTGCTCAGGAGGGCCTCACTGTAGTAACACTGCAGTCTCCCTGGTGGCCAGAACAGACCTCATGCAAAGGGCCTTCATTTTATTCAATCTAATCGCCACAGATGAAAAAAAAGACAAAAATCAATACTGAGTATTTATAGTTCACAAAAGTGACAAATGTCATTAAACACCTTAGATTATTACTGTGGCATGGTCAAAAATGCCAACATTTCCTATGTCATCAAACCTAAATATCAGTACATCTATTCTTCTCAATCCATTAGAGTACTAGACATTTAGGCCAATTTTAGGTCCTGTCAGCAGAGTTGCTGATAGCTTTTTCCCACTTAATCAGAGACGCATGTAATCTGAATCCACCGATAATTTTTTTTTTTTTTTCCAGAGGCAGAGTCTTGCTCTGTTGCCCAGACTGGAGTGCAATGACGTGATCTTGGCTCACTGAAATCTCCACCTCCCAGTTCAAGCAATGCTCCTGCCTCAGCCTCCCAACTAGCTGGGATTACAGGCATTCACCATAACATCTGGCTAATTTTTATATTTTTAATAGAGATGGGATTTCACCATGTTGGCCAGCCTGGTCTAGAACTCCTGGCCTCAAGTGATCTACCCACATTGACATCTCAAAGTTCTGGGATTACAAGTGTGAGCCACCATGCCTGGCCACTAATTGTTCATTAATAATTTTATTTTTCACACTAGTAAGCAGCATTTTGGCCAGGTGTGGTTGGCTCACAACTGTAATCCCAGCACTTTGGGAGGCTGAGGCAGGAGGATTTCTTGAGGGCAAGGATTCGAGACAGGCCTGGGCAACATAACAAGACTCTGGTCTCTACAGAAGAAAAAAAAATAAAAAAATAAAATGAAGCATTTTGCTTTTCCTTGTCATACATTAAGGTAAGCAGTATCCTTTCCACAAAGAGGCACAGCTTAGACCCTGGAGTGTGGGGTGCTCCCTCATTGCTGCCTGCCTTTTCCCATGTACTTGGCCCCTCAATGGCACCCCTTTTATCACAACAAGGCTCAGTCCACCTCCAGATCTTGAAAAACATCTCACTTGATCATAAACATGCCCACTGCCCAGGATGGCTTCATTCTAACTGCAAACCATCCCGCAGATTAAGAGAAGACAATTCTAGACCTATTTTCAGGAATATCTCAAATTCCCTTTCCTCAAACTTCATGTCTATTTACAAGTAAAGATTTGAGTCATGTGAAAGAAATCAGTCAGGTGTATCTCAAAGTGGCCTGACTCAAGGTGACTGAGTTAAAGGATGGATACACCAAACTACGAAGCTCCGAAAGAAGCTACAGGAGAGGTTCTTTCATGTTTGCTAGGAGTAACAACACAAAAGAGATTATGTATTTTTGGACTGTTCACTTTGAAACCCTGACTCACATCTGGCCAAAATATGAAAATTTAAATTAGCCAAGAGTTTTCTCTTCAACTGCTGACAATCCACATATCAGAGAAAATAACCTGCCAGTTACCACGAGTCTCCTCAAGGAGGGAGGACTCTGCCCTACAGTACCACATGCTTGGTCAGAGCCAAGGCCAAAGTCTTTATGGAGACTACCGCCCCTCCTCTCAAAAAACATGCCAGTCACTCCCAGGAGGATGCAAAGAGTCAGAGCTGGCGAACCAGGCTCCCACTCCTTACCTGCCTACAAAACACACTGGTCTCCAGCTCCTAGGAAAAACCAGAGTAGCCATTTAGAGGGCTCCGCAGCAGCACCATGCCCAGAAGTACAGGACAACCTGATGAGACCACCAAGATCCAACAAGAGCAGAACAGCTCCCAGGATACAGAAACCTCATCCAAGAACAACCCAGTGAGACAACCACCAGGATCCTAACAGGAGAAGAACAGCTCCTAGGATACAGAATACTGATGCAAACTGTTAACACAACACATGCCAAGCACAGAACACACAGCACGGTGGGGTCCCAGTCATCTTCAGACAGTCTGAGGATGAAGAAAATTAAAAGAAGCCAAGAGAAAATAAACTTATTTTATAGGCTATTAACAGCCTATTTAATTTTTCAGCAGATTTCTTCTCACTGTGACACCAAGGATCCCATTCATGAATCCGAAAAAGCTCACCTGTTACCACTCTGAAAACACTCTAAGTGAAATCCAGAAGAAAATTCAAAACATTTTGGCAAAACTCTATCAAGTCTAAGAAAACCAACTTGGATACTCATGCATTATTTTGATACTTATTTTTATAAACCAATGACAATAACATAAACTGATACAGAATGCAGTGAATATTTACCAATTCTATAGCTGGAAGTCAGTGCTGATGAGGACTGTCTTTTAAATCCAATGGAGGTGTGCCCCAGACAGAGCAGGGCTGTATATATTCTGAAACAAGAGAGTGAAATTAGCTCATGTCAATAATAATTTCAGCCTCAGTTCTTTCACAGCTCTCATCTCCCTCCATTTGGTCCATAAGGTTTATTCCACCTCCCTTCCTCTCCCACAACCCACTGCTCAGCTCCTGGTCACTGTGCCAAGGCAAAAACTTATCTTCATTCATCAAATATTAGCAATTGCAACAACTTAAAGGTAAATCCAAAGTCCAATATAAAAAAAAACAGCACATGACACTGACAGTGACAACTTAAGGTAAATCCAAAGTCCAATATAAAAAAAGAGCAATGACAATTTTGTGAAATCACCATAAAACCAGATTTTAGAGGCTCTGGAGCTTTTTATACAAAAGAAATCAAATAAAACAAATGGGTAGTCTTGCCACATAAACAAAACATTACCAGTAAGGTAAGTTTTTTAAAAGGCTAATTTTTTTTTTTTTTTTGAGACAGAGTTTCGCTCTTGTCCCCCAGGCTGGAGTGCAGTGGCACTATCTTGGCTCACTGCAACCCCCACCTCTCCTCCGGGTTCAAATGATTATCCTGCCTCAGTCTCCCTAGTAGCTGGGATTACGCGTGCTCGCCACCACACTCAGCTAGTCTTGAACTCCTGACCTCAGATGATCCACCCACCTCAGCCTCCCAAAGTGCTGGGATTACAAGTGTGAGCCACTTTAATGGTTTTAAAAGGCTAATTTTAAGTTTAAGAAGCATATTATGTGTTAAACTATAGAAAAGATACAAAAAAAGATATGGTAGTTTTCATTTCTACTGAGTATTTTAAAAGTAAAATGCAGTATCATTTTTTAAAAAGCTGAATAAGGCAGTGCACCATGGCTCACGCCTATAATCCCAACACTTTGGGAGGCTGAGGCAAGTGGATCACTTGAGGTCATGAGTTCAAGACCAGACTAGCCAACAGGGCAAAAACCTATCTCTACTGAAAATACAAAAATTAGCCAGTTGTGTAGTGTATGCCTGTAACCCCAACTACTCAGGAGGCTGGAGCAAGTGAATCGCTTGAATCCGGGAGGCGAAGGTTGCAGTGAGCCGAGATCACACAACTCCTCTCCACCCTGGGTGATAAGAGTGAAACTCATCTCAGAAAAAAAAAAAAAAAAAGCAGCTGAATAAAACTACATAATCTTCCTGAAGAGCTCTGGGGACTCCAAGAATAAAACAAACCAGTCTAAATGGCAACAACAACAAAAACAACAAAATCCACACCCATGTTACTTCAGTCCCATCCAAACATCTGGCTCTCCTACAACTCCAAACACTTCCATGTGCAGAACCAGGGAGGGAAGCACAGACAGGATTGAAGGCAGCTCCCAGGAAAGACTTGCTGGTGCAGGGTTCTCTTAGCATCCAAGAGAATTGAGTTTCCTGAGCAACACTCATGATGTGTATATTTTGGAAAGATGGAGTGAGGTTTTTCTGTCCTTACACTCCTAGACAGGATTGTTCTAAGCTGCCATTAACCTCAAGCACCATTAAAAATAAACGTGTGCTGCTGGGTGCGCTGGCTCACGCCTGTAATCTCAGCACTTCAGAAGGCTGAGGCAGGCAGACTGCTAGAGCCCAGTAGTTAAAGACCAGTCTGCGCAACACAGCGAGTCCCCATCTCTGCAAAAAAATCCAAAAAAAATAGCAGGGCATGGTGGTATGCACCTCTGGCTGGAGCTACTCACAGCACTGCAATCCAGTCTCAATCAATCAATCAATAAAAATAAATGTGAATAAGCAGTTTCTAGTCACCACACAACCTGGTTTCAGTGAAAAACAGCAAGAATGCCATGAAGTTTTCCATAAAACAGCTCAGAGAGGGGAAGAGCATCAGCAGCAGGAACCCAGCAAGGAACCCCAGCATCAAACTCCAGAGTCCTAAGAGCCCTCAAAGCACCAGAGTCTAACAGTTTGCACACTCGGTGCCGCTGGCATTTGGGTTCAGAGTCTGAATGCACAACAGTGTTGAGCAGCATCTGTCTCCTAGATGCTGGTAGGGCCACCCAGAAAATCCTGGCAACCAAAATTGTCTCCAGATGATGTCTGCTAAAGGGCAAAACACACCAGTGAGAACTACTGCTTTAATCCAACTGTTGTTCCACATGTATGAAGACACTGGGCCCAAATCAGGTAAAGGAAACAAAACTAAGATTTTCATTATCTTAGGGTCCTACAGGGTATTAAAAGCAAGTTAGAAAGAGAAATGCTGGTCTAAAGGTCTTTTCTTTCTAAGAGAAAAATCTGTTTGCCTGATCCCATTATTTCTGGAAGACAATACCAATCCAGAACCTCTAAGTATCTGGAATAAACATTACGGACTTTTTTTTAAGAGACAAGGTCTCACTGTGTTGCCCAGGCTGGGATGCAGTGGTGCAAACACAGCTCACTGCAGCCTTGACCTCCTAGGCCCAAGGGGTCCTCCCACACCAGCCTCCCGAGTAAAGAAATATTCTAAGATATGAAAAAAAGCTTCATTTAGAATACATGTTCACATCAAAACCACCACCACGACTATAAACAAGCTATGTTGCCAAACAGAAATGCACCAGACTACCCTTCTTACTGTTAACTCATGTCTATGGCAACTCAGAAATCAAGAGGTCTGTGGCGGCCAAGTGCAGAAACCATGAAGATATGAAGGGTCAGTGTGTGATGAAGGGACCAGGGAGTCCATGTCTTGGGGTAGGGGACTGGGGGTGGGGAGATGGGGTCGGCACATATGCGCAACCAAAACCAGAATCCAGCTTTTTTTAACTTAGTAGGGCTTGATCCTAGTATGATTTTGAGAGGAAGATGTTTTCTTGACTTGAGTATGGTCAAGTCAAGAAATTTTTTTTTTTTTTTTTTTTTCTCAGCTGCGCGGACGGCAGTCTCAGCAGTTAACAGCATAAAATAGCCTTGAGGTTTTTCTATCTTTTTATAAGGACATGGTTTTCAGTCTGGTGCTAGTGTACTGGAAATTCTACGGGTGGTACCTATGATAAAATACTTTTAGTTCTGTGGGAAGGGAAAGAGGAAGACAAATTAAGTATATAATTTTGCTGCATATTCTGGGGCTTGAGGCCTCACCGTGAAGCCTCCTGCTCCATTCTTGCTCAGTGCCACCCAGGGGATGCTGAGGCCCTGCCCCTTCTTAATGTCTTGGCCTTCTTGTGGCCTTCACCACCCCTGTGCAGTGTGGCCTTGGGATGAGGGGCCTTGTGACTTACCTGGCTGCCTTTGGGCCTTAGGAAAGCTAAACACCATTTTATATTTGACAATTTTTTGGGTATGATTTTGTTATATAGAGTGTTTTGGTGCTGCAAAAGAAATCGCACTCGAATATAAATTTTTAATTATCTTCAAGGCAAGTTACTTCTATATAGAAGGGTGCCCCCTTATAGATGGAACAATGGCGAGCACACATTTGGACAAAGGAGGGGAAGGGGTTCTTATCCCTGACGCATGTGGCCCCTGCTGCTGTGTTATTCCCCTATTGGCTAGGGTTAGACAGCACAGGCTAAACTAATTCCAATTAGCTAATCTAAAGAGAATGATGGGTTAAGTGCTTTGGCGAGTCAGGGCAGAGCAGGTAGCAGGTAATCGAAATGAGTAGGGTGGAGCAGATGATCAGAATGAGTTAGGGTGGCGTACGTAATTGAAAAAGGTTGCTTTACCCGGAAGTTTAAAAGTAGAATGCAAAGAATTGAACATACTGACACATTAATTCTTTGAAATTTAGAACTCCTGTCTAACAATGCCTGCCCTTGTAGTTTCATACAGCTTTCTTTTAAACTTTTTACACATATGTTGGCTTAGTTTGATTTTCCAAAACAAGAAGCTTCTCTGGATAAGGTGGAGGATAATTAATGGAGGTTTCAGTAAGTGCCGTTTTTATGAGCCTCAGCATCTACTTATGGATTCATGGTATGACATAGCACTGCTCATATACACAAGAGTATATACACAAGAGTAACTCCACCTATTACTCTACACAAGAGTAACTCCACCTATTACGAATGCAAGGGAAGTAAGAATTAAGGTTACTATACTATTAAGGCTACTATACTATTAAGACTACTATTAAGGCTACTATACTATTAAGGCTACTATACTATTAAAGCTACTATTAAGGCTACTATTAGTAGAATTAAGGCTACTATTAAGGCTACTATTCCTTTTCATTTACCAAACTACCTTTTTTTAGCCATCCTGTAAAGGGTCATTTACCCCTGAGTTGTTGGCTAACTCATTGGATATAGCAGTCAGACCTTGCAATACTTTTATTATACTTCTATTAGGGAGTGTCATCTGTGATGAAGGTTGAGCACTGAGTTTTAATCATGATGCAAACTCCTCTTTCTGCTAACATAAGGTCTAAGGCTATCCTATTTTCCTAAGCCATCTGGCTAGTAGCCCCTAATTATTTAGGTATTCCTTTAACAGTATCTCTAGTGTAGTTTATAAATTACTGTTGGTTGTAGTAGATGTAGTTTATCCAATCTACATTTTTATTAATTGTCACCTACCAAAATATTGACTCAAATCCTGCAGCTATTTTGGGCTTTAAATTGACCTGGTATTCCCCCATGGGACTTCAATTGCGTCTAAATAGATATGACAGTTGAAAGACCCATAAGGGCTTCTCTCACTTTATGAGGCCTTATTTTTCCTTCCTCTGGTTGATGAAATGCCAGGGTGAAAGGGATAGCCAACTGAACTAAAGCACAAGGGCTACTCTTCTTATTTGGCAAAGTGTCCAGTAAAGGTCCACCACAATACCACCACACACCCACTCAGGGATTAACAAGAGCTGATTGATTGATAAGCTCTTGAAAATATTTAAGCTTACTGTATCCCTTCAGGTCTACAAGGAATGCTAAGTTTCCTCCCTGTCGTGACAAACATGAAGTGAACTTAAAAGTGTTAGTAGACGGGAGCTGGATGGCCCTCAGGGGCTGAACTGCAGGGTGCCAAACTTCAGCATAGAGCACAGAGAGAGCCTGGCATGACTTGTTACTCCAGAGTGTAGAATCTTGGAAAACAGTTGTCATGCAGCCCATGTCCGGTTGACTGGAAGACCACCCTAGTGGAAAGGGGACAATCTGGGACTCTGGCCTGCTGTGCACATTAGCATAACAATTGCTTTTGTTTAACATGCAGATGGAATATTTGATCCATTCCAACCAGGCATTTATATCTTGGTATCCTGTCTCAATTGCCAAAGTTTAAGTCTTTAACTTTTACAATTGCTATCTTGGCCTTGTCATTACATGGAAGAGAAACAATGGTTCCGTTGCGAGAGGTTTTGGAAAACGGCTTAGATGCCAGTGCAGGCCGTGGAGGATCAAAGAAACACATTTTAAAGAATCCAATAGGGATTGTCCTCGAAACCTCAGCCCCCATACCACAAAACTGGCTTAAACAAGGGAAGTGGCTTAGAGAAGGGGAAAACTCTGGGGGCTTGAAATAATAGACTACATAGGGTTGCACTGGTTTAGCTGAGAGTTAGGCAGGGCTGTCCCTTTAGTAAAATCAATGTGTGGTTTTAGGAAATTACAAAAACTGGTTGGGGTAGTTTACCCTTGCTCTTTAGTGGTCCAAAGAACGTTGGACCAACTATGGCATAAAAACTCTACACTGGGGGACAAGACTCCTGGTTGACACTGGGGTCTTTACCAAAATCTCCTCGGATTAAATGGTCCCAATTTACTAATGCCCATTCTGAGGAGAGTCAGGAGGGACAGAGTACTTTTCTGAAGTAGCCATTTTTGACATGGCAAGTCCCCACAGTGTATAACAAGGCAAATGAAATAGTTTGAGGTGAAATAGACTTGGTTATGTTAATAACCAGATGGCCAGCAATAGAGTGAGGAAAGAATAAAGAGTAACAGAAAAGATGAAAGAGAGTTCAATTTTCCTAGCTTCAGTTTGGTATGGTTTTCCCCTGGGACTATGGCCCACGACTTTGGAGGGGGTGGCGCTTTGATTCAGGTGTGATGAGTCCATCCCTTTTTTGTTGTACAAACAGCAGTCTGGGTAGTTAGCAGCACAAAGTGGGGTCCTTCCCAGACTGACTCGAGTTTTTCTTGTTTCCACTCTTTGATTAGATGATCTTCAGGCTGGTACTGGTTTATCAGAAATTCTAGGGGCGATATCTGTGCTAAAAGACTTGTAGTTTTGAGGGAAAGGAAAGCAGAACATAAACCAAGTATATAATTTCTAAGAAACTGACCTTTTGTTTTAAATGTGGGGACATCAACAGTGGACTTTATATAGTCTTTGGTGCTTTCCTACAGAGAAATTTTCTTTAGTACCTATTTTTATTAGTTTTTAGGCCAAACACCATTTCATATTTAACAATGCTTCCTGTGTGATTTTTAAACCAGATAAGCTAAATTTCACCTTTATATTAGTGTATTAATGTTAAACTTAGTTTTAATAAAACCTTGTAGACATATTCATCCAATTTTTAATGTCTGACCATTGGGTAAGATTTTTATAGACTCTTTTTAACCTTTTTCATAATTTTTGTTAAAGAGCAGGTTAGTGCTTTATGTGCTTTTATTTTAAAGTCCAGTTCACAGAAAAACTGGATGATACCTCTTTAACTTCAGCTAATGTTTATACACAGAATTTCCTTTACAATTAATGTTTTAAAACTTGCTTAAACTTTTAAAACAAAATGTATACTTTTTAAACCTTTTAATGTAGGTACAAATTCACATTGTTATGCCTCATCTTTTTACCAAAAGCATATTTTACTTTCCTTATACACCTTGCACACCTTGCACATAAACTGTTTAATAGTTTTACATTTAGAAGGCCTGATTATTTTTAAATTATACAACATTTCTTGCATAAATTTCCTTTTATAGCCTTTTTTTCCCCACTACTTTCACAGATAATTCTTCAACATGTCTCAACTTTCTGACTTGCCGCAAACATCTTTTTCTTTAAAAAAAAAAAAAAAAACCAGTTAATTTATTTTAGGACAAAAATTTACTGTGTCACTTTTTTTTACATAAATTCTCCCCCCACATTTTTTTTTTTTTAATTTTCCAAAAGATGATAAGCATTCTTTTGTAAAAGGAACTTCCTTCAGGTCTGTGGACTAGACTGCCTAAGGCTATAACATTGTGAGTTAGGATAATACATGTTACACTGTTAACTTTTAGCTAAATTTACTTTTGTTGAAATCCTTCTAAGGTTGGGATTTCAATTATCCTTTGCTGTTGGTAAGACCTTGTTTAGTCTAAATTAAATTAGAATTGGTATAGATGGTTCCCTCCTGGTTCTGTATTTTAAGGCCTGGTTGTGTGCAAACAGCTTGCACTTTTGAGCAGACCAATTATTAGACAATTCTCTTAACTCTGCTTCCACGAGTCTCCCTATCAATTACTGAATACCCATTGTGGTTTTTTCCCTCAATCACCTGGGAGGAACCATCTATCCTCCTGTTCTGAAAGGAGTTTCTCCTAGGTCTGGTCGGACCCCTGTATGGTAATTAAGATTTAAATCCCCTATTTAAGGAAACCTCCGGGATTAAGGGCATTTTCAGTGGTTAATATTAAATCATCTTTTTCTAACAGAATAGCCCCATACATAAAGATTTTTGAGTTAGTAAGCTACCTTTTAGCTTTTGACTTAACAATAGTTCTCAACTGGTGAGGTGTGCTCACAATGAGGTTTCCTCTAAAAGTTAATTTTCTGCCTTCTTCTGTTAGCAAAGCAGTTGCCTTTACAGATTGAATGCATTCAGGCCATCCGCGGATTACTGGATTAAGGATTTTTGATAGGAAGGCTACCGGTTGTCAGTGGCCTCAGTGCTTTTGGGCTATGCCCTTGTTTACACTGACAACAAAGTGGTATTGGAGTGTTAAAGGATCACGGAGAGGACCTTTATCAATTATAAGTTCTAAATTTACCTTGGCTTTTAAAGGAATAGTGTATACTTTTTTTTTCTTAACTACTTATATATCTTTTTTTCTTTGACTTTCTGACTCCCTTTTTATCTGTTTCTTCCTCTCTCTCTATCTGCCTCTCTCTCTGACTCCCTCTTTGTCTTTCTTTCCCTCTCTGCCTCTCCCTCTCTCCCTTTTTCTCTCTCTCCTCTCTCTCTCTCCTATAGTAGGGACCTGTGGGAGTGGAGGTACTCTTTCTTCCCCCAAGAAGAAAGGAAAAGGGGGTTTGTGTCAGGTTCAACTTGAGATTAGTGGAAGGCTCAACCGCTCAGCACCAGGGATGTCTCACCTTCCTTGTCCCAGAAGGCCCAACCCCTCAACACCAGGGATGTCTTGCCTTGCCTAATCCCGAAGCCTCAACCCCTCAAACCAAGGGGTGTCTCACTTTGCCTGTACTGGAAGGATCAACCCCTCAAACCAGGGGTCATCTTGCCTTGCTTGCCCTAGAAGACTCAATCCCTCAAACCAGGGGCATCTTGCCTGTCCTGGAAGGTTGACCTATTTCTCCCCTTTCCCCCTCAGAAGGCCCTTTGTACACTTCCTATTCATGCTTTCCTCTCTGGCCGCACTCCCAAGGTAGACTTAGGCCCTTCTTAATGTTGGCAGGCCAGTATAAAGCCTACGGCAGAATCCACCCTAAGCCATATCAGATAGCTACAGAACCACAGAGAGGACCCACTCACTTTGTCCAACAGTAGGACTTGTCACCATCTACACGAACACGACCACAAGCAGGGTTGTTTGTGATCATTCATGCACACACACATTTAGCCCTCCAGAATATGACCACCAAGGAAGTACTTTACCAACTCCCATGGCCTCTCCTTCCTTATTCTGTGCACAGAGTTGTCGCCACAGTATGTGAGAATCCTTTAAGCTAGCTTCCTCGCCAGTTTTTCCCCCCGGCGTTGCTGAGAGCTCAGATTGTTCCTCACACTGGATGGTTCTTGATTTCTCACCTCTGAGGCCGCCAAAATAGGTGGGGGTACACCTCCTCACTAGAGAGAATGAGAGACTGTCCCCAGAGAGGAATGCAATCCCAGACGAGCCCCCAAATTGTTTAAGTTTCGGTGTCACCAAAGAAATAGCACTCAAATACAAATTTTTTTTTTTTTTTTTTTAAATTTTCAGCAAGGCAAGTTACCTCTATATAGAAGGGTGCACCCTTACAGATGAAACAATGGCGAGCACACGTTTGGACAAGGGAGGGGAAGGGATTCTTATCCCTGATGCATGTGGCCCCTACTACTGGGTCGTTCCCCTACTGGCTAAGGTTAGACCGCACAGACTAAACTAATTCTGATTAGCTAATTTAAAGAGAATGACGTGTGAGTGCTTTGGTGGGAGTCAGGACAGAGCAGGTAACAGGTAATCAGAATGAGGGTGGGGCAAGTGATCAGATTGAGTTAGGGTGGAGTAGGTAATTGAAAAAGGTTGCTTTATGAGGAAGTTAAGTCCAAGTAGAAGGCAAAGAATTGAACATACTGACATATTCTTTGAAAGGAAATTTAGAACTTGTATCTAATAATGTCACACCAGATGAGTTAAATTTCATCTTTATATTAATGTGTTATTAATGTTAAACTTAATTTTAATAAAATCTTATAGACATTATCTAATTTTAATGTCTGACTATAAGGTAAGACTTTTATAGACTAACTTTTTATAGTTTTTGTTGAAGAGGAGGTTAGTGCTTTAAGAAAAATCTATCATGCTTTAATTTTAATGTCCAGTTCACAGAAAAACTGGATACCCTTTCAACTGTAGCCAATATGTTTACACACAGAATTTGATACCCTTTACATAAAAATTAACATTTAAAATTTGCTTAAACCTATAAAACAAATTTTTTAAATCTTTAACGTAGGTAAAAATCTATATTCTTATGCCTCCTTACAATCCTGTTATTAGAAGTATATTTTATTTTTCTTACCTTGTACATGAATTTTAAATAATTTTAATAATTTTACATTCAGGAGGCCTATTTTTAAATTATACAGTATTTGTTGCATAAATTCCCTTTTATAGCTTTTCTTATGACTTTCACAGACAATCTTTAACATGTCTTAACTTTCTGCCTTCCTTTTACACTATTTTTTCCCTAGTTTCACCTTTTTTGTCTTCTTTTGATTTCTGTGGCTTCCAATTTCTCTCTCACTCTTTCCCTCTATTTCTCTCTCTCTTATTTGCACTCTATTTTCCTCTCTCTGTCATCTGTTTCCCTTTCTTTCCTGAGTTCTCCTGCTCCTGCTGCTAGCCTTGGCTCTGTCCCCTGCACACGTGTTGCTGTTTCTCTTGGATTTTTTTTCCCCTCAATTTTCCTTTTTACTTTTCTTTCCTTTTTTCCTACACTTAGTTTCTTGGGCTGGGTGGGATGTGTGTGGCTGCAGTCTGGGCCCTGGGCAGTCACCGGCCCAGAGGCTTGGCAGATGCCTGCCACAAATTGCAAAAATTATGTGTTTTCACCTCCTCTGCTCTCCTCCCAGCACAGGTCCCCACCCTCTTTTTAACACAGAGCGGGCTGGGGAGAGAGACTTAACCCTTGGAGTACCTGCTTGGCGGTTTGACTCTGTGCTTGCAGTTTTTGCTTTCTTTCTCTCTTTCTCTCCTGGTTTCTTTTTCTTCTCTGCTGGTCTTTCCTTTGTTTCTGCCAGCCACCTATGCTGTTTTCCCTTCTCCTTCCCCTTCCCCTAGGGGAGGAACCAGTAGGAGTGGAGCTACTCTTTTTTCCCCAAGAAGAAAGGAAAGGGGCGATTCTGAATATTTTTCATACTACTGGAGGTTTAACCGACCCTGCCACCAAAATGGAGATTTCTCACCTCTTTCTGAGGTTCAACCACCCCATCAAAGGGATTTCTCACCTCTTTCTGAGGTTCAAACCCCCTTCAAAGGGATTTCTCACCTCTTTCTCAGGTTAAACCCCCACCCCACGCAAAGATTTCTCACCTCTCTGTGAGGTTCAACCCCTTTTCATGGGGATTTCTCACCTCTTTCTGGGGTTCAACACCCCTCTGGGGATTTCTCACCTCCCTCTGAGGGTCAACTCCTCACCAACACTCCCCCGCTTCCCAGATTTCTCACCTCTTTCTGAGCTTCAATCCCCATTGGGGATGTCTCACCTCTTTCTGATGTCCAACCCCCCACTAGGGATTTCTCACCTCTTTTTAACCTCCAAGACATCCTAAGGAATACTTTACCTCCCCTGTGCATTTTCTCTACTTGGTATGTCCTAATCAAGGAATGTTTTACCATCCCATGGCTTTTTCCCTAGTCCCAACTACCAAGGAAATACTTCACCAGCTCCTGCAGCTTCTCCTTCCTTGGTCTGCACACAGAGTCATCACTGCAGTATGTGTGGATCCTTTAAACTAGGTTGCTGGACAGTTTCTTTTTTTTTTTTAAACATTGCTGAGTCCGGGTTTATTCATCACACCAGATGGGTCTCAATTTCTCACCCATGAGGCACTTGCAATGAGGTAGGGGAGTGCACTCCCTCATGAGACAGGGCTGGAGATCGCCCATGGAGGAGAATGTAGCCCCATACAGATTGCCACCAAATTGTCTGAAATGCTTGTTCTCTGGTGCTGTAAAGAAACAGCACTTGAACATTATTTAGTAAGGCCATTTTCACTTCCTGCAGAAAGGGTACACTCGACAGCAGTTTTGCCACGAGAGTACACCGAACAAAGGAGATAGGGTCATTTATAACCTGACACGTCTATCCTACTGCTGTGTCTGGTTTCCATTGACTGGAACGTGGACAAAACACATTCTGTATTTCTCCCAATTGGCTAGTAACTTAGAACTTTTTTAAAGAGGCAAAGATAGAGGGGAACAAAGGAAAGAGGAAGTAAGTTGTGGAATGTTGAGAAAGGTAAAAACGCTTTTAAATAAGGAAGAGGAATAGGCTATGACTTAATGCTTGCTTGGACCGGTATAAGCATGCCAGGGCAAATATTTAGGCTAAATTGTGGGAGCTAAGAGCATAAAGTACATTGATTTCTTTATTACGGCTAGCAGATAGTTAAGAATGTTAGCACAGGTCTTTGAATAAATTTTGCTTCTAAGAGAAGTTAGTATTTATTCCTAATTAGATGGGGAGGAAAGTCTGTAAAGAGGAATCTCCATTTTACTTTTTACATACAGGTCAAAAATGGTCCACTAACCCCCACTGAATTGTTCATAGCTGTTTTATTCATAAGCACCAGAAACTGGAATCAGCCCAGATGTGCTTCCATGGTGTAAGAAAACATTTTAAATGGTCTATTTTCCAGGCATTATAAATCTATGCACTGGCCACCAGCCTGCAGATGTAACAAACTGCACGGCTCATGCACCTAGAAGGTCACAACAAGCGAACAAAATGTAGAGGAGGGGTCAGCCCATAATTGGCAAGAAAGTTTTGGTACTGGAAAATCAAAACTTAAGCAGGTAAGGGGACAGGGCATAACCTTATAAGTGGGATAATGAACTCAGGCAATGTCCAGGAAGATTGTAACCCTATAGTACTTGACCAATGAGGAACTGAGGGAGGGACTTGCTTGCTAGGAGATAAGCTGCCTTCTGTGACTGCCCTGGTTGTGCCTGCCTCCCAGGCACCCGATCTTGCAAGGCCGCAATTAAAAGTCTTGCTTCCAGGCCGGGCGCAGTGGCTCACACCTATAATCCCAGCACTTTGGGAAGCCGAGGCAGGCAGATCATCTGAGGTTGGGCATCTGAGACCAGCCTGGCCAACATGGAGAAAGCCTGTCTCTACTACTGTCTCTACTAAAAATACCCAATTAGCTGAGTGTGGTGGCGCATGCCTGTAATCCCAGCTACTTGGGAGACTGAGGCAGGAGAATTACACAAACCCAAGAGGCGGAGGTTGCGGTAAGCCAAGGTTGCGGTGAGCTGAGATTGTGCCACTGCACTCCAGCCTGGGCGACAGGCAAGACTCCATCTCAAAAAAAAAAAAAAGCAGAAAACAAAAAAGAAAAAAGTCTCACTTCCGCAGTCCTGTGTGTCTCCAAGTCCCTTCTTTGGGTTTGGACAGGTGAATGTGTGTTTGTCACAATGGGTAGATAAATAAGCTGCAGTCTACCCACACCATAGAGACCACTCAGCAGCAAAAAAACAGCAAACATTATGCTGAGCAAAAAGGCCAGTCAAAAAGGTTACATTTCTATGATTCCATTTATATGACACTCTTATGAGAAATTTTTAAAATGGAGGACAAATTAGTGCTTCCCAGGGGTTAGGGACCAGGTTGGGGAGACTAGCTTGAAGGGGCAAATGTGGCTAGCAAAGGGCACAGGGCAGATCCTTGCGGTTGTAGAACATTCAGTACCACAACATGGCAGGGACGGGAGCCCCCAGTGGTGAAACTACACAGAACTCAAATCTATCTCTCTCGTTCTCACTCTCACTCGCTCTCACTCTCTTGCTCTCACATACACACACACACACACACACACACACACAAGTATAAGTAACCGTGAGTAAGACTGGTCAGCGATACCGTGCCCACATCCTGGCTGTGACCCTCTATTAAGGTCACAGTTCTACAATGTGGTACCACTGGAATAGAGAAGGAGATTGGCCGAAGTGTACAAGGGGCTCTCAAGGATTTCTTACAACTGTTAAGTGAGTACAGAAGCTCAAATTATTTAAATTAAAAAAAAAAAGTCCAAAATTAAAGAGTCCAATATTGACAATGTCATATGGTTTTATCTAACATCAACTCAATGTATCCTCACAATAATCCCACAAAGTAGGTATCATTATTATCTCCCCTTTGCAGACGAGAAAACTGAGGCCCTAGGGGTGTGAAAAATTTAGTCACGGTCACATTTTAAATGGTGAGGTCAAGAGCTGAAACAAGGCTGGCTGGCTCCAGAACCCAGTCTTCACCACGATCAGTCTTGAAAGTGGAAATGTAAAACATGAATATGCATCTGCTATTATTATGGCTTTAAAAATCTCCTTACAGTGTAACTTTTACAGGATTTAAACGGTACACTAAAGACCTAAGACCCAGCCTCATGTCATTTTAAAGTTCTCAGTTAAGAAAAGACACAACCAGCTGGATTCCACTCCCACAATGGTGCCAGGAGCCCCACAAGCCCAAGGCCAGCTGGTGCGGACAGGTCACCTATCGGCTCTGATTAGGAGATTATCCTGACTTTGGCCGCCTTCCAGTGAACATACCTGCCCCCTTGGTTTTCTTGGGCTGGGAGCGGAGAAGGTGGGCAGTTATTTGTTTCTTGTTTTTGGTGTTTCTTTTTTAAGGATGGGGTGCTATTTGTTTCTGTTTTCTCTGATTCAAAGTGAAAGAGAAGGCCAAAGGGAATAAAAGCAACTAAGCAAACTTCAGAACTGAGGTGAGAGTATGGAGGAGCTAGAAGGGCATCATACTCTAATGGCAAAACTCAAAAGAAAACATAAATATCCTGTTATCTACTTGTCTCTGGAGCTCACTGTTGGCCTCACCATTTTATGATCAGCCGTCATGGACACTGCGAAACAGAGAAGACGGAGAAATCTGGGAAGTGGCTATTTCACTTCAGTGTGAAGCACCTACTCAACAGTCGCTTACTTATTTGTGACCTCTCCCAACACTCGCTGTTCTTTTTCTACAAAATGAAAAATCCAAGAGGCAGCAGACGTCAGGATACCTGCTACCAGCCTTACTTTTGCCAAGTAGGAACCTCAGAATCAGATACAACTCCATGGAGAACTGTTCTCTTGGTATGTGACAAGGTCTTCAATCAATCAATCAGTTCAGTAGAGCTGCATGATACAAGATCAATATACAAAAGTCAGCTATATCATCATCATACACAAGCAATGAACAATCTGAAAAAGATTAAGGAAACACTCCCATTAAAACAGCATCAAAAGAATACTTAGCAACAAATTTAACCAAATAAGTGTAAAACTTGTCCCTTGTAACCACAAAACACTGTTGAAAGAAACCAAAGACTTAAATAAATGGAGGGAAAAAATCCCACAGTCATGGATCAAAAGACATAGTATCTTTATAACAGCAACAATCCCCAAGGTTATCTAATGATTCAGTGCAGTAACTATCAGAATTCCAACTATCTTTTTTCAAAACTAGAAAAGTGATCCAAAAATCTATATGGAACTGTAAACCTCTCACATACTACAACATACAGAACTATAAAAGTTTGTCTTAAAACTTTTTTGGGAGTAGAAGAGTAGAAAAGACATAATTGAAATGTCTAGTGGCTCGGGTGGTGACTCACACCTATAATCACAGCACTTTAGGAGACTGAGACAGGAGAATCACTTGAAGTCAGGAGCTTGAGACCAGCCTGGCTAACATGGTGAAACCCCATCTGTACAATAAATAAAAGAAATTAGCTGGGTGGTGGCACATGCCTGTAATCCCAGCTACTCGGGAAGCTGAGGCAGGAGAATTGCTTGAACCCGGGGAGGTTGCAGTGAGCTGAGATTTTGCCACTGCATTTCACAGAATCTCACTGTGTCTCAAAAACAAACAAACAAAAAAGGCTAATAATCATATGATGCCAAGTTTTTCTAAAATGATTATTTTTAAGTATTAAGAGAGGAAAAAACAAAACAAGGTACTGATTTGACATTTTTTTTCAAACTTCTTTAATTTGAAAAGTCTGATATTCTTCAATATCATTCAGGAGAAATGGCTCATGTCTCTAATCCCAGCACTTTGGTAGGCCAAGCCAGATGGATCACTTGAGGTCAAGAGTTTGAGATGAGCCGGGTCAACATGGGGAAACCCCGTCTCTACTAAAAATACAAAAATTAGCCAGACTTGGTGGCGCGCACCTGTAGTCCCTGCTACTTGGGAGGCTGAGGTGGGAAATCGCTTGAACCCAGGAGGCAGAGGTTGCAGTAAACCAAGATCATGCCACTGCATTACAGCTGGGGTGGCAGAGCAGGACTCCATCTCAAAAATATAGATTAATTAAAATAAAATTATTCAATAACCAACATAACATTCTTTCCTTTAAAAATAACACCACTGTCGTAGGCTGGGCATGGTGGCTCACGCCTGCAACCCAGCACTTTGGGAGGCCAAGGTGGGTGGATCACGAGGTCAGGAGTTCGAGACCAGCCTGGCCAATATGGTGAAACCCCACCTCTACTAAAAATACAAATATTACCCAGGCATGGTGGCGGGTACCTATAGTCCCAGCTACTCAGGAGGCTGACACAGGAATCACTTGAACCCAGGAGGCAGAGGTTGCAGTGAGCCAAGATCACACCATTGCACTCATGCCTGGGCAACAGAGCAAGACTCCATCTCAAAAATAAATAAATAATACACCACTGGGCTGGGCACGGTGGCTTATGCCTGTAATCCTAGCACTTTGGGAGGCCGAAGCGGGCAGATCATGAGGTTAGGAGATCGAGACCATCCTGGCTAACATGGTGAAACCCCGTCTCTACTAAAAATACAAAATATTAGCCGGGCGTTGTGGCGGGCGCCTGTAGTCCCAGCTAGTCGGGAGGCTGATGCAGGAGAATGGCGTGAACCCAGAAGGCGGAGCTTGCAGTGAGCTGAGATCCGGCCACTTCACTCCAACCTGGGAGACAGTGATTCTCCATCTCAAAAAAAATATACCACTGTCCCTGAATGTGTGTATTCTTTTATTTTAGAATGTGCGCCCACAATAATTTGTACAGTTCAACATCTAAGATGGAATGAACAGAATGTAAATGGGAGTTAGGGGAAGGGAAGTGACTGCACAGCTTCTGAGAGAACAGCAGCATCCTTGAAGCATGGGATTCTCAACTCTCATGCTCAGATATTCTAGCACACAGCAGGTGTGCTTTCCTTTAATAAGCACAAAGGTCAACAAATGCCCCTTGGATGAACGGCTGATTGGCAAGGATTCCACCCAGCTAGACTTGTCCACTATCTTGAAACACTACTTTTCCATTTCATTTACGCAACCTGATGGCCAGCCACTGTAACAAAAGAAACATCACCAAAATTAATTCTATTTCTTCCTTAAGACAAAAGGGAGTTTACTCCTTACATATGACCTTACACAATTCCTGTCTGAAAATCATCATGTTCATCAACCCTGCCTGTGCTCTCCTCTTGCCACTGTGCAAGAGGTTAAACAACGGCATGCCAAAACTTCTGTGTTTCGCTCTTAAACTTACCTACTTTCTTAAGCTAATTGAATAAAATTTAATATACATTTAGCAACCACATCTTTTAAAGAGAACAGTAGGAAACTCAAAAGTAGTTTCCTTTAAACAAAAGATGCTCACAGTTGATGAATTTAGAACATTTGTCCCCAATCTCCTAAAAAGTGACATATGAAGAAGGAGATGTCACAGAAGAAAACTATGACACACACCCAAAAGGCATCAGTCTGTGTGTGAACATTTTCACAACAGGGAAAGAAACGAAGCCAGACTCCTTGAGAACCCATTCATAACTGAAAACGCAGCACCTTCTAACCTTGAAACTGAGAACAAAGTAATGCCCACTTATGAAGAGGGGCAAAAACAGTAGACTCTCATTCCATGAACCAAGCATGATGCTAATATGTATCCTGTGACAGAGAATTTTTTAAAAAGCCACCAGAACAATACCAAAAAGTGAAAGACTGTATTGTTTGCCTCAACATCTGTTTTCTTCACTCTAATGTTCCCAAAGACCAGTGCAGCAAAAAGGCTGGCTCCTCCCACTGACTCTTCCACACCCCTATTTCCTCTCTCTCCTTATCACCTCTTCTCCTTTCTGCTCTTCTGTGCTTCCTACTGTCTCACTGAGCTGCCCCTCACTCCCCAGCATGCCACCATCTCTGCTGATCTGATGTTTCTCCAGAGACAGTTCTCTAGATCTCTCTCCAACCTAACATCACTTCCAAGAGCCCACTCACCAGATGTCCAGGAGATTTATGAAAGCCATGGACTAAGACTAGAGATGCTGTCCCTCAGACCAGCTCTCTCTGGCTCTTACTGTCTGGTAGGGAGGCTGTGCTGCCCTGGCACATTCTCATTTTTCTCTGGCCTCTGTACCTCCCATGCATCTGCTCTTCCGTTGTGCCTCTCCACTGTTTCTAATGCCACTCTCAGCTCCAGCAACCCACCCTCCAGTGCACCTCAACACTCTGCCCAATTCAGTCTCCTATGGATCAGTGTGGGGCACGGCATGATGCAAAGTAGGCCCAGAGGCTGTGGAGTTGAGCAGCTATGGTTAAAATCCTAGCCCTGCCCATATACTGTTGGGGTGACCCTAGTACATTCTAACAGCCTCTATCATTCCTAGTTGCCTTCTCTGTAGAAAGAAAAATTCCAGGATACAAAATATAAGATGAATATACAGAAGCCCATTGTATTTCTAGACACCAACATCAGGCAGAGTCCACCATGAAGGCAGGTGACAGTGTCCCAAGGAGAGTCTACTGGCCAGCATGGCAACACAAGCTCAGACACAGCAGGGACACTGGAGATGGGCCCATGAACCACATGTACAGCCCAGGAGGCTGAGACAACTGGTGTCTGCATGAAGACTAGGAACAGCTGACTTCTTATCTCACACCATACACAAAAATCAATTTAGGATAGATTAAAGGCGCAATAAACACAAAGCGCAAAAGTACAAAGTGTGCAGAATGCATAGGAAGCTATCTTTATAGCCCTGAGATAGGGAACATTTTTTTCTTTCTTTTTTTTTTTTTTTTTTTTTTTTTTTTGAGACAGAATCTCATTCTGTCACCCAGGCTGGAGTGTAGTGGCATAATCTCAGCTCACTGCAGGCTCTGCCTACTGGGTTCAAGCAATTCTCCTTTCCTACCCTCCCGAGTAGCTGGGACTACTGGCATGTGCCACCATGTCCAGTTTTTTTGTTTGTTTTTGTATTTGTATTTTTAGTAGATACAGGGTTTCACTATGTTGGCCAGGCTTGTCTTGAACTCCCGACTTCAGGTGATCCACCCACCTGGGCCTCCCAAACTGCTGGAATTACAAGCATGAACCACCATACTCATCCAAGAAAATTTTCTAAAATAAGACATAATGCGTCATGATCCACAGTTTGGAAGGCATTGTCCCCAAGAACCAAGCACAGTCCCTTCAAAGTAAAAGTATTCAAATTTCAAATAATCAAATGTTACTGCATTTAATGGAGGCTGAAGTGAGAGGACTGCTTGATCCCAGGAGTTCAAGGCCAACCTGGGCAACATAGTGAGACCTCCTCTCTATAAAAAATTTTAAACTAGCCAGGTATGGGGGTGCATGCCTGTGATCCCAACTACTGGAGAGGCTGAGATGGAAGATTGGTTGAGCCAAGGAGTTCATGATCTCACCACTGCACTCCAGCCTGTACAACAGAGCAAGACCCTGACTAACAACAACAACAAAAAATTCACCTTTCTCTCAAGAAAAATAAAACTAAAAAACTGAACTGTAGTCTTCCACTCATATCGAAGGTAAAGATCACAATGGGAATCTCCCTCTGCATGGAACATTGTTCAAATGCACATGCATACACAATCCCAGTCAGAATCTTCTTTCCTACCTGCAGCACTGAAGGTTCAAATAAGTCCTACTATTTTCAGTAAACAGAAAACTTTTTTGGAAGATGCTGTTTTCAGGTATAGACAAAACAAAACAAACAAACAAACAAAAAAAGCCACAATTTTTAGAGTTAAGTAATGAGGGGGGGGTTTATGAATTTTATCATGACAGAAGAAATTTTCATTTAAGTTATAAAAACATTTTGTTGAGAAAAAGCCAACATTTTCAAATAATGAACAGGTACACATTGGTTGCTTTACAAATGGAAAAAAAAAAGTGCCTACAGATCTCCAGAATAGTAAATAATTCACTGCACAGAGGCGAAGGACAGGCCTGGAAACAGGTCTTGCCCTTCGCCAGCCAAAATGACGCTGTAACTGAGACAGCAGCACCCCAACGGCTGCCTCAACCTTGACCTAGACAATAACTTTTAGTTATCTGAATTCATTCCATTTTTCTATAAAGTTTATCAAACAGGCCACAGTGAATTCCCACAGAGCACTGACTACACAGCAGTAATAAACTGACACAGCATGCTGTCAGATAAGGAATGCATCATCATTTTCACCTATTAACTACAAATACCTTGCTATGAAGAGACACTTATCCATTACACTTACCATTTCAGGGATTAAGGGACTTACACAGGGTAATGGACAGACCAAAACACTTATTTTGGCAACAAAATGCAGATCATTTTCTGAACCAGCATTTACCGATACTAATTACGTTCTTTAACTGATGATGGACTCACTGCAAATAAGCGAAATAAGTCTCCTCTTACATTTGGTGAAGCATAACCTTTCTATGTCAAATCTACTTTAAAAGGCACAAAAAGAGGCCAGAGACAGTGGCTCACACCTGTAATCCCAGTAAGTTTGGGAGGCAAAGGTGGGTGGATGATAAGGTCTGGAGTTCAAAACCAGCCCAGCCAAAATGGTGAAACCCTGTCTCTACTAAAAATACAAAAATTAGCCAGGTGCAATGGCGGGCACCTGTAATCCCAGCTACTCGGGAAGGTGAGGCAGAGAACTGTTTGAAGCCAGAGCCAGAAGTTGCAGTGAGCCAAATGGCATCACTGCACTCCAGCCTGGGCAACAGAGCAAGACTCCAAAACAATAAAAATAAAATAAAAGGGGGCACAAAAAGCTCTTAGAAAAATATTCTCCAATACAAATAGCATACTTTCCTTAACGCTATTTGTAGGGAGTTCTACTTGTCCCCGTATCAACACTGTAAGTACAGTTAACATGGCAGCCACTCATCATTAGCAGCCCATCTCTATGGGTGTGATGAAAGGCATTGCGGGTATGGGGTGATCAGCATGGCCAGTCCAGAGAAAAGCATCTGACAGTGGCAATGCCAATAGAAGGCTGACACAAATTAAGAGCTGCAAAAGAGGAACTCAGGTTTTAAAGGTGATGCCTTTTAAAACAAACTTCTGGTAAATTGTGTTATTTGTATTTTACCATAGTAAAAATAAAACAGAAGGAAACACTGCTGAAAGTTTCAAGTTTGGGTCAAATTTAGCAGTATCTTGTAATACTTGAAGTCAAATTTAGCAGTATCTTGCAATACTTTCAAGTTTGGGTCAAATTTAGCAGTATCTTGTAATATTTGAAAAGGGGAACTTTTCAACAAATTTAAGAGGCATGCACAAAAAACAGAGAAAACGTCATAACAAATTGGTCTTCATTCCCTCTCATCCCGTTCCATTCAGATGGCCATCCTATCAAATAAGATCCAGCTCTTCAGGGAGAAACTATAGAAAGAGAACAACAGCAGAATGGAGGATTGGGGAGGCCACATCAACTATAGGAGATCCAATGCAAGGGTCACAATGAAGGCTGAGCAAGATCTCCACCCACCTCCCCCCACCCCAGCTTTTTTTTCTGGTTTAACTACAGTTGCAGAGTAAAATCAGAAAACTTGTACGATCATTCTGTAACAGAATTCAAGATCTTCCAGGACAGCCAATACTTACTAAGAGAAATCAAAGTCTCAGAGAAACCAAAGAAAACAGACTCAGGGTCTCTGATTTTGAACTATCCATGTTATGCCATTAACTCGGTGTGCACACAACAAAACCAGTAACTGTTTCAACGGCACTTTTCCACAAGCAATATCATCTTACATGTTTGGCTGAATAAGTCTCAACACTGCAAAAGGATCAAAAGATTCTCTAAGTTTTTCAGTTCAACAACAGTGCACACTTTTATTTCGCATTTCACATGTTAAGGATATTGCTCAAATAACTGCATAAAAGTCTCTCCTCACATAAGAAAGCCTGAAATCTCATTTCTCCACCAAAAATTGTTCTTGCAAGTGGATACAAAACTACTCATGACCTGCAAAATCCATGAATTCAAAGCATGTTGCATTTTAACTGTTAAAACAAAAATAGTTTTTAAAGTATAGGGACTGATAGACCAGACTCATCTTCCCAAGCCTCCTCCACAACTTCTTGGAAGCTGGCATACAAGACTAACCCTCCAAAAACAAAACAGAAGCAGAAAATCTTAACGGGGCACCAGGAAAAGGGAAGGCCTTGAGAAAAATCAAGACTCCCCACCATCAACCTTCCCAAATGACACAGATACAAGAGTTAACAGTAAAATACCTCTTTGAGAGGGGACTGAATCAATGTGGCAGGGCCAACCCTACACACACACACACACACACAAGCACACATACACCATACATGCAGCTACTGCCCTGCCAGGGGATGATGAAATGAGGAGGGGAAATTAACATTTCAGGCAATGTTTCACATTGTTCATTGAGGTGAACAGCTGCTGTTGCAGCCGCCACCGCTAGGGCTTTCCTCCCAGTTGCCCACTTGGCCCACTGCCCTCCCCCTAACACCCCCACATGGTTGCCTGCATTCCTGCCCCTCCACAGCCTACAGGCGCCTCCTGCTACCCTGATGAGACAGGACTTGCTCAATTTCCTAGGCCACCTAAGAATTCCTAAGCCTAGCTGGGGAAGGTGACCGCACCCACCTTTAAACAAGGGCCTTGGAACTCATCTCACACCCGACCAATCAGGTAATAAAGAGGGCTCACTAAAATACAAATTAGGCTAAAAGCAGGAGGTAAGGAAATAGTCAAATCATAGCCCAGCACTTTGTGAGGCTGAGGCAGGCAGATCATCTTAGGTCGCGAGTTCAAGATCAGCCTGACCAATAGAGAGAAAACCCCCATCTCTACTAAAAAAATAAAAATTAGCTGGAAGTGGTGGCACATGCCTGTAATCTCACCTACTTAGGAGGCTGAGGCAGGAGAGTTGCTTGAACCGAGGAGGAGGAGGTTGCGGTGAGCTGAGATCATGCCATTGCACTCCAGTCTGGGCAACAAGAGAAAAACTGCATCTCAAAAAGAAAAGAAAAGAAATAGTCAAATCGTGTATGGCCTGAGAGCACAGGGGGAGGGACAGCGATGGGGCTATAAACCCAGGCATTGGAGCAGGGAGGGGCAACCCTTTGGGATCCCTCCCATTGTATGGGAACTCAGTTTTCACTCTATTAAATCTGGCAACTGCACACTCTTCTGGTCCATGTTTGTTACCGCTCCAGATAAGCTTTCGCTCACCAGTGCTGTTTGGTACTGCTGTTTGCAGCTATTACTGTGGCAGACCTGCAGCTGACTTCAGCCCCTCCAGATCCAGCAGAGTGTCCACTGCGCTTCTGATCCAGCAAGATGCCCATTGCCACTCCTGATGGGGCTAAAGGCTTGCAATTCTTCTCGCATGGCTAAGGGCCCAGGGTTCATCCTAGACAAGCTGAACACTAGTTGCTAGGTTCCACGGTTCTCTGCCTTGATCCCAGGCTTAGATCTAATAGAGCTATAACACTCAATGCATGGCCCAAGGTTCCATTTCTTGGAACCCCTGAGGCCAAACACCCCAGATCAGTCAACAAAAGGCTTGCTGCCATCTTGGGAGCCACCGGCCCCCATGTTGGGAGTAGCCGGCCACGTCTTGGGAACTGTGAGAACAAAGACTCTCCAGTAAGACCAACGCCCCAGGTTTCCATTTCCTCCGCCCCCTCCGCCCAACAGCCGCCTACTCTCATTTCAAAATAGCGATAATAATAGGGACGCTGAGAATGACAGCTACTACCAGCAACGCCAAGACGCCCCTCTGATGGGTCAGAAGTCCGCGCCCCCACTCGCAGCACCCCAGCACCTGCCGGGACCCCCTGGCAGCCCCTCCTGGCGGCCTCAGGTCCCCAAGACACTCCCAGGCCCGCCCCTGGCCCCAGAAGCCCGCGCTGGAGACCACCCACCGGTCCGCCTCTCAGGACCGCCCGGCACCCCAAACCCCCTAGTCGGTACCTCACAGCTGCCACGGGCTCCAGCCACCCACACCCACCCATAAACCCATCCGCCCCTCACTGCCGCCTCGGGCCACCCAGATCCCCTCCCAGCCTCCCTGAATTCCCCAGACATCCTAAGTCCGCCCCGATTGGCCTCTCACGGCCACCCCGGGCCCCCAAAGACCCACAGTCGCCCGAACCTGGACCCGCAGGCCCGCGCCGGGACCCATTACTAGCCCCTCACCACCGCCCCTAGCCGCCAAAGACCCCCAGCCCACCCGGGCCCGGCTCCACAGGCCCGCCCGAGGCACGTGGCGCAGCTCCGCTGCCCGGGAAGGCCTGCAGACCGCAAGGCCGCGCGAGTGCCCTGTGCCCGCCCTGACCACCAACCCCTGGCCAGAGGCGACTGTCACCAGGCTCCAAGGGCTGCGCGGCTCCGCGGCGGCTCAGCTGCGGGGCGCGGGCGCTGCCCATGCAGCCCGTGACCGCTTATACAGGGCCGCGCGACCTGAGCGGGAAGCCAGAGGCGGCGCGGGCTGGGGCCCAGCAGGACTGCCAGGGCCTGCGGGAGGCGAGCCCATACGGACTCTACTGAAGGGGCGTTTGGCCGAGGAGGGATCCGTGGCAGCGCCTAACGGCCTGGGGCGATGTACGCATGGCTCACTATCTCAGGGCGGGTTCTGCCTAAAGGACCCAACAGCGCCTGCGGCGTGCTGGCAGTAGGAGACGCTCCCGCCCATTGGCCCACCGTATCCGCCCCCGCCATGGCCCGCCGGGGCCACCGGGGCCGAGCACATCACAGCGACAGGAGTTAGTGCGCTAATGGAGTGAAGGGGAGAGGTGAGATTGACAGCCTCTGTGTCGGCCCAGAGGCCGACTGTGGGCCTCTGTGTCGGCCCAGAGGACGTCCCAGTAACGATTGGGCAAAGTCCTGTGTAAAGGCGACGGGGGAAGTAGCGACCAATGGATTTGGCTGGCAACGTCGCAAACGAGTGTGGGTCTTGCATTCTTGGGCCTGACGATTGGTCTTTCCAAGTGGCGGAAACGACGGAGATGTGACTGGAAACAAAATCTGGTATTAAAGCGCTGGGAGACCAAACGTCGGCCTCGAGGGTCGGAGAGTCGGTTAACGGTTGCCTTCCCGCGATGTCTTGCCTGCCTGCGGGCTTCTCGGGCCACGTCCAGCCCGGCTCCCGGAAAGCCCAGCCTCTGGCTGTGCTGCCCTAGAGGGCGTCAAGTGGTATGGAGAGCCCTGGGCGGGACTAGTGTATTTTTTAATGCTGCGTTTTATTGGGGACTAAGACAACTGGTAAGCAAAATATTTACAGGCTTCAATTTACGAAATAATGGAATTGCAAAGTCCAGAGTGGGTAGGACCACGAGGATGGCCTTTTTACTTGGGCAACATGCAGTATTGTGCAGAGATCAGTTGTTAAACCGCCCTTATTCCAATCCCAGCCTTCCCAGTGACTAGCGGTCACCCTGTAGGCTTTGTCTCTCAGATCTTAAGTTTTTTGATGGGTAAAATGGTAACTACACGTAGCACCTAGTATTTTTGGTTTGTTTGTTTGTTTGTTTTTGTTTTGTTTTGTCAGGGTCTCACTGGCGCCGTGCTGGAGTGCAGTGTTAACTGCAGCCTCAGCTTCCTGGTCTCAGAGGATCCTCCCATCTCAGCCTACTAAATAGCTGCAACAACAGCCAGGCATCACCACACTCGCCTAATTTTTTAAATTTTCTTAGAGACAGGATCTCTGTTTGTTGCCCAGGCTGGTCTTGAAATCCTGGACTCAGCGACCGTCTCTCCTCAGCTTCCCAAAGTGTTGGGATTAGAGGCATGAGCCACAGTGCCGGCCAGGAGCACCTATTTCATAAACCTGTAGGGAAGATTAAATGAAGGGACTGTAGCACGGTGCTTGGCAGGTATGGAAGCTCTGTGGAAACATTAGTTACGCAATAACTGGACCTTCAGTTTCCTCTAGGGCCCCAGATTACGGGCTCCACCCACAACTAGTCACATCATTGGATGAGGTGTGAACACCTGATAAAAACAGCCGGTGTATAGGCTGATCAGCGTTCATGAAAAGGTGATCCAAGGGTTTCCATATTTGCCTCACTGGAAGAAGTATCTGGTAAAACTAACAAAATTCAGAGTCCTGGATTTTCATCATCACCTATTGAATTATTCTAGACTAGGCGTTGGTGTTTTTTTTATTTTGGTGCCTTACATTACTCATCATTGGGAAAATTCGAAAAACATCAACCTAAGCAATCAAGCTCGCACTCAGGAATGTTTCCCCTAGGCTGAGGGGCAGTGGCATTCACAGGTGCAGTCAGCTCAGTCCATCTTCAAACTCCTGGGCTCAAGTGATCTCCCACCTGAGGAGCTGAGATAACAGGCATGCACCACCATGCTCAGCTATCAAGGGAATTTAAAGTACAAAATATTAATATGAATAAGCAGGCAGTTGGCCTTGGAAACATAATCTGAAAATACGCTAAGGTAAAAGAAAACTGAATTTCAACAGAAGCAGAACCTGTATGGTAGAGAAAAGAAATGCAGAGGAAAGGGAAAAGAATCCAGAAAATGCATTAATTAGAAAACCTTGGCCGGTCATGGTGGCTCACTCTGGTAATCCCAGCACTTTGGGAGGCTGAGGCGGGTGGATCATGAGGTCAGAAGATTGAGACCATCTTGGTTAACACACGGTGAAAGATGAAACCCTGTTTCTACTAAAAATACAAAAAAATTAGGGCATGGTGGCGGGCGTCTGTGGTCCCAGCTACTCAAGAGTGAGGCAGGACAATGGCGTGAACCCAGGAGGCAGAACTTGCAGTGAGCCCAGATCGCACCACAGCACTCCAGCCTGGGCGACTGATTGAGACTTCGTCTCAAAGAAAAAAAAAAAAAATTAATTTTTAAAATATTCTGTGGGCCAAAGGAAACCTCAGATCTACAAAACCATGATCTTGAGCCCCTATGGGCGGCATACTCAAATAATTGGCCTGGGATGCTTGTGTTCTTTAACATGGTTACTTGGGCCCCACTCTGAAGATTCTGAATCAGTAGATCTGGAGTGAGATTCAAAAGTGTGCACCGGGCTGGACACAGTGGCTCACACCTGTAATCCCAGCACTTTGGGATGCTGAGACAGGTGGATCACCTGAAGTCAAGAGTTAGAGACCAGCCTGGCTGACATGGTGAAATCCTGTCTCTACTAAAAATCCAAAAATTTGCTGGGCATAGTAGCGAGCACCTGTAATCCCAGCTACTGGGGAGGCCGAGGCAGGAGAATTGCTTGAACCCAGGAGACTGAGGCCTGGGCGACTAGAGCAAAACTCTGTCTCAGGAAAAAAGGTGGTCTAGGTGCCATCTATGAAAATTACTCCTGGAGTCATCTTCCATCTCTAAAACATCCCAGCCTCCTCAGTAAGGCCTGGTCCTTACACTGCCCACCCAGGACACCTCCATTGCTGCTCTGCAACTGTGTTTACTATAACTCACCCCGCCTCACCCTGAGCTCTTGAATTCATACAGCAAACATTGATTTGGGACCTACAGCTTACCACTTACTGACCTAGGAGCTATGGATTGAGCTGTGAACCGAACCCATCCAAGTCCCTGACAAAAGCTCTTACATTCCCAGGTGTCTCTGTTCCTTGAAACAAAGAAGCTAATTGTTCATTGAACATCAGCCACTTGTGGCTCCAGGAAAGACCCAGTGCTGTTTTGTGTAGCCAAACAGGCATCGCTTCTGACAATGCTCTCCCAGATCTCATGTGCCCACGGGGAAGAGCCCAGTGCCAGGCAATGTTGGACAGCCACCCTTCCGGAAAGGGATGTGCAGACTTCATTTTGCCCCTAAGCAAAGGCTTGCAAGTCTACTCCACAGTCCTGCTCCCACATGACACCCTACTTTCTGCTGTGGACCCACCAGCAATTGCATGCAGTGGGGCCCTCTGCCCCTTCCTTGCAGTTGGGCCAGAGGTCACTGTGAAGGGAGGCAGCCCAGCCACCTGCATTCTTTCTACTTCCTCTTCCACAAGTGGCAGAAATGGGTAGAACAGGCCCACCTCTGGCCTTTCCCTTCTGACTCCTCCCCCTGGCCCTGTGGGGTGAGAACTGACAGTTCAGTTTGAGTCCAGCAGGGCTGCCCTCAGCCCTGTGGTCAGCCTTAGCTCACCAGTATTCCTAGCATTAGAATTTGGAACCCAAGCTCATTTCACAGTAAATTGTGATGTGTCTTGCTTCCCGGTTACCGTAATTGGGGGGTATCACCTTCCAGAACTCAAAGGCAGGAGGAGCTGTTGGATGAAACAATATTCAGATATTCTTGGAGCTCCTGACCTCAGTACCACTAAAGCTACTTACTGCCCAATTTTTTTTTTTTTTTTTTTTTTTTTTTTTTTTGGAGACAAGAGTCTCGCTCTGTTGCCTAGGCTGGAGTATAGTGACACGATCGCGGCTCACTGCAACCTCCACCTCCCAGGTTCAAGCAATCCTCCTGCCTCAGCTGCCCAAGTAGCTGGGATTATAGGTGCCTGCCACCATGCCCGGCTAATTTTTGTATTTTTAGTAGTGACAGGTTTTCACCATATTGGTCAGGCTGGTCTCGAACTCCTGACCTCAGGTGTTCCAGCCACCTCAGCTTCCCAAAGTGCTGGGATTACAAGTGTGAGCCACCACGCCCGGTCAGTTTTCAAAACTCTAAACTCAGTACTTTGTCGGTAGCCCTATCAATTGCAGTATCTATTGTCAAATACTATTTTGTGTTCTATTTTATCCCCAATTTTTATTGTGGTAAAATACACGTAACATGAAACGTAATGTCTTCCTTTTTTGTTGTTGTTTTTCCTCTTTTTTTTGTTTGTTTTTTGTTTTTTGTGTTTTTAGTGATAGGGTCTTGCTCTGTCCCCCAAGCTGGAGTGCGATAGTGTAAACAAGACTGACTATAACCTTAAATTCCTGGACTCGAGGAATCCTCCCAGCTCAACCTACTGACTAGATGGGAACACAAGTGTGAGTCACCATACCTATCTAATTAAAAAAAAATTTTTTTTTTTAGAGACTCAGGTCACACTATGTTGCAAGGCTGGTCTCGAACTCCTGGCCTCAAGCACTCCCCCAGCCTCAGCCTTCCAAAGTGCTGGCCTCACAGGCATAAGTCACCATGCCCAGCCTCATAACATCATGTTGCAAACCTCAAATACATATAAAATGTATTGAAAAACGGTAAAAAGCTAGCTTTTTTTTTTTTTTTTTGAGATGGAGTCTCGCTTTGTCACCAGGGTGGAGTGCAGTGTAATGATCTCGACTCACTGCAATCTTTGCCTCCAGGGTTCAAGCAATTCTCCTTCCTCAGCCTCCCAAGTAGCTGGCACTACAGGCATGCACCACCATGCCCGGCTAATTTTTTGTGTTTTAGTAGAGTCAGGGTTTCACCATGTTGGCCAGGGTGGTCTCGCTATCCTGACCTTGTGATCCTCCCGCCTCAGCCTCCCAAAGTGCTGGGATTACGGGCATGAGTCACCGCACCTGGCCTTTTTTTTTTTTTTTTTTTTTAATTTGAGAGAGAGTCTTGCTCTGTCGCCCCATTGGAGTGCAATGGCTTGACCTCGGCTCACTGCAAACTCCACCTCCCGGAGTCAAGCGATTCTCCCACCTCAACTGCCCGAGTAGCTGGATTGCAGGTGCCCACCAACACGCCTGGCTAATTTTTGTATTTTGAGTAGAGACAGGGTTTCTCCATGTTAGTCAGGCTGGTCTTGAACTCCCAATCTCAGGTGATCTGCCCCCTTCCATCTCCCACAGTGCTGGTATTACAGGCATGAGCCACCATGGCAGACTGACTTTTAAAAAGCCATATAATGGCTGGGTGCAGTGGCTCATGCCTATAAAACCAGCACTTTGGGAGGGCAAGGCAGGCCGATCACCTGAGGTTGGGAGTTCGAGACTTCGAGATCAGCCTGGAGAACATGGTGAAACCCCATCTCTACTCAGATTCAAAAATTAGCTGGGCACGGTGGCACATGCCTGTAATCCCAGCTACTCGGGAGGTTGAGGTGGGAGAATTGTTTGAACCCGGGAAGCAGAGGTTACAATGAGCTGAAATTGTGCCATTGCACTGCAGTCTGGGCAACAAGAGCAATACTCCATCTCAAAAATTAAATAAAGGCCGAGCGCTGTGGCTCACGCCTGTAATCCCAGCACTTTGGGAGGCTGAGGCGGATGGATCACCTGAAGTCAGGAATTCTAGACCAGCCTGGCCAACATGGTAAAAACCCGTCCGTACTAAAAATACAAAAATTAGCCGGACACGGTGGCAGGCGCCTATACTCCCAGCTACTCAGCGGGGCTGAGGGAAGAAAATCGCTTGAACCCAGGAGGCAGAGGTTGCAGTGAATCAAGATCGCGCCATCGCACACCAGCCTGGGGGACAAGAGCAGGACTTTGTCAAAAATAAATAAATAAATAAAAGTCTAGCTTTTAGCCAGGCACAGTGGCTCACACCTGTAATCCCAGCACTTTGGGAGGCTGAGGTGGGCAGATCACCTGAGGTCAGGAGTTTGAGACCAGCCTGACCAACATGGCAAACCCTGTCTCTACTAAATACAAAAAGTAGCCAGGCATGGTGGCACATGCCTGTAATCCCAGCTACTAGGGAGGCTGCGGCGGGAGAATCGCTTGAGCCCAGGAGGCGGAGGTTGCAGTCGGCCTACATCGCACCATCGCACTCCAGCCTGGGTGACAGAGTGAGACTCTGTCTCAAAAAACAAGAAAAAGTAAACAGCTAGAGTTTTAAAAAGTCTTATTACCTGCTGAGATAATTTTAATTCTTCCTTTCCAATTTACATGTCCTTTATTGCTTTTCTTCTCTGTTTTTCAGAGATTAATTCTCACGATGTTGCCCAAGCTGGTCTTAAACTCCTAGGTTCAAAGGAGCCTTCTACCTTAGCCTCCCAAGCAGCTGAGACTACAGGTAAGCACCCCCACAACGTGCACCTTTTATTTCCTTTATTATAATTTTTTTTTCTTTTTTTTAAGAGACGGGGTCTTGCTCTGTCACCCAGGCTGGAGCTCACTGCAGCCTCAAACTCCTAGGCTCACTCAGCTGTCCCGGCTCAGCCTCCCAAAGTATTAAGATCACAGGCATAAACTACCATGCCAAGCCTGTATCTTTTATTTCTTTTTATTGCCTAATTATAGCCCTATCCATTTTGGTGTCATTTTAAAGTTTAAATGTATGATGTGTTTTTTCTCAATATATCACAAATTACTTACTTATAATCCAACTGGGAAGCTTGGGAGTGAAAAAGAAGAAAAAGTCAGAGGGCTCGGTTGCTGATGCCTGTAATCTTAGCACTTTTGGAGTCTGAGGCAGGGGGATCACCTGAGGTCAGGAGTTCAATACCAGCCTGGTCAACATGGTGAAACCTGGGAGACAGTGTTTGCAATGAGCCTACCTAGATCGCGCCACTGCTGAGTAAGATTCAAAAAAAAAAAAAAAAAAAAAAAAGAACAAAAACTTCCCAGGACTTTTTCCTAGTAAAGCTGTCATAATATTGCCTGATGTATTTTATGTAATGAATTACAGATGCTGTCTCTACAAAAAAAAGAAAAAAAAAATAGCTGGGGGTGGTGGCATGTAGCTCTAGTCCCAGCTACTCTGGAGGCTGAGGTGGGAGGACTGCTTTAGCCTAGAAAGTCAAGGCTGTAGTGAACCGTGATTTTGCAGTGAGCCTAGATCGTGCCACTGCTGAGCAAGAAAGCAGTGACTTAGCTGGGAAAATTAATCATGCACTCATTCAGCAAAGGTTCCAGTGCCTGTGTGGAGACACGGTTCCAAGCACTACCGCAATAGCAGAGAGGAAACAGAACAAATCTTAAACACAATCCCAGCAAGGACTCTAGTCTCTCTGTCTTGTGGATGCATGACTGGAACGTGATGTGCCAGAAACTCCTGTGTGTGGTTATATCCGGTGTATGACACAATACTGTCTCCAGCTGCTCCTTGGATTTGGGAAGCAGCCGAGGATTTACAGGCCAGGGAGTCTCTGTCCATCCCTGGAAATCAGCCCTTGGGAATTCAGCTGAGGTATATGATTAAAGCCATCATGACAGCCATCCCCTGGCCGGGCAAGTTCTGGGAATGTTTATACTACAGGATGGCCAATTCAGAACTTATTGGTGCCAAATTCATTAAAGGTTTAAAAGGTTTAATAACACATTTCTCAAATCCTCAACAGTACTTTAGAATGTCTCAGCTAGAGAGGGGCTTGCAAGGGAATTTTTTTTTTTTTTTGAGACAGAGTCTTGCTCTGTCAGCCAGGCTGGCATGCAGTGGTGCAACGTCGGCTGTCTACAACTTCCACCTCCCATGTTCAAGCGATTCTTCTGCCTCAGCCTCCCAAGTACCTGGGATTACAGGCACCCACCACCACACCCGGCTGATTTTTGTAGTTTTAGTGAAGACGGGGTTTCATCATGTTGACCAGGCTAGTCTCAAACTCCTGATGTCAGGAGTTTTACACATTTACCCACCTCAACCTCCCAAAGTGCTGGGATTACAGGTGTGAGCCACCCATCCCAACCGCAGGGGATAATCTTGAGTGTCATATGACAAGTTCCCTTTTAAAATGTGTAAAACTCACAAATATCTTCATCTGGAAAAATAGTTTTTTTTATTTTTGTTTTTGTTTGAAACAGGATCTCTATCACCTAGGCTAGAGTACAGTAGCAAAATCAAGACTCACTACAGCCTTGACCTCCCAAGCTAAAGCAGTACTCCCACCTCAGCCTCCAGCGTATCTGGGACTAGAGCTACACACTACCACTGCCAGCTATTTTTTTTTTCTTTTTTTGTAGAGACAGGGTCTCACCATATTGCCCAAGCTGGTCTCGAACTCATGGGCTCAACCAATCCTTCTGGCTTTGCCTCCCGAATTGCTGGGTTAACAGGCATGAGCCACTGCACCCAGCCAGAAGATGTTATTAATAACATTTCCAGAAATTTTAACAGGTAATGTTTCAAATGTTTCATATGTTAAGAAGCAGGAGTTACTTTGGGAGGCTGAGGTGGGAGGATTGTTTGAGGCCAGGAGTTGAGACTAGCCCAGGCAACATAGCAAGACCTAAAGTAAAACTACCAAAAGTAAAAACTTAGCTGGATGTGAGGTTTGCTTGAGCCCAGGAGGCCAGCGCTGCAGTAAGCCATGATCATGCTGTTGTCCTGGGACACAGCAAGACCCTGTCTTAGAAAAACAAAACAAAGCAACACAGGGAGATCATAGGTGCTCAGTGTCATATATATTAATACATTTTGTTATTGAAACCCAGTTTTACTTTGCAACTTAATTTTTTTTTTCAGAAACATTAAAGAATATATTTTGTATGAGTTAAATATAGCAATGCTACTACTGGTGGTTCCTGAGTTTCAGTTTTAAGTCACTGTCAGTCATTCCTCAGTGGTCCTGTGCACAGTCTCCACACTGCAGGGAGACTGGCTCCTCTGCTTCTCTGGGCCCATGGAGTAATGGTGTTGTCTTAGCCCAGATCCTCCTAGACAAGCACTTTGGTTTTTCCCTTTACCAGTAAAGTGTTGCAAACATAGTCTATGGAGTTTGTTCTGTCTGTTCTGTTTATGAACTGTAACTTCATATAGGACTGCCTTAAAGCCAAAGTAAATAAACCATCAAGCTAAATAAAACATAAAACAGCAGGGACAGGCTGGGCATGATGGCTCACATCTGTAATCCCAGCACTTTAGGAGGCTGAGGTGGGTGGATCATAAGGTCTGAAGATGGAGACCATCCTTGCTAACATGGTGAAGACTCATCTCTACTGAAAAGACAGAGAATTAGCCAGGCATGGTGGCGCATGCCTGTAGTCGCAGCTACTTAGGAGGCTGAAGTTGGAGAATCGCTGTGAGGCAGAGGTTGCATTGAACCAAGACCATGCCACTGCGCTCTAGCCTGGGCAACAGAGCGGAGCAAAAATAAATAAATTAATTAAAAATTAAGGCAGGGCACAATGGCTCATGCCTGTAATCCCAGCACTTTCGGAGGCCTAGCTGGGCGGATCACGAGGTCAGGAGATCAAGACCATCCTGGCTAACACAGTGAAACCCCGTCTCTACTAAAAATACAAAAATAACATTAGCCACACGTCGTGGTGGGTGCCTGTAGTCCCAGCTACTCGGGAGGCTGAGGTGGGAGAATGGTGTGAACCCAGGAGGCGGAGCTTGCAGTGAGCCAAGATCACACCACTGCGCTCCAGCCTAGGTAACACAACAAGACTCCTTATCTCAAAACACACACACACACACAGCAGGAACAGGGATGGTAAAACCTGAACTGCATGCTTTGGTTCAAGGTGTATATAAAGCCAAAGTACCCTTCCATCTCCAGATAATCTTGAACTTAACCTGATCAGCCCTTGTGTCCCCCAACTAGAGCTCACTGAGCATTCCAGAAACCAGAAACACATGCTGGTCTCCGGAAGGCTACTGAGAGCAGCCCAGGACAATCAGCACCACCCAGAGTCCGCTCATGTGGTTCTGTCTGTCTGTGGATCCGCAAGGTTAGGAGGTCTGAAGTGAGCCAGCTGGGGTTGAGACTTTATGTAGAAATGACCACCTGTTCCTTGTCAAACTAACCCTTTAAGTTACAATTAAAAGAAAACCATCTTCCTCCTCCACATGCATACTGAGCCTGGTGTCTGCTGACGTGTCCTGGCATTTCAGAGGACTATCTGGAGACTCACCATCATCCCCCTCAACAACTAGACCACTAGCAGCCACATGCTGGCCTCTGCTGGCTTATCTCTTCCTGAGGCTGCAGATCAGAGAAAGCAGCCCAGAGTGAGCATCAAGATACCCTAGGCTTTACTGGAGCCTCTTGGAGAACCAGCCCTGTGCCTCAGTCCTGCCAGGATCCTTACCCTCTGGCACTTCTGCAAAAGCCTCCTCCCTCCTCTCTGGCCTCACGTTCCCACCTCCGGCTTCTCTGAAGTCCATTCTCCTCCCAGCTGCCAGTAATGCTTTTACCACAGACTTTATTAGTCCTCAGCAGCATTCACCTCATACTCTCCAACACTCCATGGTCTCTTCCCACATCCCTGCTACCTGCCCCCTCCCAACTGGCCACACCGGTGTGGGTGTCCAGGCCTCTCTCTGGGCAGCCTCTTCTGTCCTGGGGTGATGCACTTCATTTTGCTCCTGCACCTCATCTTAGTGAAGGCTTTAAAATCCCTTTCTAAAATAGTCATTTGGCCGGGTGCAGTGGCTCACACCTGTGATCCCAGCACTTTGGAAACTGAGGTAGGAGGATCGCTTGAACCCAGGAGTTCGAGACCAGCCTTGGCAACATAGACCCCATCTCTACAAAAAATTTAAAAATTAGTGGGTAAAATCCTCTTTTCCACGAAGTTTGCCCTGCCTATGGTATCTCAGACTTTGTCTCCAAGGACTCTCATCGTCTTGCTCACCATGTGCTTTGTTTGCTGGGCTTGTATTTGTTCTCTCCCTCAATAGAATGATACTCACTGAGGACAGACAGATGTTGTTTTCTAGGACATTGCCCAATGTAATGTGGTCACTCAGCAAGCATCTGTTACAGGCCATTCCCTGTTACCTTACAGAAAATATCCTTCGACTCCAGTCCCTTCATCCTCTGCAACTACACTGGCAGCCTCTCATCAATTCCCTAAAACTTCTCATCCAGAAACCCCATTTTTTTATTATTGTTGTTGTTTTGTTTTGTTTTGTTTTTGTTTTGAAACAGAGACTTGCTCTGTTGTCCAGGCTGGAGTACAGTGGTGCAATCTTGGTTCACTGCAACCTCCACCTACTGGGTTCACGCGATTCTCCTGCCTCAGCCTCCCGAATAGCTAGGATTTCAAGTGCGTGCCACCATTCCCAGCTTTTCTTTTTTGTATTTTTTTAGTAGCAATGGGGTTTCACCATGTTGGACAGGCTGATCTTGAACTCCTGACTTCAAGTGATTGACCCGCCTTGGCATCTCAAAGTGCTGAGATTACAGGTGTGAGCCACCGCACCTGGCCAAGTAGAATTTCTTTTAGGTGTTGGCAGAAAAGGCTGGGAAGCGTCACTGGTCACTGAGCCTCTTCCCTGTTAGCTGTGGCCATCAAAATTCCAATGTGGTTCATGGGAAAGTCCGAAACTGCAGATCCACCACTGATATGCTGAAAATCTACGATGGCCAGAGGCCACTGGGATCCAGGACAAGCCAGTGATAACCTGTCACCTAATGATAAGGCCTGATGACATGAGACCGCCATCCTTAAGGGAGACTCCAGGTTCTGTCCAGCAGGCATCAGGGAGCAGTTCAGCTGACAGCTGGCTGGGAATGAAACAGTGAAGACACAAGCATCTGATGACTGCCTGTATCCCAGAGACAAGCAAACAGAGCATCCTGTTGGCTACATGGCACATTCAGCTCAAAACTGGGAGACCAGGCCAGGCGTGGTGCTTCATGCTTATAATCCCAACACTTTGGGAGGCCGAGGCAGGCTGATCACCTGAGGTCAGGAGTTCAAGACCAACACAGTGAAACCCCGTCTCTGCTGAAAACTACAAAAATTAGCTGCACGTGGTGGTGGGTGCCTGTAACACAGCTACTTGGGAAGTTGAGGCAAGAGAATCGCTTGAACCTGGGAGACAGAGGTTGCAGTGAGCCGAGAATGTGCCATTGCACTCCAGCCTGGGCAGCAAGAGTGAAACTCCATCTCAAAAAATAAATAAATAAATGAAAATAAAACTGGGAGATCAGCCACAGACCAGCAAACCCTTTGTCACTTCAAATGTCTTATCATTCCCCTAACAAATACTCCCTAGAACCAGAGACACCTCAAACTAGTTACTTTTAGAAATAGGCTATGAATTGGATGCCCAGAGATGATCTTTCCTAGGAGCTAAACCCATATGAGATTTCTGAACCCTTGCCAGGGATGTTGAGGAAGGTCCCTAGGCTACTGGCCAGTATGAGCAGCCCAGTAGCTAATGGACTTGGACAGGTAGCATAGTAAAAGGAATTGGCTCATGACAAAGAAATGAAAGGGAACACACCCCTTCAAGGGACCGGATCTAGGGACACGGGCCTGGCTTTGGGATGCTCATCTCCTGTCTTCTTTTACACTCTGTGGGCTTGGTCCTCTTCAGCTATGGCTGGCTTCATTACCATAGTGGAAAGATGCTAACAGCTTTCTTCATAATTCACCCTTCTAGCTCCAGAACCCCAAAGGCAAAGTCTCTTCTCCAAATACAACTCGAGAGGAAGGACTTAACAGGTTTGACTTTCTGTTTCTGAGCTAATCAATGTGACTGTGAAGGCTAGGCCTGGGCCTGGTCCTGGTCCACATGATCAGGAGCCATGAGTAGCTGACTGGATGGGTCTTGCTGAGCAGATCTCAGTATAATCATCAATATGGTCAGCAGCCAAGATGGCCCTCCATGACCTCTGTTGCTTGATATTCATACCCCCAGTGAGTCCCTCCACATGGTAAAAGGGTGGGTTTTGGCAACCAATTGCATGTGGCAGAGGTGATGGTCAATTCCGAGACAAGGATAGAAAAGTCCGTGGCTCCTGCCCCCTGGTCACTGGCTCTGGGGAAGGGCCCACATGACAAGGAGCTAAGGCCTCCTGGCAACAGCTGCATGAATGTTCCACCCTGTACGAGACACAGGTCCTCCACCACCAGTCAAGCTTCAGACCACAGCCGTGTCCATCAGTCATTTAGACTGCAAGCTCATCCAGTCCAAGAGACTAAACTTTCCAGTCGAGCCATTCCCAGATTCCTGACCCTCAGAAACAGAGTGAGATAAGTATTTGTTGTTTTAAGTTGCCACATTGGTGAACTTGGAATGCATTGCCCAGGGCTGTGGGGGTTCCCATCACATTAAGTGGACATAGGCTGTCCCTTCCAGGTCCTTAAACATCTGTCCAAAGTCCCACACCTAACAATCCAAAGAAACACTGAGGAATACATGATTATTTAGGCATCCTCAAATTCCTATACATGTTTCTTGCTAGTAGAAATGGACTTTCCGCTGGGCACAGTGGCTCATGCCTGTAATCCCAGCACTCTGGGAGGCCGAGGCAGGCGGATCACCTCAGGTTGGAAGTTTGAGACCACCCTGACCAACGTAGAGAAACCCTGTCTCTACTAAAAATGCAAAATCAGCCGGGTGTGGTGGTGCACGCCTATAATCCCAGCTACTCGGGAGGCTGAGGCAGGAGAATCACTTAAACCCAGGAGGCAGAGGTTGCAGTAAGCCAAGATTGCACCATTGCACTCCAGCCTGGGCAACAAGAGTGAAACTCTGTCTCAAAAAAGGAAAAAAAAAAGGAGGAAAATGGACTTTCCATCTTTTTTTTTTTTGGAGATGGAGTCTCACTCTGTTGCCCAGGCTAGAGTGCAGTGGCGTGATCTCAGCTCACCACAAAAGCCACCTCCCGCATCCAAGTGATTCTCCTGCCTCAGTCTCCCCAGTAGCTGGGATTACGGGTGCCTGCCACAACACCCAGCTAATTTTCATATTTTTAGTAGAGACATTTCATTCATCATGTTGGCCAGACTGGTCTCCAACTCCTACTGGATCCACCTACTGACCTCGTGATCCACCTACCTTGGCCTCCCAAAGTGCTGGGATTACAGGTGTGAGCTACTGCACCTGACCCCATCTTTTAAATAAGAATAAAGTCTGGTTGTACATGGGACGAGTGAAACCCAGTTAACAAGTGATAGAAGAAGAAACTGTTTCCTAAGGAAGAACTTCAGGAAGAAAATTTACTAAAATTTTCAGAGATGAATTTGTTTATCTTCAAGCATTCCAGAAAGTAACATGTTTTATGTAAGACATCCTCATATTCAATACATACCTTGTTGTCCGCATAACTTCAGCAGGAAGAGTCGCCATGGGTGGGGCTTTGGCAGTCATTATGGGTGCAGCAGTTGAAGAAGTCTGGAGGCCAGGCTAACTGCAAAAGCAAATGTGCTTAAAAAAATTTTTTTTAAGTTTGATTGCTGCCAAATTTGGAAAGAAACAAATGTGTAATTATTTGGTCAGGTATTAGAAAGCCTAGATCTTTTTTTTTTTTTTTTTTTTTTTTGAGATAGAGTCTTGGCCTGGCGCGACGGCTCATGACTGTAATCCCAGCTACTTGAGAGGCTGACAGGAGAATCGCTTGAACCTGGGAGGCAGAGGCTGCAGTGAGCCAAAATCATGCCACTGTATTCCAGCCTGGGTAACAGAGTGAGACCCTGTCTCAAAAAAAAAAAAAAAAAAAAAAAGAGACAGGATCTCACTCATCACTCAGGCTGGAGTGCAGTGGCATGATCTTAACTCACTACGGCCTCGACCTCCCAAGCTGAAGAGATTCTCATGCCTCAGGCTCCTGAGTAGCTGGGACTACAGGTGTGTTGCCACCATGCCTGGCTAATTTTTTTGTATTTTTAGCAGGGACAGAGTTTTGCTATATTGTCCAGGCTGGTCTCAAATTCCTGACCTCAAGTGATCCACCTTCCTCACCCTCCAAAAGTGCTGGGATTACGGTGTTGGCCATGGCACCCAACCAAAAACCTAGATTTTTTAAAATTTTTTTTTTTGAGATGGTGTCTCCACCTCCAAGGTTCAAGAGATTCTCCTGCCTCAGCCTCCCAAGTAGCTGGGATTACAGGTGTGTGCCACCACCCCTGGCCAATTACTGTGTTTTAACCTGTTTACTTGCTTTTGACATTTTGTATTTTTAGAAGGGACAGAGTTTCTCCATGTTGGCCACGCTAGTCTTAAACTCCTGACCTCAAGTAATCCACCCGCCTCAGCCTCCCAAAGTGCTGGGATTACATGTGTGAGCCACCACCCCAGGCCAATTACTGTGTTTTAACCTGTTTACTTACTTTTGACATTTTCAAGTTACCTTAAAGCTTTGAAATCTTGCTTAGACTATTACTTCATATTTCAGGGCAATGTAGATACTACAAATAACTGTATGTCTGAACTTTTAAAAACGATTTTTAGTCTACAATGCTTTGGTATTCTCTAATGTTGGTGTGACCTCCAGTATTGGGGGTTTTTTGTTTTTTTTTTTTCCCTGAGTTTACAATTGAGACTCCTAACCCCTACCTTTGAAGGGATCAACAGATTGTTGTTGAAACAACATTTAGTTCAGAATCCAGTCATACTCTGGCAATTTTTGGGTATGTATCTGTTGAAAGAAGCAGCTGAGCATGACAGTGCATATCTATAGTCTTAGCTACTTGGGAGGCTGAAGCAGGAGGATCACTTGAGCTCCGGAGTTCAAGGCTGATGCTGCCACTGCACTCCAGGCTGGGTAACAGAGTGAGACCCTGTTTCTAAACAAAAAAATACAGAAGTTACAAGGCAGATATTTTCTTCTTTTTTATTTTTATTTTTTTATTTTTTATTTTAGAGATGGAATCTTGCTCTGTTGCACAGACCAGAGTGCAGTGCAGTGGTATGCTGCAGTGAACTGCTCACTACAGCCTAGAACTCCTAGACTCAAGTGATCTTCCCCTCTTTGTTTCCAGAGCAGCTAGGGCTACAGGCCTATACCATCACACTCGGCTAATTTTTTTATTTTTTGTTCAGACAAGGTCTCACTTTGTTGTCCAGGCCCAAAGGGGCCTCTTTACTTCCTTATCCCCCTGTTGCAGAGCCTTGACCTCTTGGGCTCAAATGATCCTCCCACTACAGGCTTCCGAATAGCCAGGACTACAGGCACAAACTACTGCGCCTAGCTAATGTTGGGGGGTATTTTTTGTAGTGATACGATTTTGCCACATGTCCCAGGCTAGTCTTAAACTCTTAGACTCAAACAATCAACCTACCTTGGCCTTCCAAAGTGTGAAGATTACAGGCATGAGCCACTGTACCTGCCCAAGTTGTCCTTTTGTAGAAAAAAAAAAAAAAAAAAAAAATTCTGCTGTATTGCAGTAATTGGGCTGCTTGAAAAAGGTTTTTCATGTTACTTAGTCAGCTGCAAGAATGTTTAGTAAGGATTTACAAAGTGGCTTCAGATGTTTTATATCCACACAATCACTAAAAATACCCTGCAAATAATTTGCTCTTCAACAAATCATTTAATGAAACCTTGTGACATTCTTTGGTCTCTCTTGACTTTAGGTTAAAAAATCTGGGTGATTGAAACCTCTCACCTTTATTTCATGCTGCCCTTTATGAAGCTGGAACAGGGAAAAAGTTAAATATTTCCACTCCTAAATGATGTTAAACAGCCTTGTGCCAACATATGGGTAGGGAGAGTGCTGTGCACACTGATTGGCCGTGCGTCAGCAAGCTGCCCATCTGCTGTCAATGTTTAATGTCAGCCCACAGGTGCCTGTGGCTATGAAGCAGGAAGCTTCAGCCCCTTAATGCCTGAGATTATGTGCAAGTGGCAACCAGGGTCGTTTCATTGGTGAACCAGTTCATGTCTTTGTGAAGAAAGTTACATTTCAGGTTGCAGTTGTGAAACTCTTTCCCCATTTTTATTATTATTTTTTTATTATTTGAGACAGGGTCTCACCCTGTTGCCCAGGCACAATCTCCACTCACTGCAGCCTCAACCTCCTGGGTCCAGGTGCTCCTCTCACCTCAGCTTTCTGACTAGCTGGGACTTCAGGCATGTGTCACCACATCCAGCTACAGCTACATTTTTGTTTGTTGTTATTGTTGTTTTTTTAGAGATGAGGTTTTGTCCATGTTGCCTTGGCTGGTCTTGAATTCCTGGGCTCAAGCCATCCTCCATCAGCTTCCGGAAGTGCTGGGATTACAGGCTGAGCCACTGTACTTGGCCTCCCCAATTTGTAAACGCTATTTGTTCAGACTTTGGGTGAGATAAAGCCTTGTGTGAGGAGTGTTGCGCCGGCCCCTCTTGGTGGTGGCTGGGCTACTGCTGTTGCCACTTGTCTGGAAGCCACTGGTAAGTGGCAGTCTCACTCTGTCACCCAGACTGGAATGCAGTGGTGTGATCTCAGCTCACTGTAACCTCCACTTCCCGGGTTCAAGCAATTCTGCCTCAGCCTCCTGAGTAGCGGGGATTACAGGTGCCTGCCAACATACCAGGCTAATTTTTGTATTGTTAGTAGAGACAAGGTTTCATCGTCTTGGCCAGGCTACTCTTGAACTCCTGACCTCATGATCCAGCCGCCTTAGCCTCCCAAAGTGTTGGGATTACAGGCATGAGCCACTGTGATCAGCCTGTTTAAGTTATTTTAGAGCAACTTCATATATTAAAGGGATTCCTGATATTTTCCCAAAATTGTATTCATAGCTATTTTTATTCTCTCACACTAGCAATTTAAATAGCAAAGATATTTAACTTCGTAAGTTGAAATAGTTTATTATTCTGTAATTAGTAAACACTGGACTAAGTGATATAGGTAATGCTTTATTTCAAATTTATAAATCTTATGGATATACGCAGGTTTTTCAGATGGTTTCTGTTTTCCTTTGGTTATTCAGGAGTACATTGTTCTCCTGTGTGCCTCACCTATGGTTGCAAATCTCAATTGTTAAATCCTTTCTCTATTTCTTTTTCTTTCTATTTATTTATTTATTTTATTTATTTTTTTGAGACAGAGTCTTGCTCTGTGATCCATGCTGGAGTACAGTGTCATGATCTCAGCTCACTGCAAGCTCTGCCTCCCAGGTCCACACCATTTTCTTGCTTCAGCCTCCCGAGTAGCTGGGACTACAGGCACCTGCCACCATGCCTGACTAATTTTTTGTAGAGACTGGGTTTCACCGTGTTAGCCAGGAGGGTCTTGATCTCCTGACCTCGTGATCCGCCCTACTTGGCCTCCCACAGTGCTGTAATTACAGGCATGACTCACCGTGCCTGATCTTCTTTTTGTATTTTTAGTAGAAATGGGATTTTGCCATGTTGGCCAGGCTGGTACCAAACTCCTGACCTCAGCTAATTTCCCCACCTCGGCCTCCCAAAGCACTGAGATGACAGGTGTGACCCACTGTGCCTGGCCTTCACCCTTTTTTTTTTTTTTTTAACTTTTCTTATTTATTTATTTATTTATTTATTTATTTATTTTGAGACAGAGTCTCGCTCTGTTACCCAGACTGGAGTGCAGTAGTGTGATGTCAGCTGACTGCAACCTCTGCCTCTTGGGTTCAAGTGATTCTCCTGTACCAGCATCCCGAGTAGCTGGAATCACAGGCGTGCACCACCACACCCAGCTAATTTTTGTATTTTTAGTAGCTGGGGTTTCACCATGTTGGCCAGGCTGGTCTGGAACTCCTGAGCTCAATATCTGGCTGCCTCAGCCTCCCAAAGTGCTGGGATTACAGGTGTGAGCCACCATGCCCAGCTGACCTTTTTATTAAAAAAAAAAAATTCCGGGTAGGTGCAGTGGCTCATACCTGTAATCTCAGCAATTTGGGAGGCCAAAGTGGGATGATCACTTGAGTCCAGGAGTTTAAGACCCTCATTTCTATTATTATTATTATTATTACTATTATTAATTATTTTGAAATGGAGTGTCACTCTGTCACTAAGTGACCCTGTAGCAATGGCGCTGTCTCAGCTAACTGCAACCTCTGCCTCCTGGGTTCAAGCGATTCTCCTGCCTCAGCCTCCCGAGTCACTGGGACTACAGGCATGCACCAGCACACCCAGCTAATATTTTGTATTTTTAATAGACACGGGGTTTCACCATGTTGGCCAGGATGGTCTCAATCCTTTTTATTTTCTCTTTTTCTTCTTTGAGACAGAGTCTCCCTTTGTCGCCCAGGCTGGAGTGCAGTGGCGCAATCTCAGCTCACTTCAAGCTCTGCCTCCCGAGTTCACGCCATTCTCCTGCCTCAGTCTGCAGAGTACCTGGGACTACAGGTGCCCGCTACCAGGCCCAGCTACCTTTTTGTATTTTTAGTAGAGATAGGGTTTCACCATGTTACCCAGGATGGTCTCGATCTTCCAACTTCATGATCTATCTCCCTGCTTCAGCCTCCTAAAGTGGTGGGATTATAGGCATGAGCCACCACACCTGGCTAGTCTTGATCTCTTGACCTCATGATCCACCCACCTCAGCCTCCCAAAGTGCTAGGATTATAGCCGTGAGCCACTGTGCCCGGCCATTTTCATTATGTTGAGGCGGAGTTTCGCTTTTTTTTTTTTTTTTTTTTTTTTTTTTTTTTTGAGATGGAGTCTCACACGGTCGCCAGGCTGGAGTACAGTGGCGTGATCTCGGCTCACCACAACCTCCACCTCCCAGGTACAAGCAATTCTTCTGCCTTAGTCTCCTGAGTAGCTGGGATTACGGGCATGAGCTACCACACCCAGCAAATTTTGTATTTTGAGTACAGATGGGGTTTCTCTATGTTGGTCAGGCTGATCTCAAACTCCCGACCTCAGGCGATCCACCTGCCTCGGCCTCCCAAAGTGCTAGGATTACAGGGGTGAGCCACCGTGCCCAGCCTGGAATTTTGCTATTGTTGCCCAGGCTAGAGTGCAATGGCGTGATTTCAGATCACTGGAACCTCCGCCTCCAGGATCCAAGTGATTCTCCTGCCTCAACCTCCCGAACAGCTGGGATCACAGGCATGCAACACCACGCCCAGCTAATTTTTGTGTTTTTAGTAGAGACAGGGTTTCACTATGTTGGTCAGTCTGGTCTCAAACTTCTGAACTCAGGTGATTCACCTACCTCGGCCTCCCAAAGTGCTGGGATTACAGGCGTGAGTCACCATGCCTGTCTTTTTTTTTTTTTTTAAGGAAGAAAGGCAGATCACTTGAGGTCAGGAGTTCAAGACCAGCCTGGCCAACATGGTAAAACCCCTTGCCTACTAAAACTACAAAAAAAGAAAAAAAAAAGTAGCCAGGCATGGTGGTATGTGCTTGTAATCCCAGCTACTCCGGAGTCTGAGGTACGAGAATCATTTGAACCTGGGAGGCAGAGGTTGCAGAGGAGCTGAAATTGTGCCATTGCACTCCAGCCTGGGTAACTGAGTGAGACCTTTCTTTCTCAAACATAAAAAATTAAGAAATAGAAAAATGTTGTTAGAGAAAATATATTTCTTATTTATGAAGTGGAAGCAGATCACCATAAAGGGCTTCATTCTCATGGCCTTCATCTTGAGTGGGCTGAGCAGGAGGATGAGGGACTGGTCTTGTTGGCTCAGAGGTAGCAGGGTGGAAGAAAATCCATGTGTAAGTGAACTTATGCAACTCATTCCCGTGTTGTTCAAGGGTCCCCTGTCAAAGAAGAGGGAAAATTTTGTGGCCTGAGCAGATTTTGCATTCAGCCTTGTGTGTCATGTTATGGTTACTCAAGTACATGTGTGGCTTCACTAATAACTCTGATTCCTGGAAGGAATGGCATGGCAACCTCCATTGCCATGGCAAGGCAAAGTCATGCCAGCTTCCTGGTTATCACTCTTGGCGTGTTGTAGGTGCTTACAGTGAAATCCTAATCACTGCTGCGTTGGCAGTTGCCCTGGCATGCGGGAGGGCAGGCAGTCACCATGCCCTTTGGTCTCCTGGGTTCTGCACTTGCTTATGGGTGAGGCTGCACACGGCTGACTTGTGTGTATCTCCTGCGTCACAGTGATTGTCGTTTTTTTTTTTTTTTTTTTTTTTTTTTGAGACGGAGGTTCGCTCTTGTTGCCCAAGCTGGAGTTTAATGGCACAATCTTGCTCACTGCAACCTCTGCCTCCCAGGTTCAAGCTATTCTTCTGCCTCAGCCTCCCGAGTAGCTGGGACTACAAGTGCGTGCCGCCACATTTGGCTAATTTTTTATATTTTTAGTAGAGATGGAGTTTCTCCATGTTAGCCAGGATGGTCTCCATCTCCTGACCTCGTGATCCACCTGCCTCAGCCTCCCAAAGTGCTGAGATTACAGGCATAAGCCTCACCACCACACCCAGCCGAGTGATTGTTTTATGTTTATTCTGTTTTGGGTTGAACTATAGTTTGCTTTGAGAAAATAGTGTCGTTAAATTTGCATTAGAGGGTACTTGTTTACTGAGCCAAAAAATCTTTCTCGTGAGAACCTATTCTGGGTTTCCCCTGGGCCTTCTGCTGTGGTTGAGGGGGGAGTTAGTTTGTGTGGGTTTTCAGGACCGCTGACCATATCAGATACGCACAGCACAGTCCCAGCCCTCAGACAGGCCTTCTTCATGATTGGATGCTAAACTGCATCGCATCTGTTTGTGTGAAAATTCTTTTGCCTCCCCCTTAAATGAAAGAGCGATATTGAATGTGGCTTAGAAGATGTTTTGCCAGCGTGCAGAATGATTGTAAGTAGTGGTTGCCCAAAAAGTAGTTGCTTGGAATACCACTCACTGATAACGCAGGTGAATCTCAAAGGAATTATGCTGAGTGAAAAAAGACCAACTCAAAAGATCACATTTGGTATGGTTTTCTGTTTTTTATAGAGCATTCTCTAAAGACAAAAATTAAAGAGATGGAACACAGATTGGTGTTTGCTAGGGGCTAAGGATGGAGGAGGGAGACAGCCCGAGGGAACCTGTGGTTGGAGCGTTGCCTGCCTCAGCTGTGGGTTGGACTGTTGCCTGTGTCAGCTGTGGTGGGCACATGAGCACACACACACTGCGTATGTGTCACGGGATGACCCCAGGGAGCTTGGCTGACCATAGTGGTGGGAGAGCCCGGCTGTGATACTGTTTATAGTTTTGCAAGATGTAACCACTGGAAGCAGGTGGACAATGTATTGCTCTGTGCCATTTCTTTCTTTTGTTCCTTTTTTTTTTTTTTTTGAGATGGAATTTCACTCTGTCACCCACGCTAGAGTGCAGTAGCTCGATCTCTGCTCTCTGCAATCTCTGCCTCCCGGGTTCAAGTGATTCTCCTGCCTCAGCCTCCTGAGTAGCTGGGCAAGTGCACGCCACCACGCCTGACTAATTTTGTTCGTTTTTAGTAGAGACAGGGTTTCAGCATGTTGGTCACGCTGGTGCCGAGCTCCTGACCTCATGATCCATCCGCCTCAGCTCCCCAAAATGCTGGGATTACAGGGTTGAGCCACCGTGCCCGGCCTGCTCTGTGCCATTTCTTACAACTCCATGCGAAACTACAGTGACTTCACAGTCATAAAATTTAACTAGAAGAAAAGCAGTTGCTAACATTTTTCTTTTCCTTTTTTTGAGATGGAATTTTGCTCTTGTTGCCCAGCCTAGAGTGCAATGGCGCAATCTCAGCTCACTGCAAACTCCACCTCCTGGGTTCAAGCAATTCTCCTGCCTCAGCCCCCTGAGTAGCTAGCATTACAGGTATGTACTACTATACCTGGGTGATTTTTTGTATTTTTAATAAAGATGGGGTTTTTCCCTGTTGGTCAGGCTGGCCTCAAACTCCTGACCTCAGGTGATCCACCTGCTTCAGCCTACAAAAGTGCTGGGACTACAGGCGTGAGCCACCGCGCCCAGCAGCAGTTGCTAACATTTTCACACAGCTTCTTGTGGAGAAAGGCCCCTTTGCCCTGTGAAGTGTGACTGCATCAAGGTGGAGCCCCTGCCCCGGAGGCCTCTCATCTGTCAGGGTCAGCTGTGGCACTCAGGGTTGCTGTCTTCAGGGGTGGTTTCCAAGTGGGATAAGCCTGTTATGGTCCCTGTGGCTGCTTCCTTGAGACTCAATGGTATCAGCTGTTTATTTTTAGATGACTAAGGTGAGTTATGTGGTCATAATATCTGATTGTCAACAATTGATTCTTTTTTCCTCGAAAGGGGATTTTTCAACAAAACTTACCAGTGGTCCTGTGGGCTGCGTTTATGAATATGAGCTTTAAGTATTAGATGCATGATTAGAATAGATTATAACAAGACACAGTGATATCTAAAATGTACCTTCATATTTTCAAAGCAATTATTTTGCCAAACCTTTTCAGTAGGTTTCATTTTGTGTTTTTAAGCTGATTTAAAAATTGTTTGAATTCATCTAAAATGATTTTTGGAAAGGAAGATGGTACATGGGACATGCCCAGGCCTGGCTTTGATGCCAGTGTGAAGCCACCAGACAGTGCGGGCGGAGCAGAGCTGTGAATCTCAAGCATACATGAGATTGTCCCTGATGCTGGGTCCATGGCAGTTTGTCCACAGGCAGAGGTGTTCTGGAAATGACGTCGTTCCCACTGCTGTGTCCGCAGCGCTGTGTCCGCAGGCGCGGGTATTCTGGAAATGACACATTCCTGCTGCTGAGTCTGTGGCACTGTGTCTGTGGGTGCAGATGTTCTGGAGATGGCCTTGTTCCCACTGCTGGGTCTGTTGCGGTGTGTCCACAGGCAAAGATGTTCTGGAGATGGTGAGACCAAGTGGGCTTCCCATGTCAGGATTTGGCCCTCGGACTTGCATTTCTGTGCTTGTCCCAGCCCTGCCTGTCTCTGGCTCTCTGCTCTTGCTCCTAGCCGGTGTGTGTAATGAGATCGAGTTCCTTGTGCACAGACAGCTGGGAGAACTGGTAACCAGTTGAAGTTTTGGTTTCTTTGACAGATGTGGGCCTGTCTTGCGGGGAGCTCCACATGGAGTGGTTTGCTGTAGACGATGGCTGTGCAGTGGTGATGGCACAAGTCTGTTGCTGGCCTTGCCAAGTGGCCCTCCTGCTCCTGTGTAAAGCAGAGGTGTCCCAGGCTGCTGCTTGTAGAAACCTGGGTCAGTGAGTGAGTGAGATCCTGTGGGAAAGCACTGTAAACAAAGCACATCACCCACGCCCTCCCAAGAGCTGGAGGAGAGACTGCCTAGGGGGTTTAAAGGAACAATGTGGCTTGGCCTTCGGTGGTCACTGTTGGGAGCCTTCCTGGTTGCAGGACTACTCCTACCTGGGCCCTGGGCTGCGGGAAGTGACCCCTTCAGGCACTCTACCCAGAGGCCGTCCTGGCTATCCTTTTCCCCACACATGGCACTGTGAGCTAACACACCAACACCCCTCCATTTCTTAGTTTTCCTATGAATGGAAAATACATCAAAAACTCTGTTGAAATTTTATTTCTCAAATTGTGGTAAAGGAAACTAAAATTGTTTAGAACTGGAAGTACAGATGCTCCTTGAATTAGGATATTTTCAGCTTCCCAGGGGCTCACTGAGAGGTAGCCCCATCGTAGGTCAACAAGCTTAGTGTGCATATTGCTTTCGCATAAGGAGTTTAGTGTGCATTTGCTTTCACTTTGTTGTCAAGTGGAAAGACCATAAGTGGAACCATTGTAAGTTAAGAATCACCTCTAGTTGCTGAATGGCGTCCTCTTCACAACACTGACGTTATCATTACCGTGAGTTCCAGGCAGGTTCTGTGTTGACTGTCATGTTGCTTGTCTGTCCCTGCGTGTTTCTCTTGTTCCCCCTCCTTTCTGCCAGCGACTAGCCCTGATGTACCAAATGCAGGCTGCAAATATTGACAAGTTTGAAGAGAAGCTTCAAGCAGCTGAAGGTGAGCTGAATATCAAGGCCAAAGACAGGAAACCAGTGTCCTACAAGCGAACAGGATTCTTTGGAAAGTATGTTGGACGTCTTTGTTGACACTTGAACTAAACCTAGCTTGCTTTGTAATATGAGAAACAGATTGCAAACAAAAATCTCAAACTGTCTTTGCCTATAGTTAAATAGACTTTTTGTGGGAGGGTTAAATAAATGTAGAAGTGGCCAGGCGTGGTGGCTGATGCCTGTAATCCCAGCACTTTGGGAGGTCAATGTGGGCAGATCACCTGAGGTCAGGTGGTTAAGACCATCCTTCCCAACGTGGTGAAACCTGTCTCTGCTAAAAATACAACAGTAAAATACCCTGCCGGGTATGGTGGCAGGTGCCTGTAGTCGCAGCTACTCTGGAGACTGAGGTAGGAGAATCACTTGAACCTGGGAGCTGGAGGTTGCAGTGAGCCCAGATGGTGCCACTGCACTCCAGCCTGGGTGACAAGAGCAAAAACTCCATCAAAAATAAAAATTAAAAAAATGTAGAAGTGGATGATACAATGCCAGGAAATTTGGAAATATAGTCGTCTCTGGGTATCCATGGGGGCTTGGTTCCAGGACCTCCCAAGGATACCAACATCTGAGGATGCCTAAGCCCCTGATGTAAAATGCCAAAGTGTTTGCATGTAACCTAAGAACATCCTCTGGGCCAGGCACGGTGTCTCACACCTGTTATCCCAGCACTTTGGGAGGCCGAGGTGGGCGGATCACAAGGTCAGGAGATTGAAACCATCCTGGCTAACACAGTGAAACCTCATCTCTACTAAAAATATATATTAAAAAAATTAGCTGGGTGTGGTGGTGGGTGCTTGTAGTCCCAGCTACTTGGGAGGCTGAGGCAGGAGAATGGTGTGAACCCCGGAGGCAGAGAATGCAGTGAGCCAAGATCACACCACTGTACTCCAGACTAGACAGCAGAAAGAGACTCCATCTCAAAAAAAAAAAAAGAAAAAAAATATCCTCTGATATCCTTTAAATCATCTCTAAGTTGCTAATAATATCCAATACCCTGTAAATATTATTTCAACCATTATACTTTATTGTTTAGGGAACAATGACAAAAAAGTGTCTGTACATGTTCAGTGCAGATGCACATTTTTCCCCAAATACTTTTAATCTGTGCTTGGTTGAACCTGCAGAGGTGGAACCCGTGCCTATGGAGGCCAACTGTGTGCATGTGAGTTGGAGTTTGTTTAGTCACTTTCTTAAGCTGGAACTTCTGAATTCACATTCTTGTTTAATTTTCACTGATTATGCTCTGTCATGAAAGCTTCCCAAATGGTCAGATTGAGTGTGCAAATGCTAGAGATACCTAGTGATGTAGCCAGGTATGTGACAATAACAGCGTTCAGGTTTTCCTATTTTCAGTATATTTTATTTTCAAAAGTAAGCAGTCAGTTTCAATTAGAAAGGCAAGATCACCCTAGCAGTAAAAAAGAAAGAGTCAAGGAGTACTTTGATAATGTTGTGGGGTTTCTGTCTTCTACAGATAGGAAAATGGAGTGGGAAAAGTGTAAAAACAGGAATGTGAAATTCTCATTTCAGTATTAAGAGGGAAACAGACCAGGTGGGAGCTGTGGGCAGTTATGGACCATGGACCCTGACAGGTTTCTTGGTAGGAGCAAATGAGGGGCCAACGGGTACTGAAACCAGAGAGATTTATTGTTGACTTGTAATCTCTGCAGATGTAGAATGCCAGTGACTGGCATGTACTCCCTTGATAAAAATGCACCTCTAGCTTGGTGCAGTACCTTTGTCTGTAATCCCAGCACTGAAAGGCTGAGGAGGGGAGGATCTCTTGAGCCCATGAGTTTGAGACCAGCCTGGCCAGCATGGAGAGCCCCATCTATACAGGAAAAAAAAAAAAAAAAAAAAAAGGATGCACCTCTAATTCTGTAACCCAGCAACTCCTGGAAGATCACTGCTCTGAGGCTGTGATTCTCATGTCTTTGTAGGCCAATGATGGAGGGTTGGGGAAGACCCAGGCAGCCCCTCCTTCAGGACAAGGGCGAAAGTTCTGGAATTCTTTTTGTTTGTTTGTTTGTTTTTAACAAGGTCTCAGTCTGTCACCCAGGCTGGAGTGCAGTGGCACAATCTCAGCTCACTGCAGCCTTGACCTCCCAGAATCAGGTGATTCTCCCAACTCAGCCTCCTGAGTAGCTGGGACTACAGGTGTGTGCCATCACATGCAGCTAAGTTTTTTTGTATTTTTAGTAGAGTCGAGTTTTGTTTTTGTTTTTTTTCTTTTTCTTTTTGGGATGGAGTCTTGCTATGTCACCCTGGCTAGAGTGCAGTGGTACAATGTTGACCCTCTGCAACCTCTGCCTCCTGGGTTCAAGCGATTCTCCTGCCTTAGCCTCTTGAGTAGCTGGGATTACAGGGACACACCACTATGTCTGGCTAATTTTTGTATTTTTTCAGTAGAGATGGGGTTTCACCATGTTGGCCAGGCTGGTCTCGAACTCCTGACATTGTGATCCACCCACCTCACCCTCCCAAAATGCTGGGATTACAGGCTTGAGCCACCCGCTCCTGGCCTGAGATTTGCTTTTTTACTGCTAGACTGATCTTGCCTTGCTGATTGAAACTGATCACTTACTTTTGAAAACAAAATATACTAAAAATAGAAAAACCTGAATGTTGTTATTGTCACAAGGCTAGCTAGATCACTAGATATCTCCAGCATTTGCACACTCACTCAATCTGACCATTTAGGAAGCCTTCATGAAAGAGCATAGTAAGCGAGAATGAGACAAGAGGACCCATTTCCACAACGATTTTAATCTGTGCATCTGTCCCAGACATAGGGATTCCTCGTATCATCTTGGAAACATTGCCAATGGTAGTTCTGACTTGGAAACACGTGTCTGTCACGTGACACCCTCTAAGCCTGTGCCTGCCTCTATTTCTTCTGGTAGTGCTCTGTACTCTGTGGGAATGACAGCAGTGGGGCTGTCCACCACGCCAGACCTGTCTTTTTTTCGTTTTTGAGACAGAGTCTCATTCTGTCGCCTAGGCTGGACAAATCTGCATTTTTTGATGATCAGCAAAGACTTTTTTCCCCTTTACTTCCAACTAGCTAAGAAGCTGTGAAATTTTAAAGGTTGCCTTTAAAAGAACAACCTTAGACTGGGCACAGTGGGTGACACCTGTAATCTCAGCACTTTGGGAGGCCAAGGTGGGTAGATCAACTGAGGTCAGGCATTCAAGACCAGCCTGACCAACATGGAGAAACCCCGTCTCTACTAAAAATACAAAAATTAGCCAGGCGTGGTGGCACATGGCTGTAATCCCAGCTACTCAGGAGACTGAGGCAAGAGAATCTCTTGAACCCAGGAGGTGGAGGTTGCGGTGAACCAGGATCGTACCACTGCACTCCAGCCTGGGTGACAGAGCGAGAATCCATCTCAAAAAAAAAAAAAAAAAAAAAAAAAAAGAATGCTGGGTGTAGGTACCTCACATCTGTAATCCCAGCATTTTGGGAGGCCAATTTGGGTGGATCACCTGAGGTCAGGAGTTCAAGACCAGCCTGGCCAACATCATGAAACCCTGTCTCTACTAAAAATACAAAAATTAGCTGGGGATGATGGTGTGTGACTGTTATTCCAGCTACTCGAGAGGCGGAGACAGGAGAATTGCTTGAAACCAGCAAGCAGAGGTTGCAGTGAGCTGAGATCATGCCACTGCACTCCAGCTTGTACAACAGAGCAAGACACTGTCTCAAACAAGCAAACAAACAAATAAACAAACAAACGTCAATACACTTTAGAAACCTTCTCTTGTTGTTAGGGCATTTATTATGGAGTGTACATCTTCTCTTGTGGCATCCCCTCCCTTCAGGTTTGGGCCTGGGGAGTTGGTTCACCAGCAGTGAGGAGGCAGGGCCCACAGTGTCCCACCTTGTTTCCACTTAGGCCTGGTGGTGGCGCCTGTGGTCCCAGGCACTCAGGAGGCTGAGGTGGGAGGATCGCTTGAACCCCGAAGGTCAAGGTTGCAGTGAGCTGAGATACTGCCACTGTGCTCCAGCTTGGGTGACAGAGTGAGAACTTATCTCAAAAACAAAAAAACAAAAAAACAAAAAAAACATGGTTTTTGCAAAAGCTGTTGAATTAGTTTGTGTGGAAGGTTTTTTGTTTTTGGTTTTTTGTTTTTTTTTTGACAGGGTCTCACTGTCACCCAGGCTGGAGTGCAGTGGTGTGATCTTGGCTCACTTCAGGGTCAACTTTCTAGGCTCAGGTGATTCTCCTATCTCAGCTTCCTAAGTATGGGATTACAGTAGGCGTGCACCACCAAGCCCGGCTAATTTATGGATAATTTTTTTTTCTAGTTTTTGAGTTGGAGTTTTGCTCTCATTGCCTAGGCTGGAGTACAATGTCATAATCTCAGCTCACTGCAACCTCTGCCTCATGGGTTCAAGCGATTCTCTTGCCTCAGCCTCCCTAGTAGGTGGGAGTACAGGCTCCTGCCACTGCACCCTGCTATTTTTTGTAGTTTTACTGCACCCTGCTAATTTTTGTAGTTTTAGTAGAGACGGGGTTTCACAATGTTGGCCAGACTGGTCTCAAACTCCTGATTACATGTCATGGTTGGTGGTGACCTCTACCATGTCCCATGGGGACACTAAGCAGGTGCTGGTGCCTGTTCAACCAGTAGCACAAGATTCATGCACATGGTTCAGCCAAGTGGAGGCTGCTAAGCCCCATGCCTATTGTGCCATTAGATGTTCTGGGCCCTTGATCCCTTGCAGAGCTCTGTGCTTTTCCAGAACCACGTAAACCCCATAGTCAGTTGGTGGCAGTGCATGAGCTGCCTTTCATGTGTGTCACAAACACTCCCTCTGTGGTCCTGGTGCAGTGGGTCGTGCATGTAGTCCTAGCACCTGGGGGCGCTAAGGCAGAGGGAGTGCTTGAGCCCAGGAGTAGGAGATCAGCCTGGGGAACAGTGAGATGCTGTTTCCACAAAAAAAATTTTTATTTAATTAATTAATTTATTTTTTGAGACAGCATCTCACTTTGTCACTGAAGCTGTAGTGCGTCGCACAATCTCAGCTCACTGCAACCTCCATCTTCCCAGTTCAAGTGATTCTCCTGCCTCAGCCTCCCAAGTAGCTGGGATCACAGGCTTTGTATTTTTAGTAGAGACGGGGTTTCTCCATGTTGGCCATGCTGATCTCGAACTCATAACCTCAGGCTATCTACCCACCTCAGCCTCCCAAAATGTCGGGATTACAGGTATGAGCCACCGGGCCTGACTTGCAAAAAATTTTTAAAAGTAGCTGGATGTGGTGCCACATGCCTGTATAGTCCCAGGTACAGCTACTTAAGAGGCTGAGGTGAGAGGATGGCTTGAGCCCAGGAGTTTGAGGCTGCAATGAGCTATCATGGCACCCACTGCACGCCAACCTGTGTGACCTAACGAAACCTTACCTCTAAAATAAAAAAAAAGATTCTGACACCCCAAGTGGTTAGTGTCACATTGTCTACTGCTGTCCAGATGCAGAGCACTTCCTGCAGCTTGGCACCAGGGTCCCAAAGGGCACACTGCTGCTCAGCAACCCCCAGCTGTGGGAAGATGCTGTTGGCCAAGACAGTAGCCAGAGAGGCTCAGGTGCCTTTCCTGGCATTGGCCGGCCCAGAGTTCACGGAGGTCACTGGAGGTAGGTGCTGTGGTTGGGGGCTGTAAGTGGGTTTGGCTGACCACTTGACTCTTTTCACATGTCCTTCCTCTGGCAGCTGGACTGAAATGGAAACAGGTGGGTGGGGGAGTAGAGAAAGAAAGCAAGATCTGGGTTAGAATAGTTATTTTGTCTGTGGAGCACATAATGTTTGCTTCGAAGCCACTCTCACTTGTGGCCTGGGGGCCAGAAAGTTGCATGTGAACCCTGAGTGGTTGCCAGGGGCCCCAGGGAGCAGCTGCCATGTGTCTATTTGCAGGGAACGGGGCTGGTAGCTTGTCCTTGGTGTAAAACTTTGGCCTGGGCACAGGAAGAGGCTTTGTTTTTTATTATCTGTCCATTTCCTGGTTCTCTCTGTGTCCCCAAAGGCCTTGGCGCTGCCTGTGTGTGGAACCTCTCCAAGGAAGCCCGAGCCCCCTGCGTCGTCTACATTGATGAAATCGACGCAATGGGCAATAAGCACTCCACCTCCGTGTCCAGCTTCTCCGACATGGAGGAGAAGCAGACACTTAACCATCTTCTGGTAGAAATGGACGGTCAGTGTCTGCTTGCCTCGCATCCCCATTGCACCATCAGAGAAGGTTTTCTGATGTCTTTCAGAAGAGTCATTTTCTAGATGGATTAAAACTGCTTATATATATTGCTCCAGCATCTTAAACTAATGCTTGTGAGACATGATTTTTCTTTAGTCCGTGTATCTGTTGCCCCTGCACCTGCAGGGTGAGAGATGATATGAGAGCACGGCACTCCTTTCTAGCAGTTAATAACTAGAGAACAGTTGGTGGAAGAACTGTCATCATCATGCTGCACTCAAGAAACATAGCTTTTAGGAGGAGTGTGGTGCTCACGCCTGTAATCCCAGCGCTTTGAGATGCCAAGGCAGACAGATCACTTGAGGTCAGGAGTTCAAGACCAGCCTGACCAACATGGTGAAACCCCATCTCTACTAAAAATACAAAAATTAGCTGGGCATGGTGGCTGGCACCTGTAATCCCAGCTACTGGGAAGGCTGAGGCAAGAGAATCACTTGAACCCGGGAGGCAGAGGTTGTGGTGAGCCGAGATTGTACAACTGCACTCCGCCTGAGTGACAGAGCAAGACTCCATCTCAAGGAAAAAAAAAAAGATAAAAGAAAAAAATACAGCTTTTAGACCCAGCACAGTGGCTCATACCTGTAATCTAGCACTTTGGGAGGCCAAGGTGGACAGATCACCAGAGGTCAGGATTTCATGATGAGCCTGGCCAACATGGTAAAACCTCATCTCTACAAAAATACAAAAACCAGATGGGCATGATGGCGGGTGCCTGTAATCCCAGCTACTCTGGAGAATCCATCTCAAACAAATGAACAAACGACAACAACAACAACAAAACAGCTTTTAATTTAAAAAAGTCAAGGCAACAGTAAAAAAAAAAAAAGTAGGAATAGAAGTGGTATATCAGATGTAACTTTTTTTGTGTGAGACTGAGTCTCACTCTTGTTGCCAGGCAGTGGCACGATCTCAGCTCACTGCAACCTCCACTTCCTGGGTTCAAGCAATTCTCCTGCTTCAGCCTTCCGAGTAGTTGGGATTACAGACACATGCCACCACACCTGTCTAATTTTTGTATTTTTCGTAGAGACAGTGTTTCACCATGTTGGCCACAGTGGTCTCGAACTCCTGACCTGTGGCGATCCACCTGCCTTAGCCTCCCAAAGTGTTGAGATTACAGGCGTGAGCCACAAAGCCCAGTCTTCTTTTACATTATTACTGTTTTTTAGGGGCTTTCCAGCAAAACCCAGAAAGCCTGCTAGACAGATTCTGGAAGAGCTGTGCCACTTAAGTTTTTAGGTCTGTAATGAGTGTGTCTGCCTATGCCACCACATCTATCTGTGCCCCCTGGAGAGGGTGTACACTGGTTAGAGGGCCTTGAGCAAAAGAGTATCGGGGCACTGCACTGTGGTGATGGAGGCACCCCATATGTGACCCCTTGAAAATGACTTCTGGTCTGGCTTTGACTTTTTTTTTTTTTAAAAGGGAGCTGACCCAAGAAAGGTGACATGGAATTATTTTTCTTCTGAGCTACTTTTGCGATATATTTTTTTTATGTGGATTTTGTTGTGATAAAATATACAGATAGCCCAGCTTGATGGTGCATGCCTATGTCCCCAGCTTTTTGGGAGACTGAGGCAGAAGGAGTGCTGGAGCCCGAGCTAGGGAGTATACTATGATGGTCTTGCCTGTGAACAGCCTCTGAACTACAGCATGGGTAACACAGAGAGACCCTGTCTCTAAAAAACAATTAAAAAATACATTCACATAAAATTTACCATTTTAATCATTCTGAAGCTCATTGTCATTAAGTACATTTGCATTATTGAGTAACCACCACCATCATGTGTCTCCAGAACTTTCAATCCAAACAGAAAACCTGTCCCCATTCAACCCTCCCCATTCTCCATCCCCAGCCCCTTGCAATGTGTGTCCTGCTATCTGCCTCTAAGTTTGACTGCTGTAGGGACCTCACAGAAGTGGAGTCCTACGGTGTATGTCCCTTGCTGTCTGCCTTCTGTCACACACATAACATCTTCAGGGGCCATCTGTGCTGGGCACGCATCAGGATTTCCTTTCTCTTTGAGGCTGAATGATGCTGCCTTGTATGTAGGGGCCGCGTCTTGTTTATTCACCTGTCGGTGGACACGTGGGTTGTTGTGAATCAGGCTGCATTTACATGGGTACAAGCATCTTTTCAAGTATCTGCTTTATAAGATTTAGTTTTAATTGTAATCAGAATTTTAGGTGTTGTAGATGAGGGAGAATTTTTTCCCCACGGGTTCTGGCTCCAAAAAAACCAACCATTCACTTGCCATTTTCTTTGTTGCCTGTGACTTGCTGCTTGGAGTCGTGTGTCTTAGCGCATGCACAGTCCAGTTTTGACGGTACTCAGCTAAGGGTGGAACTTGCTTCACCTCTCATTGTGAAATAATTTCAGACTTACAAAAGCGTTGCCATGGTAGTCAGAGTGTTCTTTGATGCTTTCCTGCACGCTCCCTGAAAGCTTACTATGATGTACATGGTCTGCTGGTTCGGACCAGGCCACACTGTTCGTGACTGCCTCACAGACCCTTCCATCCACTTTCGCCCCCTGACATGGATGTTCAGTCTTCTTGGCCTCTTCCCATCCAGTGTCATTTCTTGGTTTCATTTTCTGAGACTGGGTCTTGCTGTGTTGCCCAGGTTGGTCTTGAACTCCCTGGCTCAACCAACCTTCCTGCCTCAGTCTCCTGAGTAGCTGGAATTGCAGGCAGGCTCCACTATTTCTCAGTGTTTGTCTTTGGTGACTGTGACACTTGGTACAGTCCAGTGACATTCAGAAATGTCCTCTCTGGAACTGTGACATGTCCTCAGGGTCAGGTTGAGCAGTGCATTTGGCTGGATCGGTGCAGCAGTGCTGTGGTGCACCTTGCAGTTTACAGCGTCACTGCACCTGTTGCTGGTGGTGGACTCTGCTGAGGGCTTTGGCCTTGTGCATGCACCTCTTCTGGGTGCCCCATGTTCCCTGTGCTGGTGCCCGTCTCGTCTGGGTGCCCAGTGTTCCTGTCTCCTTCTGGGCTGCTGGAAGTCAGATGGACTGATGCCCACAAAAGTGCTCTGTAGGCTCTTTACGATCCTAGGGTAGAAGATGAAAGTGAGATTCCCCACAGTGTCCAGGACACAGCAGCATGGCTGCAGTGTTTGCAGAGAATGTGTCACACCTCTCCTGATATTGGTGCCCTGTGTCTCCAGTCTGAACAACACACTTGTTCAGGAACCAACGCATGAGCAACTGAGACCTGAACAGCTGCCTTTGGCACACAGAGCAAGTGGTCCTGGGAGTATTCATAGAACAGAGTGTCTTCAGACATTTGAGGTGAGCAGTTCAGATTCTATGATGTCTGAGGTGTCACTGAGGAGAGACATCTCCTCAGAGATGGGTTCTCAGGGGATCCAGGGACCCCACCGCCTCTGCTGGGGGAGCTAGCTTTGCACCTCAAGCAGGGATCAGCATGCCTTTTAGATGACTCTGGAGCCCTCAGGCTCGCTACATTGCTTCTCTGTGGAGTATCTTTATGTGGCCTGTTTGGTGCTGTGAGGCCTTCAGTGTGGCTCTGATGGTTGCTTCTGGAGGCTGCTCAAGGATGGGTGGGTGCTTTGAGTTTTGAAGAAATTTGCAGGACACCTTGGGTTCTGGCCACAGAGTCTTAGGACTCTACAGGTTGGGCGAGGTGGGTGGCTGCACCATGCTGACTGGATGGCATGAACACTGAAGTCTTCGTCCTGTGAGTCTGCAGCCTTCTCTGTGTTGACAAGGTGCCCTCCCAGGGGACCATGAGGAAGCTCAGAGGAGAGACCCTGCCTGCTTCTGTCTCACGGAGCCCACAGGACCACGGAAGGCAATGTTGTTCATTCTGCTTGGGTTGCTTTTTGCACTGAAGACTGAGACCACCTTTTTGAGTGACTTGAGCCCAATGGCAAGCATCTATCAGACGACCTTTTTCACATAACGTCACTGTGCTATCATAAGAATAGCTGCTTACTCCCCCTGGATTTCCTCAGGCCTGGGAATCCACTGACTGAAGGCCTCTTGTTGAATCGTGCCAGTTCCAAACAAGTTCCTTTATGTATAGCCACAGCTGTGCATGCCCAGCCCTGCTGAGGTCCCAGGCCAGGCTTTGTTGCTTCTATGGGGAAGTTTCTGTTCGTGAAAGTGCACAGGATGGGGTGGACACTGTGCCAGTCATGGAAAAATTTATCTGGGTGAGAGAAAAGCCCCAGCCTTGTTGGTATGTCAGCCGGTCCGTGGCAGTGTCCTGCAGACCCCAGACCCCCTTGGGAAAAGCGTAAGTCAGAGAGCACTATAGGCTCCTCCAGTGATGGACGTCCAGGTCCCAGCTCCTATGCTAGAAAGCAATGATAGGGAGTGTCAGCGCTGATCACACATGGCAGCCAGGGATGTGCAGCGGTTCACACAGGCCTCCTTTCAAAATAGCCATCCCTGGGTGGTGGAAGCCGAGACAACAGCCCCTGAGGTGCAGCCACACATGGAAAAGGCTTCTGTGAAAATTTTGTGCTTCAACTTTTTTTATCTTCAGAGACAGGGTCTTATTCTTTCGCCCAGGCTGGAGTGCAGTGCCACCATCATAACCCACTGTAGCCTCTACCTCCTAGGCTTAAGCAGCCATCCTGCTTCAGCTTCCCAAGTAGCTGTGACTCAACATTTGAGCCACCATGCCAGGCTGTGTTTTTTCAGTCTGTGAAAAATAAAGTCATCAGCATGTGTACCTGGTGATGGTTGCCATGGGCTCTTTCAGGTCCAGACTTCCAGTGTCTGGGCAGTAAATGAGGTCCTGAGAAGCCAGGGTCCTGGTCCTGGTCTCAGTGTGACCTGGGGACACCCCTACCTCTGTCCTGAATGTGACATTGAATGTATCAAGCATGCTGTACCCTGGGAGCTTTGGACTGCCTGCCGGGTGTGTAGATGGATGCTGGCAGGGAAAGAAGCTGATGCCCAGCAGGAGCCAGCTGTCTGACTCACAACTCACACCTGTCTTCTGCCCCTGCACTCCCCTGGGGGTTGCGAGCACTGCTAAGCTCTGAATGATGCTGGTATGGCCTGGCTGGAGCACAGAGAACCACACTTGGGGCTCAGACTGTGTTCGCTCACTCATAAGCATTGGCTCTGCCGGGAGCAGGTTGAGGATGTAGCTTTTTTACCCATTTTGGACCTCAGGTTGGAAGGGTGCACTCAGGTGGGAACAGCTGCTCTGGGTTGGGCATCTTGTGCTGTCTTGGTGCTTTGAGACATCCCTCAAAGCACCAGTACCCTCCACCCTGACATAGCCAGTGCATCCACTGTCACCGGCTGTATGTGGAAGTCCTATTGGTAAAATCTTGATAAGAGTCATTTTGGGAACACTGGGGGATATTCTCTCAGATCCAAGCCCGAATGGACAGCAAGCCTGGGTGATGAATGGATAAGGAGGCATGGGCTTCCGTGCTCCCCAGGCAGGGAGTGGCCAGCAGGGTGGCTTATTCCCGCTTAAGTCAGCTCTTGAGCACTTGCTCGTGGCCCAGAGGTGATGCTGCCATTTGTGTCCTCTGTTCTCTCAGAAGAAGTGGGTGCTGGTTTGAGGATCTCAGACTCTGAGTGGGAGAGGGGGTCAGGTCTAGCTTCTGTCTGCAGCTTGCTCCCCGTGGTGCCACCTCTGCCTGCCCTGCTGTCCATGTGCACCTCCAGCGGGGAAGGGAAGGAGCCTCTGACCCAAAAACATCTCCAAAACTGTCGGATGTCTCCTGCAGCAAGTTGAGAACCTCTCAGGGAATCTGTCTGGGGCCCTTCCGGAAGTGAAGCTGTGGCAGCCGGTCCTTTATCCTCAGAATTTGGTTGCTTGTTTTTTTTGGACACTGTCTTAGGTCCTGGGGATGGTGGACCAGCAGGCAGCCCTGAGCACTGAGGGTGTTGTGGGAAACACAGGCAGGGGCTGAGGGGTGGGAGCTCAGGGCTGGAGGGCACAGAACTTGAGTCCCAAAGGTTCTTCTTCTCACAGGGTGTCTTGACTGAGTTCTGAGTGTTTTCCAGGGCTCTGGACACAGCTCTTTTTTGGATGTGTGGTTTACACTCTCTCTCCCCATCTGTCCCTTGTCTTTTCACCCTCTAATGGGGAATAGCAAAAGCTGCTCATTTTGATAAAGTTCAGTTTATCAATTTTTGCTTTTATAGATCTCATTTTTACTGTGAAGTCTAAGAACTCATTGCCTATTCCTAGATCCTAAAGATTTTCCCCTGTGGGTTTCTTTTTTCTTTTCTTTGACACAGAGTCTTGCTCTGTCACCCAGACTGGAGTGCAGTGATGTGATCATTGCTCACTGCAGCCTCAGCTTCCAGGACTCAAGCCATCACTCCCACCTCAGTTTCCTGAGTAGCTGGGACCACAAGTGTATGCACCAACATGGCCAGCTAATTAAAAAAGAAAAAAAATTTGGTGCTGGGGTTCTCACCTTGTTGCCCAGACTGGTCTTGAACTCCTGCGCTCAAATGATCCTTTCACCTCACCTCCCCAAAGTGTTGGGAATACAGGTGTGAGCCCCCATGCCTGGCCTCTTGTGGGTTTCTTATAGCAGTTTTAGATGTAATCCATGATCTTATTTTAAGTTAACTTCTGTGTGAAGTGGGAGGTTTTGGTCAGATTCATTTTCTGCTTGTGGAAAAGTACTCCAGCCCCACTGGTCTGAAACACTGTCTTCTCTCCACCGAGGTATACTTGCAGCTTTGCCAGAGCTCAGGTGGGTGTGGGAGTCTCTTTTGGCTCTGTGAGTCTGTCCTTCTGCACATACTTGGTCTCTCACTTATCTGAGACTTCAGAGCAGGTGGAGTGATTCCTCCTACCTTTACCCTTACCAGAATTATTTCACCTATTCCTTTGCCTTTTCCTATAATTTTTAGAATAAGCTTGTTCATATCTACTAAAGTATCTTGCTGAGATTTTAATAGGAACACACACCTCATAGGAAAACTAGAGGAAAGATCTGAGACAGGCTGGGATTGGGGCCACATCTGTGATCCTAGCACTTTGCAGGGCTAAGTTGAGAGGATTAATTGAGCCCAGAAGTTTGAGAACAGCCTGAACAACATAATGAGATTCTGTCTCTAAAAAAATATAAAAATTAGTTGGGAGTGGTGGGCGTGCACCTCTGTCACAGGGATCTGGTGGGCCTGTAGTCTTAGCTGCTCAGAAGACTGAGGTGGGAGGATCACTTGAGCTTGGTAGTTTGAGGCTACAGGAAGCCGTGATCACCCCACTGCACTCTAGCCTGGGCTACTGGGTGAGACCCCATTTCAAAAACAGAACAAAACTCAAAAAACAAAAAACAGTGACAACACCAAATGCTGCTGAGGATGCAAAGAAACCAGATCCCTTGTATGTTGCTGATGGGGACGTGATGTGCAGCCTCATCGGGAAATAGTTTAGCATTTCTTAAAAAACTAAACATGTGCTCACCATATGACCCCTTCTCCACATGCACTCCCCATATGACCCTGTGTCTACATGCGCTCCCCATATGACCCCGTGTCCACCCTCCTGGGTACTTATCCCAGGGAAACAAAGACTTAGGCTCACATGAAATGTCTGTGCACCAATGCTGGCTGTGCACCGATGCTCATTTATCTGTTAATAGCTAAAAACTGGAAGCAACCCAGGTGCCATTCAGTGGCTGACAGCTTAAACTGGTATATCCTTATCATGGTGATCTACACAGTGATAGAAGGAAACGTTCTTCCTGCAGCAACAAGCAAGGAAATGACCCCGAGTGAGAAGAGCTGGACTTAGTATACTATGACTCCACTGTACAATATTATCAAAATAACAAAATTCTAATGATGGAAAACAGGTTAGTGGTTGTCAGCAGTTAGGGGAGGCCTACAGGGAGGAGGGAGGCTTCTGCAGAGGGGCAGTTCTCTGTCTTAATGGGAGGTGGTGGTCACGTGAATGGGCATATGACGCAGATGTCTGTCTACACGGAGCCTCTCACACAGGTGAGAGCACATAGGAGTGGGGTCATCTGAGTGAGGCCTAGGATTTCCATGTCAGTCTCCTGGCTTTGCCTTTGTATTGCAGCTACTAAATGTGTAGCTGCTGGGGGACCTGGGCCAAAGGGACTGCTTTGCGCTGTTTTTGCAATTTGTTGTATATCTATTACTGTCAGAATACAAAACTTAAAAAGTCAAACCAGGGATCCAATCCCAGGAAGTCCATATCCTGAAACCACGTGTCCCTGACACATAGTGGCCCAGTGGGGAGCATGTGTCCAGTCTCAGTAAGTCCATATCCTGAAACCACGTGTCCCTGACACATAGTGTCCCAGGGGGGAGCATGTACCCGGCAGGGTGGCCAGGCTCTGCTGAAGACCAAGCTGTGCTTTGTACCAGGTCCTGCCCCCTCTAGGGAGCTCGCACTGCAGTTCCCTTGCCTGGCTGCTGTTTTTCTTTGAGACCAATGTTCCTATTACTTTTCCCATTTTTTTCACTGTTTATACAGTCTCAGAATCCTGTATCCATAGCCCTGGCCTCTGCAAGGAAGGCATTCCACAACACTGAGCAATAAACCTTGGCAGGTCTTCCAGACAGCTGTGGAGGGGCCAGCTGGGGTCCCAATCCCCACCCTCCCCAGCCTCTTATTCCCTGTGTGATAGTGAGACAAAGCACTTGTGCTCTCTGCTGCCTGTTTTTGTTTCTGAGTTTATTTTAAAAGTCACCATCATTTTAAGGCATTGCCTTTGGCTTGGTGAGGTGGTTCTCTTCTGTGATCTCCCTTCTTGAAATGTGACTGGGACTCAGCATCCCAGCTTATCACATTCTGACCTGTGGAACCAGGCAGGATAGTTGTGTCTTTCTACAGTTCCTTTGTAATTTGGGAGCGATTTGCTTGGGAATGGGGTGTGACTTGGTCTGAGCTACTGTCCTGTCCTGGCAGCTACGACTTAGTGAGGCTCAGGATAGTGGCCTTGGAGAAGCTGGTCAGGCCCCTCCCCTCGGCCCCCTCAGTGTGTTCAGGGTCCTGTCCTAAGAACATGGAGTTGCTTGAGACAGGGTCTCGCTCCATTGCCCAGGCTGGAGTGCAGGGACGTGATCATAGCTCACTGCAGCCTCCACCTCCTGGGCTCACATGATCCTCCCACCTTGACATGCTGGGATTATTAAGGATTTCTTGAATTAGTCAAGGTAGATCCTGTTCTTACGTTAGTCAAGGTAGAGCCTGTTCTTACATTAGTCAAGGTAAATTCTGTTGCATCTTTACTTTTAACACTGTTTATTGTAGACATTTTCCTTTTTTTTTTTTTTTTTTTTTTGAGTCTCACTCTGTCACCCAAGCTGGAGTGCAACGATGTGCTCTCGGTTCACTGTAACCTCTGCCTGCAGGGTTCAAGCAATTCTCCTGCCTCAGCCTGCCAAGTAGCTGGGATTACAGGCACATGCCACACCCAGGTAATTTTTGTATTTTTAGTAGAGACAAGGTTTCACCATGTTGGCCAGGATGTCATGAACTCCTGACCTCAGGTGATCTTGCCCACCTTGACCTCCCAAAGTGCTGGACTTACAGGCGTGAACCACTATGCCTGGCCACCAATGGACTCCTTCTTTCTTTTTTTTCTTTTCTTCAAATGGCGTCTTACCCTGTAGCCCACACTGGAGTGCAATTGCATGATCTTGACTTACTACAACCTCTACCTCCCAGGTTCAAGCGATTCTCCTGCCTCATCCTCCAGAAGAGCTGGGACTACAGGTGCTGCCACCACACCTGACTAATTTTTTGTACCTTTAGTAGAGATAGGGTTTCACGATTTTGGTCAGCCTGGTCTCGGATACCTGGCCTTATGATCCACCCTCCTCGGCCTTCCAAAGTGCTGGGATTACAGGCATGAGCCACTGCGCCTGGCCGAGTGGATTCTTTTTTTCTTTCTTTCTTTTTTTTTTTCCTTTTTTGAGACATGGTTTTGCTCTGTTGCCCAAGCTGGGGTGCAGTGACTGGATTCTTTTAAAGCAGATCCAGAGTTTTGAATCTCATGTGCTCTGAGTACATGTCTTTAAATTCAGAGAAATATCACAGCATCATAACACCTGAATGCTCTTATGAGCACGAGTCAGGTGTTCCCAGCAGCTTCAAAAATCTCATTTCACGATTGGTTGATTGACATCAAGGGCCAGTCAAGGTTCACATACACTAGGGATCAATGTTCATTTCTGGACTTATTTTTAAATTCTCCAATGACAAATCTCAAGCCTGGAACCCAGGGCCTAAGGGCAGGCGTTGAAGATAAAATGTTTCAAAGTCACAGCCTAAAGCAGGATTGTTAGCTAAAATGTTACAAGGTCACAAAAATAATGACAGAGCCCAGGGAGACGGGGGCTGTGAGGACCAGATCCCAGGACGGGCTACCAGGTGGCACCATGAGACAGGGAGATACTCCAGGATGCCGTGGGAGCTCCAGGATGTCCTTGGACAGTTCTGCCTCAGTAGCCAGCCCCAGGAATGGCATTGTTGTTTTCACTTGTCAAAAACAGACAAATTCCTATTCCTCCTGGTGATGTTGGCTGGGAGTGATAGGTGAAGCATTACAGCTCCTAGCTCAGAAGGACAGGGCTGTTCTTTTCTTACTGGGCCTTGGGGGAGTCTCTCTGCTTCCTGTATCCTGAAGGGAAACCTGCAGGGGAAAGCTGTTTTGTCAGAACCCCAACCTTAGGATCACTGTCTGCTTTGTCTTCTCAGGAATGGGCACCACAGACCATGTCATCATCCTGGCGTCACCCAGGCTGGAATGCAGTTGCATGATCTTGGCTCACGGCAGCCTCCACCTCCTGGGTTCAAGCAATTCTCTGGCCTCAGCCTCTGGCATAACTGGGATTACAGGTGCGTACGTACCACCATGCCCAGCTAATTTTTGTATTAGTAGAGATGGGTTTTCACCATGTTGGCCAGGCTGGTCTCAAACTCCCGACTTCAGGTGATCTGCCCACCTCAGCCTCCCAAGGTGCTGGGATTACAGGCATGAGCCCCCATGCCCGGCCATCTTTGTTCTTCCTTGAGGGCCCCTTCTTCCTTTTAAACCCTGATAGAGAGCAGAACTCCACCCACATTGTGGCTGTTTGTGTTGACAATGGGTGACATCACCAACATCTGCAATGACACTGCACTGCACTCGGTGCAGGAGGGACACACTTCTGTGCACACTCTCAACTTCGACTACACTGTGGAGTGCATCCTTGTAGGTACAGAGGGTTCGCCCTGGGTGAAGGCTGATCTTAGCAGGGCTTGAACCCAAGAAATACCCCGGCAGGTATTTAGAGGTGAGGTGGATGGAACCAGATCCAGGCCTGAGTGTCCTGTGATTTAGTGGCAGGGAACCATCACAGGGGAAGGAACACACATTGCGTTTCAGTTCTATGTAACTCATATCTTTATGATACCACGTACTTTTCCTTAGTTTAAAATATCACAGATCTACCTAAGAGTAGACAGACTCCTCCAACAGAAATATAAAAATGCCTTGTCAAAGAAAATGAAAAAATAAAAATAAAAACATCCCCCCCCCCAAAATAAAAATAATAAAATAAAAACTAAAAATGCCTGGCTGGCCTGGGTGTGGTGGTCTCAGCCTAGTGCCAGCCCCATGTGGGCTGAGCTCCAACTGCTGACTACGGGCCAGAGGGCTGCTGTCGCCCACAGCCATGGAGGGACATCTGTGCCTTCAGCGCAGCAGGGGCTCTGCAGAGAGGTGTGGATCTGCAGCACGACCTCTGGCAAAACTCATGCCCCTGACCATCAGTAGGAACAGGGTGATGGGTGGGCTGGCCACCTCTGACAGTGCCATTCTGTGGCTACTCAGTATGGGGTTAAACTGGGAATCAGAACTGCTGGAGGTTTCTGTAGCTATGATGGCAATGCCCAAATGTGATTAGTCATCTTCTCATGGAATGGAGTTCAGACCCACACTGTCAGTTTCAGACAGAGTGAACATTTGAAAAAGGAAGTAGTTCTTGCCCCAGGTGTTTGAGGAGCATGAGCCTCCCTTGCGAGCTATCCCTGCAAGATCCAAGTTCCCTCACCCTCAATTTGAGTGAATTCTTAGCACAAACACACCTCTCACAGGTCCCTGGGGCTTGAGCTTGGGAAGGCAGTGGGTCCCTGCAGAGGAGTGTGGCTAGCTGCTATGCCAGACACTGGACTGGCAAAACACACCTAGCTTCTCCACGACAGCCCCATGGGTCAAGAGGATTGGCGCTGCCTGTGTCTTACTGAAATGTATTTTTGTGTAACCATTTACTTTTATGTGGAAACTGATAAGCTTTTGATAATAGAGGCAAATCAGGAAGGACTAAGTGGGAACTACAGGCCAGTTGAAGGAAAATACAGCCTGGGCAGGGTGTGGGGGCTCATGCCTGTAAGCCCAGCTCTTTGGGAGACCAAGGCGGGAGGATGGCTTAAGCCCAGGAGGTTGAGGCTACAGTGAGCTGTGATCACACCACTGCAGTTCAGCCTGGGCAACACAGCAAAACCCCCAGCTCCAGGAGAAAAAAGGAAAATACTAACAGGATGCCATCTCACATGTGTGATGCACTGAGTGAGTCCTCTGTGTTCATCTTTATTATGGACACCCCGAGTCTTGAGAGCCCCCGGCTAAACTGAGGTCCAGTGCCTGATGGCCGGCAGTCCTGCACTCAGGGGAGATGAAGGTGCTGTGCATGGTGATTATCCTGCACCCTTCAAGGGATGCGCCTTTGAGCCAGTGGACAGCTTAATGTCCATCATAAATCCAGGAGTCCCTCCAGGAAACTTGCTCACACTGGCAGACACTCTGTGGCTCTTGTCTGATTCGCGTCCAGGTTATGCCTGCCTGACCATCACTCTGGTGCTGGGAGCTTGCCCTGTGTCCCCTGTGTCCCCAAGCCTGGGCAGTCCCTGGTTCCTCCTTGTGGAAGGTGCAAATTCAGTTCCCACCGCAATAGGAAACAAGTTCAAAGACTTACTACTCAGAGATCCTGGGCATAGAGAGAGCCAGGAGTGGGGAGATCTGTCCCCCATCTCCAGATCCCACAAGGCAGAAATGAAGGGTCAGGCAGAGAGAAGAGAGAGCATGTGGCAATGAGCCATATACACAGGGAATGGGGAGTGGTAACTGCAGGTTCACGGCCAAATGACTGAATGATCTGATTGAAGGAAGTGCAGGAAGCGCAGGGAGCCCAGGTTCCTGGGCAGGAGAGATGCCCCTAAGTGCTCATCTCTGGCCATTGGTATGGGCTGTTGGGCTTTGTGTCCTCCTGGTGCCCAGGCTGCAGGCTTGGCCATGCCGTCCCTGGTGAACTAAACTTGTCCCTCCTTCTGGTGTCGGCGACCTGCCTGCACTAATCTGTACTAGAAACACACTCCTTTGTTTTCAGGTAAAGCCTGTCTTGTAAGCGCTGCAGTCTCATGCCTTTATACATAGTCCTGTAGCCAGCTCTGGTTGAAGTAACTCATCGGCCACAGCCAGTGTATCTTAGGATTTAAAGCCTTGCAGTAAAGTGGGGGTGGAGGGTTCCAGTAGCATGATGTACTTGAGTGCTCGGTATTTTCTTTCACAAGCTGATTAAAGTTGTACAAAATGGAAACTTACAGATGTGTGGAAAATCTGAGACAGGAAATGAAGCCTCACCAGTAAGGTGAATAGGGGAAATTTAATGCAAACATTTGTCCCTGGCTAGGTGATGTCACTCATGCCTATAATCCCAGTACTTTGAGGGCTGAGGCAGGAGGATTGCTAGAGGCCAGGAGTTCAAGACCAGCCTGGGCTATATGGCAAGACCCCAAGACCTCATCTCTAAAAAAAACAAAAAAAAAAAAAAAAGAAAGAAAGAATGAAAGTACAAAAGAGAGAGAAAGAAAGAGAGAGAGAATAAAAAGAAAGAAGGAAAGAAAGAAAAAAGAAAAAGAAAAGAAAAGAGAAAGAAAAGAAAGAGAAAGAAAAAAGAGTATTAGTCAGACATGGCGGTGGAGCACACCTCTGGTGCCAGCTACTCAGGAGGCTGGGGCAGGAGGACTGCTTGAACCTGGGAGGTTGAATCGCAACATTGAGCTGTGATTGTGCCACTGCCCTCCAGCCTCGGCAACAGAGCATGACCGTCTCTTAAAAAAAAAAAAAAGGCCGGACACGGTGGCTCACGCCTCTAATCCCAGCACTTTGGGAGGCCGAGGCAGGTGGACCATGAGGTCAGGAGATCGAGAACATCCTGGCTAACACGGTGAAAACCCATCTCTACTAAAAATACAAAAAATTAGCCGGGCATGATGGTAGGTGCCTGTAATCCCAGCTATTTGGGAGGCTGAGGCAGGAGAATAGCGTGAACCTGGGAAGCGGAGGTTGCAGTGAGCGAGATCGTGCCGCTGCACTCCAACCTGGGCGACAGAGCAAGACTCTGTCTCAGAAAAAAAAGCAGACTTGTCCCTGAGGCAAAGGCCTCCGAAGGGATGAGCACAAGCCATAAGGAGCTATAAAGTGATTGGGACAGGAGCTGCCCTGCCAGGTCTGAGGTGAGAGGGAAAGTAAGTAGGAGGCCCATAACTCAGAGGAGACCTCTGCCCATCCTGCCAGGGAGAAAGTCAAAGGCTGCTGTTCTGTGACCCCTGCCCCAGCCCTGCATGCCCCTCCCAATCCTGGGGTAGGAGGAGAGGCTCTTCAGATGGTTGCACTTGTTCCTAAAAGCAGCAGGAGCTATTTCGATGATTGCAACATTTATAGAAGAAGAAATCATGACTTCCTTCAACAGCTGTTTCAGCTGAAGAGTGTCATTTTGAGTTGGGGTTTCCAGAGCTATGGCTGCGCTGAAGTTTGGGGCACAGCTACAAGAGGCAGATGTGCAGAGAGAGCCTTGCATTGACTACACAGGGCAGGAGCAGGGCCCAGCCAGGGAGAGGCCAGGGCCTCAGCTCACACTCCCTGGCCTTCTTTTGTGTTTGTTTCTTTTTTGAGACAGAGTCATGCTCTGCTGCCCAGGCTGGAGTGCAGTGGCATGATCTTGGGTCACTGTAACCTCCGCCTACTGGGTTCAAGCAATTATCATGCCTCAGTCTCCTGAGTAGCTGGGACTACAGGCACCCACCAACATGCCCAGATAATTTTTGTATTTTTAGTAGAGACAGGGTTTCACCATATTGGTCAGGCTAGTCTTGAACTCCTGACCTCAGGTGATCCACCTGCCTCGGCCTCCCAAAGTGCTGGGATTACAGGAGTGAGCCACTGCACACAGCTCGCACTGTGGCATTCTTTCTGGGACTGCCAAAAAGAACAAGATTCTATCTAAGAAAGAACATAAAGTGATTGCATTTCCAAGTCGGGCCACACCTTGGTGGGATGGATGTTGGAGCACACGGAGGCCGTGCTGAAGGTGGGTCTTGGCAGGTGCCAGCTCCACGGGCCTTGGCCAAAGCTGACTGGGGAATCACGCCTATATCTGTAGATCATGTGAGAGGAGAGCCTGCCACTGTCATGATGCAGGGAGCAGGGTGGGAGGTGACTGTCCCAGGATGATGGACAGAAACTTGGACACGGGAGGCAGGAGTGGACTGTGTCACATCAGAGCATGATTCTGCTACTGGGGTGACTCCTGGAAGGTCACAACATGCAGTGGGGTTTTGCTGCCTTTGCCTGTCCTCAGCCTGTCCACCCCAAATGATTCCTAACATTGGAAAGAAGTGAGTTGAATGAATGTACATTTAAAAAAATACTACTCTAGGCTGGGCATGGTGGATCACCTGAGGTCAGGAGTTCAAGACCAGCCTGTTCAACATGGCAAAACCACGAAACCCCATCTCTACTTCCAACAAACAAACAAACAGGCAGCTGTGAACTTGACTGAGGTTTCTTCTTACCAAATGGTGATGTTACAGCTTCTCTAAGACATGTAACTCCACCACGTGGAGCCCGAGTGATGCCAAGAGGAAATCTCTATTCAGAACGCAGCTGCCATCCTTATAGTGGAGCCCCCGAAGTCCGTTAGGGTTTGAGGCTCACCTGAGAAGGCAGCAGTGCTGTGTTCCTACCTCAGATTTCCCTGCAAAAAAATGCATACAGTGTAGCATTTGCCAGCTTGGGCAAACTCATGCTCTGCTGGGGCCTCCTAAGTCCATCTTCCAGGTGACCCTCGTCCCTCCCACCCTGCACTCTGAGCAGCCCACTGAGCATCTCTCCAAGTGCAGGCTGCAGGCAGCTGGCCCTGGCCCACTCCTCTGCCCCCACCATGGAACATACTTGGCGCCAGGCCTGCTAGGCCTGCCAGTACCACACATTCTCTTGGGTCTTGGCTTCTCCTCTAGCCAGCACACCACCAGCATGGGGAGAGGTAGAGAGTGAGCTCAGGTGAGACTGGGCAGCCTGGGACCTTGGGTTCCCCCTGCTGAAGGCTGCCCTCCTTTCCAGCTGAGTTTATCCCCAACCCTCAGAAACAAGATGGTCCTGCTTCTACTCTAGGCTTCTAAAAGCCTCTGGTGGGGTCAGAGGGGAAGACTTCAGGGCCTGGGGCTGGGAGGAAGGGTGAGGAAGAGGAAGGGAAGAAATAGGAGCAAGACAGGCTGGGAAGGGAGGAGAGGGAGGAAAGAGGAGAGGGGCTCGGAAAGAACATTGGGAAGGAAGGGGTTCAGGAGAAAGAGGACAGAGGGAGAGGGGGGCAGGGCCACCAGAGACCCCAGCCCATGCTATTTTCCTCCGGTCAGCCAGAGGAAGGTACTGCAGCTCTGGCAGCACAGAGAGAGGGGGCCATGGGGCAAGGTAGGGGACTAAGAGCACTGGGTCTCATCTGTCCCCCAGGTCTGTCCTCGGGTCTGGCAGGGCCAAAATTGGAATCTGGGACCCTCACCACCAAGAGGGCGTAGCAGCTGGGATGGGTGTCACCCCATCGTTTGGTGCTTCCCAGAGTGTGACCCCTGCCTGTAAAGTCTGCGTTACTGGGTAGAACTCATCAGGTCATGGAATGACTACAGGCCCTCAGGCATCAGGAGCCTCTGCCAGCAATGTGATGTCTAACTCCTTGCTGGTCTCAACTCTAGGAGCCCCTACCCGAGTCCAGAATGTCCACCACAGCTGCTGTCCACGGGCCAGGAGCCCAGGTGAGGTCATCCCTGACCTCCCCAGGGCCTGCCCGCTGACTGCCACATGGCTGCTCTCCTGAGACTGGGACGGGCCCCTTTGGGACACCCCGCTACTTCTCCCTGGCCACCTCTGGGGCCTGCCTGGCCTGCCCTGGCCACCCTCATAACTGGTGGTTTCCTTTCGGGTACACTCTGCTGCTGGACCCTGGGTTGGACCTGGCTGTCCTGGCCCAGCTGGGCCCAGAACAGGGGTCTGCTGCCGGCCTAGAGGCACTTGCCCACCCTGACCCATCAGTCCCTGCTCTGGGCCTTAGGTGGCAGCAAGGTCGCTGACACACGATGCCCTCAACCCTCTGAGTCTGAACCAGTGCCCTCCTCTGCACTTGGCTGAGGTCAGCAGGCCTGGGCCTGGGGGTGGGAGTGGGGGTGCTGCCCAGGGGTGGGGGTAGGGTCCTGCCTTGCCAGTGCCCAGCCCAGTGCACACTGGCCCTCGAGTGTCCTCACTGGCAGATCTCTCGTTGCCTGGGAGCCCCCTGCATATACCGCAAAGCTCCTGGTTTTGCTGGTGGGCCTGAGGTCACCCGTTCCGGATACCTTGGTGGGTGTGTGTGCGTGGGGAGTGAGTGGTGGATATTCTGAGTGCCACAGTCTGGCCAAAGGCCCAGAAGGAATGGCGTGGTGAGGACGAAGAATGGGCTGCCAGCCCCGGCCTCCCTGACTTAGCGGTCTTGCTGGACGCAGTACCTGGCTAAGGAGGAACCCCTTGTGGTGGTAAGGCTGGCCAGAAAGGAGGGCGAGGTCTGGTAAGAGGCTGAGTGCTTGTGGGGAGCGGCCACAGAGCCAAGTGGCAAAGCTCTCCTGGTGGCCCTGCCTCCTCTGCTCCTGCCCCACTCTGCCCTGCTGTCTGTCTGGCCTCAGTGCTGCTTCCAGAGTGACCTGGCAGCTCTGTCACTCCCATAGACCATCTCCTGGACACCTCCCTGCATGGCTGAGGCCCCATCCACATCCTAGCATGTCCCTTCTTGTCCCGGGACTCTCTGAGGCTGGAGTCATGCAATAGCTTACTCCCAACAGGGAGGAGTCCCACATCCCCACAAGCTCATAAATGGTGGGAGCTGAGAAGCACTCCCCAGCTGGGGCCCCTGACTTGAATATGCAGCTCTCTGACCTCTGCCTGGCCCTTGGAGGGGGGCGGGTTCTGAGGCCCCTCCTCCCTCCTACGGGCCTGCTATTCCTATGCCTAGAGGCATTTGTGCACAGAGGCCCTTGCTATGTCCTGCCCTGCAGGTGACACAAGTGAGGATGGGGACAAAACCCACAGGACCTGGGGGAAACCCTGTCTCTGAGTATACCCAGAAACAAGGCTGGCATTGAGGGGTGTTTGGGGACATGTCACATGAAGTCCCTTCCATGGTCTCCGGACCTGCCACGTGGCTACCTCAAGAGAAAAGATGGCTCCCCGGGGCCATATTTCCTTCACAGAAATGAGTCTTTCCACCTTTTTGGCAGTAAAAGAAATGTTTTGCTCACTTTGTTATGGTAGCCAGTGTTTTCAAAATATTTTGAAAACATAACACTCAGGACTCCTCACAGGAGAGCCCTGCCCTGGTAAGGCTGCTTGAACATGCTCCCCAGTTGAGTGGGTGCCAGGGATTCCAGGGCAGCGCTGTCATCCTGAGAACTGCTTCCATGCATGGTTCCCAGGTATGCCCATGCCCCGTCACGCCTTCCTGGGCACAATGGTGACGCCCACAGACCACAGTTGGTAAGCACAGGGAGGAAGCTCCAGGCTCTGCCCAGGGTTACAGCATAGGGTGGGGGTGGGTTGTATGGAGAGACAGAGATAGAGAGAGAGATGGAGATGGAGGTGCAGAAATGGAGACAGAGAGCCCAAGAGAGACAGAGACTGAGAGAGAGAGGCAGGGGGAGACAGAGACCAAGAGGCTGAGAGATACAGAGACAGACAGAAGCTGAGAGATACATAGGCACACAGAGAGACGAGGGAGCCAGAAGAGACACAGAAAGGAACTGGAGAGAGACAGAGAGACTCTGAGATGCTGGAAGGGCAGAGATAGAGGGAGATGCTGAGAGACAGCAGCACTGGGCATGGCGGGGCATTTGGTGTTAATGAGAGTGAGACCTTCATGACCAGTCCCAGTGAACCCCACACACCATCGCTCATGGAAGATGAAGGATTAATGAACAATCATGAGTGTATATTAATCAATTAAAGAGATGGAGGTTACTGATGATTTAATGACTGTCATTCATCGTTATTTAAGTTTTGATGAATGCTGATGGTTAATGACTAATTATGAGGAAGATGGTTGATTGACAAGCTCAAGATGGCCTGGAGCAACCTGGGGAGAGGGCTCTGTGAGTGACATACTGGAGAGGGGGTTAATTTCCAAGGAGGGGCTGGGGGGCTTCCAGTGGTTGCCTGAGTTATCTTCTTCATATTGCTCTGAATTGGGACAGAACAAAACAGGGGAACCACATTAGAAGGAGCTGCCCATGAAGGGAGGAGGTCCACTGTGTCCCAGCCCCGGACAGGCCAGAGACTCCCCTGGCCAGCAGCGGGTAATCAGTGGTCCTCGGGCCCAGAGGAATCACTGCAGAAGGCAGAGGCTCTAGTGATGATGCTGGCTTGTGGAGGGCTCAGTGTTATTGGATGCTCAGGTCCTACAGTGAGCAAGAGAGAGGTGGAGACACAGGACCCAGAGCCTGACCTTTCCCTGCAAGACCCTCAGGACCATGTGGTCACATGTTGGGGAAAAGACAAGGCCCCTGTCAGAGAGCTGTTTTCAGGGGGTCATTCAGAAGCCACGATGGGATGGAAACGATGCAGGGCTGTTGGGAGAAAAGGTGACTATTGGGAGAGAAACTGAGGCAGGGCGTGCATGTCTGCTAGACTTGCTGGTTCCTTGCTTCTAGCACTCTCATTATCTCAAGTAGCCATATGTTTCGAAGAAAATGCTACACCATCACAGCTGTAGCTCATTCACTTGATACACCGCTTCCTTTCAACCCCCACATCCTCAGCACCTGTTTCTTTGTCTAATTGGCAATAAATAGCGTGGGCTTCCCTAGCTTGGGGACTTTGCAGCCTCCATACTAGCATTGGCCCCCTTGTCCCACCTTCTCTCTCAACTAGTCTTTTCTCATTCCTTTGACTCCACCAGAGTTCGTAGCCCCCATAGCCTGGTGTTGGGTCTGATTACCCCAACATAAGGCTGCCAAGGGGACACATGGTATGCACAGTTCAACCCCTACCTATGTGTAACACTTGCATCTAGAGCAGGAAGTAGAAAGAAAATGGCTGTTACACTTATCCTCCACCTGTTCACTGTGGGGTATGGAGGGGTGGGGGGGGAGAGAGAGAGAGAGAGAGAGAGAGAGAGAGAGAGAGAGAGAGAGAGAGAGAGAGAGAGAGAGAGAGAGAGAGAGAGAGAGAGAGAGAGAGGTGGTGAGGCTGGGCTTTGCTTGGACTTGTGCAAGTTAGTGCATGCTCCAGCCCCCCACAAGCCAAGGGCCCAGGGTCCCAAGCCAGGCAGGGGGCAGCCACCAGCTGGGTACTCACACTTCCTCATCAGACATGGTGAAGATGAGTGGTTTCTGCTGACAGGTTGAGGGAGAGAGAAAGAGAGAGAGACAAAGACAGAGAGGAGACAAGAGAGTTAGGAGCTACCTGGGTGTTGGGTGAAGGAGGGGCTCTCAGAGCAGCACTATTGAGGGACTGCAGGCAGGGTTTGGGGGCCAACTCTGGCCTTGGATGAGTCCACTTCCTCAGGCTCCCCCTTCCTCCAGGGCTCCTGGCCCCTCCCAGACCTTGGTGCCCCAGAATCTGTTCCCTCTTCTTTCCCTGGCTCCAGCCTGGAGCTTGGAGTCCTGGAGCTGGATGGGATGTTGGAAGGTCATGGCGTCCACCCAAAGCACACATCCTCTTTGCAACTTACCCTGAGGAGAGTCATCCAGAATGCAGGGCGTGTGCTGTCCAGCCCACTCTGGACACTGGAAAGGTCCTGCTGATGGAGCTGAAACCTGTTTCTGGGTGTTCTCTGCCCAGTGGGTATAGGCGGGGTCTCTCTGGTAGCCCCTGGGTGATGGAGGTTGGTTCCCCAAGATGTGTAATCTTCTCACCCTACCATTCCCCATGAGAAACCCTCTTCCCTATTTGATCCCAAAGTCTCTGGTGTGCCACCACATCCCTCTAAGGTCCCTTCCTGCAAGATCACAGAGCAGGGAAACTGTTCTATCTCCTCATCAAACCTGTCCCCTGAACACATTGAGGCTGAGCTCTGGAGCACACTGAGTTGGGTCTGGGCTGCTTCCAGTGTCCCCCTCCTCCCAAGCGGGCTCTGTACAAAGCATACTGGGCATGCAGGAGTCCACTGAGCTGTCCTCCCCATTTGCCTCCTTGTGGTCACTTTCCCCAACCCCTGGGATGCTCTGAATCTGTCCCTGACTAGGGGAAGCTCTGTACCTGGGACCGCTTGCCCTGTCCATGTGTAGTGGTGGCCCCAGGCCAACGTACTGGGGACTGTCTCTCTGTAAGCTGGCCACCATACATATCAAGGCAGCCAGGCCTGGGGAGGCTCCAAGCAGCTGCACCAGCATGATGGCTGGGGTTTTAGAAAACAAAGTTCATAACAACACAGTACAGATCACTGGAAGACAATAGTTATGGTCCCCACTGGGAGTGTTGTATAAGAAAAACACATGTTCATAAGCTAAAAATGCATCTACATTGCATCCCTGAGGTGGGAACTGTTTTCCAAACCCTGTCCCCTGAAACTGGCAGGGCTGACGTCAGATGGTGGCCCCAAGATGTGAGCCACGTGGCCCTCACCTGGGGTGGGTTATTTATAAGGAGCCAGTGGCTGCTGAGGTGTCTAGAAATAGGCAATACATTTCTGCCCAGAAAACCAAAACATGGGTGAAGCAGGTGTGACAGCTCAGCCCTTCGTGGCCCATAGCAGCCGCCTCACACTCAGGCAGCCAGGCTTCCCCAGCTCCTCATATTTGCCTCCTGTGCCCTCTGGCCAGAGTCATATGGGTGCCCCGAAAACCCCAGGCAGGTTACCTCAAGGCCCCCTAACATGATGCAGGAAAGACCCACCCTTCAAATGGGGAAAATGAGGCACCTGCTTTTTTGCTGAGTGCCTGGAAACAACACAAGGCTGCTCTGTTCCCCCCAGTGTAGCCTGTGTCATCACCTCTGTTGTGGGGATGAGCTGGGGTCAGGACATGACATTTCAACAGCTGAAGAACAAAGCAGACGTCCAGTAAATGCCTGCCTCAGAGGGGACGTGTAAAAATAACCTATGCCGTCAGGTTCCTTGGGCACATGCATCACCCTTCCCTCCTTCAGAGGTCACAGGGTCAGGGCAGGGTGGGGAGGCAGGAGCTGCTGCCCCTTGCTTGCGTGGCAAGCTAGAACTCTTGTCCACCCAGCCAGACTTTGCCTTGCTCCATGTCTCCCCATGGACTTCAGGAGAGGTGGCTAAGCCCTGATCAAATGACACAAGTCAGTGGGACCATGTCCAGGGCAGGAAGGGTGGGTGGGAACTCTTAGGAGCCCCAGTGCCTCAAGCCAGTAGGAAGTGATGAAGCCTAGTCCCTCACTCATGCCACATCCTGCCCCAGTCCAGCCCCTGTCCACTTCTGTCCTGTACCTGTAGACGCTGGCCCCCAAGGCTGTGTGGGCTGCAGACGCCCCCACCCCGACGCACTACTTGGCTGGCCATACTTGAGCCCCTGACCTCCTGTCCTTGTTTTCGTCTCTACACAATGGTGGTTTTGGAGGGCAAGGCTGCGAGAGCAGCATGGCAAGGCCAGGACTAGCCCAGGCAAATGTCTGTCTGCATGGTGGCCACAAGCTGGCAACCTAAGCCCTGGCAGCACCCCTGCGTGGTCTCTCCCATGCCTCTCACAGCCTGCACTTCTCTGTTTCCTGCCTCAGGCCACTCCCTGGCACCGGACTTCCCTGAGCACTGATTCTCCTCCTCCTGGCCTCCCACATTCCGCCTTCTTCTGCATCCTCCTGGTGCTGAGACCATCACACCACTGTGTCCAAATCACAGACTCTTCAGCCCCTGCAGAGCCACCTCCATGGTTTGGGGGCTCCAAACCATGATGCTTCAAGTTGAGATGCTCAATACCACAAGGGCCTGGGACCTCGGTGCCCCAGGACCCCAGAATGTCCCTGGAATGAGGAGCTGTCCACTGACATGCAGGAGTCCCTGTCGGCCCCAGCCTTGGGTGGCTACTCCTTCCCACACCCACCTGCAGGTTGAGTGTGAGAAGGGCTTGAGCTCCCTGTGGACAGGACCAGCTGCAGGCACTGGCACCCAGCTTACACTCTCCTGTTTAATGACATTTGATCTTCCCAGCAGCCCACTGGCCAGTGGCTAGGTGGCTGGAGTGTGTAGGGAGTGTGGGGCTGGGGGCTGTGCCTGTGCAGGCCCTTTACAAAGTATAGGAATGGCCAGAGGAGTAGGCTGAAGGAGTCCAGCATGCCGAGAACGTGCTTGGAGAAGGAGGCAAGGTCCTCCCTCTGCCTCTAAGAGTTATCAGCTTCTATTTTTACTCCCAGCAGTGAGTACATTCTGGTTGGGCTGAGGAGGGGAAAAGGACCGTGTTCAGTGGCCCTGAAGCACAAAGCCAAGGGCTCTCTTTGGGCTAAACTGGTTGGGGGGGGGGGGCGGTCACCAGAACTGGGCTGGCAAGTTTCCCAGCAAGTTCTGTGGGAGTAAACATTTGGTCCAGGAAAAGCATCTGCACAGCCAGGGTTCCCTCCCGCTACCCAGCCCAATGCCCCAGGCCCTTCACTGTCTCCCCCTGGGGAGGAAACAACCTGAGTCCTGGGAGACACCCCCATGGAACTGAGGCCAGACCCCCAGCCCATCTGAGACCCCCTTAGAGGTCAACTCTGCTTTCCCAGGTGGACACCACTGGGTCCCACACAATAAGCAGGTGAGAGACATGTCCAGGCTGGCTGCAGCCCAAGTCTACTCTACTTCCCATGGGACTGGTGCCGGAAGATGTCCCCAGTGGGCGGAAAGCTGGTCACAGATGTCCAGGGGACAGGGCTGTACATTACCTCCAAAGCCTTGCCCATTGAGGACATGGACAGGGAGGAGAAAGTATGCAGTGCGGAGGAAGCTACAGACCCAGAGCAGAAGGACGGTGACATTCTCAGCAACTAAAACTCCAACAGCCTTCCCAGTGCCCAGCACTCACAGGGAGAAGGCAGGCAGAAGACAGTCCCTGTCCTTCCAGCCAGTCGCCTAGGGCCAGCCCACCTTGTCCTGTGGTCTCAGTCACACACTGCTTTTCCCGCCCGTGGGCTCTGCGTCCTCGCTTTTCCATGGAGGGGTTGAATGAGGTGCCAACCATCTTAGGTAGCAGGGACAGCACAGAGCAGGCACCAGTGTCCTCGAGGGCCTGCAGCAGGTAACCTGCACCCTACCGCCATCTGGCCTGACAGTGGGGGTGCGAGGAGAAGAGGCAGGGCAGGGGCCTCCTTGGGGCCATTGTAGACCTTGGTGGGGGCACAGCAGAAGAGAGTCCCAGCCTGGACTGGGGAGGCATTTCCACCTCCCCAGTGGAAGTCTGAGGAAGGACAACAAGGCATTGGCTCAAAGGCAGTTGTTGGGTGTAGGAGGTTTCTGAAATTAGAGAATGCTGAGCCAAGCCCAGAGAGTGGGGAATAGGCTATGGGAGGGAGGACGGCCTACTGAATGTCTTGGCTCCAGCTCCCTGCCTGAGTGACACCCAGAAGGTGGCTGGGGCACTGAAGTCTAGTTCCCAGCACCCAGGGTACATGGTTGGGGATGGTGGAGACCAAGAGGGTCCTGAGCCTCTACTGATGCCCTGATCTGACCTGAGTACCTAAGATGGATCCAGCCTGGAGGCCACTTGGCCCAGCTGTGGGCTCAGACACTGCCAGGCCCAGGACAGGAGCAGGTGACACAGCACTTGGGGATCGACCTGCTCTAGCCCCAGATACCTTCCTCCCCACATGCCTAGTCCTGATTTTGCAGATTCATTGCCTTCTTCTGCAGAAATGACAGGCATCTTCTATATGGGGCTGGCCTAGGGGCCTGTAGCAGGGGTCACAGGGTGTCAAGTGGTCCCTCAGGCAGGCAGCACAGAGGCTAGGGACTTCATCTAGACTCTGTGCTGGTGACCTCGAAGGTTAGGGACCTCGAAGGCTAGTGACCTCGAAGGCTGCAGCCCCTTTGAGCCTCCTGACCTCTTCATTGGGCATAGCCTGACCTCCAGATTTCCAGGAGCAGAGACATGGGGTTGCTGTGGCCATGGAGGGGAGGCTGCATCAGAAACACAGCAGAGCTGTGGCTGGGCAGAGCTCAGAGGAACAAGCCCTGGGGCTGAGCTGAGGGATGTGGAGGATCTGATGAGGGACCAGGGTTGATCAGGGGCAGGGGGGCAGTGGCTGCCTCCTCAGCACTGCTGACCCCACCTGTCCTCTGCCCCTGGTGCTGTCCACTCTACACCAATGTTGAGTGCCCAGCTATGGCCTTTGGGCATGCCTCTGCCAGTTACCCTTGGTCACCCTTGCATCTGGATCAGATGGGAAAGGAAAGGAGTGCTGTCACTGGGAGGCTTCCCAGCTGGGCAGGGTGGCCTGGATGATCTCTCAGTGGCTGGGGCATCTGAGCAAGGATGAGAGCATGTCACTTCCCTTGCATGGGTGGTGGCTCTGTTGAGGTTTCACTTTTCTGAACTGTGTGTATTCATGAGGCAAGCAAGGTTTGACATGAATCCTTCAGAAAATAGTGCCTCTGAGGAGCCAAGGGAATGGCAAAGTGAAGGCTAGAAAGTTGGAGGGCCTGATCCTCAAAGGGGCTTCCCAGACACTGAGGGCTGCAGGGCTGAGCTTCAGGCCCCAGTGCTGGACTTGGGAGAGGAGGGAGAGGAGGGAGGATGTCCCCAGGCTGTCTGCTATTTCACAATTGTCAATTCATTTACCCATCTATTCCTTCCCATTCATTCACTCTCACTTTCATTTTTTCCATCTTCCCTCCTTCTCTTCCATCATCCATTTCTCCATCTGTCCATCCCTTTATTCACCCATACAATCACCTAACCATCCATTCATTTATCTCTCCATTTCATCCATGCCTCCTGCCATCCCTCCATCATTCATCTAGCCATCCGCTGATCCCTCCATCCACCCACCTATATATCCATTTACTCTATCTATCTACCTATCTATCCATCCATCCATCCATCCATCCATCCAACTATCCATCCATCCATCCATCCATCCCTCCCTCCCTCGCTTCCATCCATCCTGCCACCTTTCATCCATTGATCCCTCCATCCACCCACCTATATATCCATCTACCCTATCCTATCTATCTATCTATCTATCTATCTATCTATCTATCTATCTATCTATCTATCTATCTATCTATCTGTCTGTCTGTCTGTCTGTCTGTCTGTCTGTCTGTCTGTCTGTCTGTCTGTCTGTCTATCCATCCATCCATCTCTTCATCTAATCATCTACCCATCCACGTATCCATCCATCCATCCATCCACCCATCCATCCACATGTCCACTCATCCATCCCTCCAACCACCCACCCACCCACCTACCCATGGATTCATTCATGCCTTCCTCCATCCATCTCTCTGTCTGTCTCTCCCTCTGTCCATACATTCATCCATTCCTTCACCCATTCATTCACCCACCCATTTACGCATCCACTCTTCCATCCCTCCATTCATCCATCCACGTATCCATTCACTTACTCACCTATCTACCAGTCCATCCTTTCATCCATCCATTCATCTACCCATCTACACATCCACCCGTCCATTCATCCATCCACCTAACTCTCCATCCACTCATCAATCCCTTCATCCATCCATCCATCTAAACATGCATGCATCCATCCTTTCATTCACCTATCCATCCATCCGTTTATTCACGTAACCATCCATCCAGCCAGCCATCTACCCATCCCTTCATTTATCCCTCCTTCCTATCCATTGATCCAGCAACCCAACCTCCTACCCATCCATTCACTCATCCCTCTCCCTATTCCTCCCTGCCTCTGTCTATTCATCCAGTCATCCCTTCATCCAACCATTCTCTCATCTACCCATCCACCCATATATCCCTGCATTTATCCATCCACCTATCAGTTCACTAACCCATCCATGCATCCATCCGTGCATCCATGTATCCATCCATCCATCCACACAGCCATCCAGCCATCCTCCTACCCATCCATCCATTCATCCATGTATTCATGCACTCATCCATCCATCATTCCATCCACCACCTGCTTACCCATTCACCCATACACCCCTCTATCCGTTCATCCATCCCCATTTGTCCAATCACTCATCGCTCCACTCACCCACTAAACTGCTCATTCACGCACGCACCTACCCATCCATTCACCCACCTATCCATCCACTCATCCTCCATTCATCTATTCATCTATCCATTCAACCCCCCAGCTACCCATCCATCCATCCACCCACCCACCATCCACCCATTTGTCTGTTTACAAAACCTTCACTGAGCACATCCTGGGGAGTGTTGTGGGAGACCCCAAGGTGGGTCTTGCCCTCAGTGGGTGCACAATCAGGGCAAGAAGTTTATATTGGGCTAGTCATAGTGGGGCTAGGGTATCACAGACATTCTGGAAAAGGAAGCCTGAACCCCACCCATTGTGTGTGCTCTGACTTAGGCCACGACAGAGCTTATGTGGTGGAGTCTTACACTGTAAAGGCCATGAGACAGGACAGACTACCTGAACCCAGAGGCCACAGTATGCTGTGTGGTGAGGGAATGGGCTGGCCACTGGCCCAGCCATTCCATCCTGGCCAAGGTTGCCCCCTTAATGAGTACAAGACAGCCAGCACACGGGAATACACAGGGAGATTTATTACACAAAATGAGGGAGTGAGGGGTGGCAAGCAGAGTGCAGGAGGGAGGCAGCATTGAGCATCCTGCATGGCCCTTGTCAGCCCTTGACCTGCAGTTTCCCCTCAGATCTGGGGGCCGACCCGCCCTCTCTCCATAGGCTGTGTCTCAACCTCTTACCTTCCTAGAAGGCACTTGACCTCTCCAGGGGTGTGTCCCTTTGGCCAATGATCAGACATTTCTTTCCTCCCACAAGTAATGAGAAGCAGAGCTGTTGGGGTCAGAGAATGGAAGGGCAGGGAGTCAAAAGGGTTCAAGAGCAAAAGAATGTGGCAGTTGGGGGCATCAAAGAGGTGAGGGTAGGCCATGCTGGCAACAGGAATCAGCTCCTTAGCCAGGAGACGGGGGCAGGTATCTGGCTGGAATTTCCCCTGAGTACATGGAGGGTGTCACACAGCTAGACTTGCAGACCTAGGAAGCTGAAACATAGGCATGGGGTGCAGCGGGCATTAGGCTGGGGTATAGGGAGGGACCGCGGACCTGCCTTCTGCAAGCCCACAGAGCCTGCTCCCTGTGCGTCTCTCTACTGGAGTCCCTGCACTGCCCACACCCTGTCTCCATCATGGGACAAGACACTCTGCCTCAGAAGCCTGCTTCTGAGTGTGAGAACCTGTGCTCTAGCTCTGGACCCCTGGCTGGAGACCAGGTGGAAGGAAGGCAGCCTGCCTGCCAAGCAGCCTGTCCACACCGGGAGCTAGAACTGGGGTTCTCGTGGTTCCTACAGTCCCAGCATCCAGAGGAGGCTGGCAGATGAGAGTGAGTCCTGGGCGGACTCCTTCTGTCCCCACCCCTCTAGCAGATCTGTTCTTGCCTTGACAGAGGCAGCCCCCACTAGCAGCAGCCTCCAGGTCTCCCTCATTCCCCAAGCCAGACGGCCTCTGGCTCAGACAGATGCCATTTGTCAATGTTCTTGCAAACATGTGACGCCCACAAACCAGGGTGGGCAGCTTGGCCGGACCACCCCAGCCAGGTCTGCGGAAATATCCCAGTTGGCATAGCTTAGCGAAAACTGCTCCCACCTTCTGGCCAGTGTACATGTGATGATGCAACCTCAGCTTTCTCACCTCTTGGTCGCCACTTGGCCACCACCCCTCACTGCTGGCTCACAGTGGGCGCAACTGTCCATTGTGGACAGGAGTGCCACGGTGGGGCCAAGGAGTGCCACAGCAGGGCAATCCTCACATGTCTGTGACCAGCCACTCTTCCAGCCCTCGGAGTGGCCGGTAGCTGGCCAGGGACATTCCTCTTACTTGAGACTCACCCACTACCCCCCACCCCAGGCCACATGGCATTGCAGCCTGAGGCAGGCTGTGTACATGGGTCCTGCTTTGTGCCAGGGTGGCATGGAGGACAGAGCCCCAGAGGCAGGTTCTAACCCTGTCCCCACAGGGACTCAGCCTTTGTGACCTCATTTCTATACAAGGTGATGGAGGGGTCACGCCAAAGTCCCCAAGGCACAGTTGAGCTCAGGAAACCCCGGGCAGGTTCTGGGTGCTCAGGAAGCAGAATGGTCAGGTCTCCACAACTCTGGTCTCAGGTCCTCCCTGGACTAAGGGAGACACAGGCCTCCCACCTCAGGATGCAGCCATGCTCATCTCAGCCATGTCAGTGGAACCCAAGTTGCATGGCCTGTTTCCAGGGAACTCTTAGACCCCCCATTGCCCCTGCTGCCCAAGCCAAGGAAGGACAACCTCCATCTGCAGAAGCTCCTGAGGAAGGCAGTCCAGAAGAAGATGATGGGGGTAAACACCTCACCCCACTCAGGATCTTCCACACCTCTCTGTCCCCAGTGAGTGAGGCCAGCCTCGACCAGGACTCAAGGGGATGTCTGGTGGGAGAGAAGGGAGAGAAAGGGTCTCAGCATTGGCCATGCCCAGGCTTTGATAGCTGGATGAGGAGGGAGCCCTCAGTTCAAACCCTATGAGAACAGGTTGGCCAAGCAAAGCCAAGAAGGGGCTGTGGTCCCAGCAGGGACAGTGCAGGGGCCCAGTCACCAGTCAGCCAGGCTCTGGTGGGGGTCGCCAACCACAGGAGTGGGACACAGAGGTACCAGAAAAAGCCCCTGCTGCAGTTGCTTGAGAGTCAGGATTTAGCAAGGAAAGATGGTAGGAGACTGCCTGTCCCACCTCTGGGATGTAATGGATGCTGGAAATGGAGCACAGGGCCCAGGTCACCAATAAATTTGTGTCTCACTATGGCAGCAGTGTCACTGCTCTGTCTACAGTATGGGATGGGGAGGACATTAGGACCCCTGAATGGCCCTCAGCTGGGACAAGGGAGTAAGACCTAAGTTCCTGCACCTCTATGAACCCCCAGCACAGAGATGGGCAGGGAACCCAGGCTCCCTGCCATCCACTTCCTTCAATGCTAGCCCTTTGGTGGCCAGGCTGCCCCTCACTTCCCTCATGAGCCCTGATGGGGCTTTTTGGGAGTCCCAGATGGAGCCTTGACCTTTCCTGCTGGAGTAGTGGCTAAGCCAGGCTCACTCTGGTGAAATGACCAGACTTTGAATCCCATGTCAGGTGAGGAGGGCAGCATCTGTGCAGGGCTGGGAGATTGAGCTGGTCTGGGTTCTGACCAACTCAGGACCCATGCAACCTGCAACAGTGCTCCATGCCTTCTCCTGCCCACCAAGTTCTCAGCATGGTGTAAGTGTGTGTACCTCCTCCCTCTCTGTGAGTTGCAGAGGTCTCACTGTGATAGGAGGCCTAGGGCACTGGGGCCCCTTCCACAAGCACCTTCTCATTCTTCCCATACCAGATGGCCACAAACATATACCTCTTCCCAGATGGAAGGGACCAAGAGTATTGGGGAAGGAGACCAACAGTGAAGGTGAGAAGAGCAGAAAAGAGATGATACTGCCTCCACCTCTGGGAAGCCTTCCGAGATGCACAGAGGAAAGCCCCTGTTTGCCCTCCCTTGCTGCACCCACCCTTCTTGCCCCAACCACATTTAGGCTATTCTTTAATAGGTGATAAGGTCTTGGAGCCTCCCTTCTCTCAGAGACTTCTTGCTCATGTCTCCAGCCACAATATCCGAGGGGCAGCAGTAGGATATGTGACAAATGCAGATCCCTGCATCTCTGGGAGTAGAAGCCCTGGGTCCTTCTCTCTTGCTTTGCTTTACCTGGCCAGTGTGCCTGGGTTCTGCCTACCTAAGCTTTTCTGTACCATCCCAGTGGAAAAGCCAGGAAAAGGAATACAGTTGCCATTCACCTCCACTCAGCCAACACAGCTTTCAACACCAGCAAGGGTGAACCCAACCCTACTGCAATGCCTCAGTGTTCTGTCTACCTACCTTCATCCTGGACAGTCCCAAGCTTGCCTTAACAAGGAAACCTGGCCTGCTGCTAAACTCCCAGGTGCTGGCTCTGCAGCCCTGCCTTGCTCCTGCAGGGAATCTTACATTGCAGGATGGAATCTTGGCCGCAGACTGAGCCTGCACCTCACCTGTCTCTCACTGACTCTTGGTACTGGCTACAGCCATGCTGGGCAGCTCTACAGAGGCCTGATGGGCTAGTTTGGGGGTCTGGACAGATGCAGAGGAGGTAAAGCATCAGGATTACCTTAGTGGACGACCACTGTGGACTCATCGAAGAGACACACTGGGCAACCTTCTACTTTGTCTTTATATTTTCCCTGGGAGCGCTTTCCCAATGCAGTCCTAGAGTGGGGATCACTGAAAAGATGTGTCTTACTTCATTGGATGGAATTATGAGACACTTCTCTGTCCTGAACAGCACCAGGGAGATGATGGCACACAGGACAGATGTGGGTCTGCCTCTATACTGCTCATGGGGTAAAGCTAGGGGACCATAGAGTTGATGGAGGGGCACTGAATGGATGGAGGGACAGTTGTTAAACTGCGAAGTATTGATTGGATGGGGGAGGATTGATTAGATGGAGGAGTACTGGTTGTATAGAAAGACGTTGATAGATGAAAAAATATTCATTGGATGGAGGGGTCCTGATTATATGAGGGAGTATTTGTTAGATCGAGGGGCTTTGATTGAATGAAGTAGTATTGGTTGGATAGAGCCATATTGGTTCAATAAAGGGGTACTGATTGCATGCAAAACACTGGTTAGATGAAGGAGTATTGGCTGGATGGAAGGGCACTGATAGGATGAAAAGTTATTCACTGGATGGAGGAGGAGTGAATGATTCAAGGAGTATTTATTGGATGGGAAAATGTTGGTTGGATGGAAGAATATTGATAGGATACAGAGGCATTGACAGGATGGAGGATTACTGGTTGGATGGAGAGGCATTAATTGGAAGGAGAAATATTGGCTTGATACAAGGGTTTTGGTTGGATAGAGGAACATTGGATGGAGGAGTACTGGTTGGATGGAGGAGTATTTGTTGGTTGACGGGCATTAATTGAAATCAGAAGTATTGGTTGAATGGAAGTTTGTTGATTAGGTGAAGGAATAATATGTGGGATGAAGTGCCATTAATTGCACAGAAGTGAACAGATTGGATGGAGGAAAACTGGTAAGACAGAGAAGTGCTTGTAGGACAAGTGAGTACAGGGTGGATGGAGGGGCACTGGATGGATGAAGGGGCACTGATTTAGTAGAGGAGTATTTGTTGGATGGAAGGATACTGGTTAGATGGAGATGTCCTGATTAGATAAAGAAGTATTGGTTGAATAGAAGGGGACTGATTGGAAGCAGAGGCAATGACAGGATGAAACTGTTATTTTTAGATGGATACATAATGACTGGATGGAGGGAAATTGATAGAAGGTCAATGATTGTATGGCAAGGCATTATAGATGAAGAGACATTGATTGGATGAAGTTGCTTTGGTTGGCTGGAGGAATAGTGTTTGGATGGAGGAGAATTGATGGAACGGAGGATCACTGAATGAATAGGCATATTGTTTGGATGAAGATTTATTGGTTGGATTGAAGGAAGTTGATGGATGAAAGAATATTGGTTGGATGCAGAGACATGATTGAATGTAGAAGTATTGGTTGAATGAAGGAGCAATGATTGGATGGAGAGGCACTGATTGATTGAATGGAGGGTCATTGGTTACATGGAGAGCCATTAATTGAATGGTGGAGTATTGGTTGAATGAAGGGGGATTGGTCAGATGGAAAAGCTTTGACATATGGAGGATAATTGATTGGATGGGAGGGACATTGATTGGATGAAGGGGCATTGATTGTATGGAGTAGTATTGGATGGACAGAGAAATCTTGATTGGATGGAGGAACATTGATTGGATTAAGGAATACTGGTTGGATAAAGGGGAATTGGTTGACTGGAGGAGTATTGGCTGGATATAGAGGCATTGATAGGATGAAAGGGCATTGAATGGATGGAGGAGCATTGATTGGATGGTAGAGTATTGTTCCTATAGGGGGCACTGGTTGCATGGAGGAGCAGTGATTAATTGAAGGAGTATGAGTTGCAGGAGTATTGGTTGTATAAAGGAATATTAATTGGGTGCTGCATTGATAGGATGGGAGACTATTATTTTTTTGGATGGAGTAGCCTTGATTGAACGGGAAAGCATTGATGACATGGAGGGACATTGATTACGTGGGGGAGCATTGATTGGGTAGAGGGGCACTGATTTGATAGAGAAGTGTTTGTTGGATAGGGTGTTGGTTGAATAATGCAGCATTGATTGGATGAAAGGATGTTGGTTGGTTGAGGGAATGGTGTCAGGATGGAGGAGGGACCTGGAAGCAGTGGGGAGTCAGGTCATACCTTGAAGGCCGCTGTTCTATCTTGGAAATAGGCAAGTCTGACTGGGACTTCTTCTTCACACTGTTACTGGAGGGAAAAAATGCATCAGGCAGACTTTGAGCAGAACTCTCAAAGTCATGTAGCCCAAGCGAGACTCAACTGTCTATGCTATCTATCCTGATTCTTGCCTCATGGGTCCTAATGCCTGTCAGACAAATTTCCTTTTGCCTCTCTTCTCTGAGGTTAGTCCCACTTGTAAAAACCACTCCTTGTCTCTGGTGACTTTCTAGTTTCTCCTATAAGAATGTTTTCTGGTATAAAATTCAGGACTCTGTTACCTTCTTTAGGCACTCGGGCTCACCAATCAGAAAGACATAATTTTTTTCCCAAAGTCCCATTGTAAGGGATACTATCTGAATTTTAGGATCTCTCCTCAGAGAAACAGGCCTAAAAAAAGCTATTCCTGAGGCTAGAATATGGGGAGCTTCAGAAATTGTATCCTTCCTATTCATATAAAGGATAACAAAAGGCATCAGTCTTCCAATTCTGGAGATTCCATCCCTCTGTCAGAGTATGGCCCTCCACTTCATTTTGGGGGCATAACATCTTTATAGGACACAGGTAAGGTCCCAATACTAACAGGAGAATGCTTGGGACTTTAATAGGTTTTTGAGAATGCATCAGTAAGGGCCACTAAATCCGATTATTCTCAGTCCTCTTTGTGGTCTAGGAGGACAGGCAAGGTGCAGGTTTTTGACAATGCATAGGTAAAGGCCACTAAATCTGACCTTCCTCAGTTCTCCTTGTGGTCTAGGAGGAAAACCAGTGTTTCTACTCCTGTGTCAGTGAGTGCAACTATTCCAATCAGCAGAGGCCAGGGACCATTGTGGGCAAGAGGTGTTTCTGCTGCTATGTCCGTAAGTGCAACTATTCTGATCAGCAGGGTCCAGGGACCACTGTGGGTTCTTGGGCAGGGGGAGAAATGAGCAAACCAAAACAGCAGGAAGTTTCGTCTTTCGGATGGGAAACACACCCTTGAAATGCATCCTAAGCCATTGGGATCAATTTGACCCACAAACCATGAAAGAGTGGCAGCTCATTTTTTCTGCACTATGGCCTAGCCTCAATATTGTCTCTCTGATGGGGAAAAATGGCCACCTGAGGGTAGTATGAAGTACAGTACTATGCTGCAGTTTGACATTTTCTGTAAGAGGGAAGGCTAATGGAGTGAAATACCTTATGCCCAAGCTTTCTTTTCATTGAAGGAGAATACACAACTATGCAAAGCTTGCAATTTACATCCCACAGGAGGACCTCTCAGCTTACCCCCGTATCTTTGTCTCCCTATAGCTCCCCTTCCTATTAATGATAAGCCTCCTCTAATCTCCCCTACCCAGAGGGAAATAAGAAAAGAAATCTCCAAAGGACCACAAAAACCCCTGGGCTATTGGTTATGTCTCCTTCAAGCTGCAGGGGGAAAGGAATTTGGCCCAACCCAGGTACATGTCCTCTTCTCCCTCTCTGAATAAAAGCAGATCAAGGTAGACCTGGGGAAGTTTTCAGATGATCCTGAGAGGTACATAAGTGTCCTACATGGTCTAGGACAAACTTTCTATCTCACTTGGAGAGATGTCATGCTATTGTTAGATCAAACCCTGGCCTTCAAGGAAAAAAATGCAGCTTTACCTGCAGCCCCAGCATTTGGAGATACTTGGTGTCTTAGTCAAGTGAATGATAGAATGACAGCCTAAGAAAGGGACAAATTCCCTACCAGTCAGCAAGCCATCCCCAACATGGATTTCCACTGCGATCTTGACCCAGATCATGGGGACTGGAGTTGCAAACATCTGTTGACTTGTGTTCTAGAAGGACTAAGGAGAATAAGGAAAAAGCCCATGAATTATTCAATGATGTCCACTGTAACTCAGGGAAAGGAAGAAAATCATTCTACCTTCCTCAAGCGGGTATGGGAGGCCTTAAGAAAAGATACTCCCCTGTCACCCGACTCACTCAAGGGTCAATTAATTCTATAAGATAAGTTTATTACCCAATCAGCCACAGATATTAGGAGAAAGCTCCAAAAGCAAGCCCCGGACCTTGAACAAAATCTGGAGGCATCATTATACCTGGCAACCTCGGTGTTCTATAATAGGGACCAAGAGGAACAGGCCCAAAAGGAAAAGCGAGATCAGAGAAAGTTCGCAGCCTTAGTCATGGCTCTCAGACAAACAAACCTTGGTGGTTCAGAGAGGACAGAAAATGGAGCAGGCCAATTACCCACTAGGCCTTGTTATCAGTGTGGTTTACAAGAACACTTCAAAAAAGATTGTCCAACGAGAAACAAGCAGTACCCTTGTCCATGTCTGCTATGCCAAGGCAATCACTGGAAGGCAAACTGAACCAGAGGACAAAGGTTGTCTGGGTCAGAAGCCCCCAACCAGATGATCCAACAACAGTACTTAGAGTGCCCAGGCAAGTGACAGCTCATGCCATCACCCGCACTGAGCCCCAGGTACTTTTAACCATTGAAGGCCAGGAAATTGACTTCCTCCTGGACACTGGCATGGCCTTCTCAGTGTTAATCTCTTGTCCTGGATGACTGTCGACAAGTTCTGTTAGCATTCAAAGAATCCTGGGACAGCCTGTTACCCGATATTGCTCCTACCTCCTCAGTTGTAATTGGGAGACTTTGCTGTTTTCACATGCCTTTCTTCTCATGCCTGAAATTCCCACACCCTTATTAGCAAGTGATATATTAGCCAAAGCTGGATCTATTATCTACATGAATATGGGGAAAAAGTTACCCATTTGTTGTCTCCTACTTGAGGAGGAAGTCTGGGCATTGAAAGGACAATTTGGAAGGGCAAAAAATGCCTACCCAGTCCAAATCAGGCTAAAAGATCCTATCACTTTTCCTTATCAAAAGCAATATCCCTTAAGACCTGAGTTCATAAAAGATTAGAAGATGTTGTTAAATATTTAAAAGCTCAAGGCTTACTAAGGAAATACAGCAGTCCCTGCAACACCCCAATTCTAGAAGTGCAAAAACCGAATGGCCAGTGGAGATTAGTGCAAGTTCTTAGACTCATCAATGATGGAGTAATTCCTCTATATCCAGTTGTACCCAACTCCTATACCCTGCTCTCTTAAATACCAGAGGAAGCAGAAGAGTTCACTGTTCTGGACCTAAAGATGCCTTCATCTGTATTCCCCTGCACTCTGACTCACAGTTTCTCTTTGCCTTTGAGGATCCCACAGATGACACGTC